>NC_042620.1:206389508-206701733 GCF_901001135.1 Rhinatrema bivittatum | reverse complement strand
GTAAAAATGTTAGAATGTGAATGGTGGCTGAGGCGATTATCCCATGAATTATTCAAACAGTATTCTAAAATAACTGGATAGGTGTTTGAAAGTGTAATAAGGAAGAGCACAATCAAGGAAATGGTTCCATGGTGTAGAGGTTATCACATCTGTTTCACACACAGAAGGTCTTGGGTTCAAGTCCCAATGGAACCACTTTATGTTTCTAGCAGTGGATGAGCATTTTATAGATGTTCAGCCATCAGCTGTATTGGTGTCAGTGAATGCTTGCATTGTTATGGGACCTTGTTAGGAACAGCTTGGGAGCAATCCTACAAAGATCTTGCAAGCACAGCTATCCAGGAGGGTTGAGTGTAATAGAAGACATTGACAATTATTGTCTTGCACTAGTCCTGTTGTCCCTGAGGTGGTCATCCCCTGTGATGGACTGCAACAGTATATCCTTAGCAGTATGGACTGGAATGACAGGGCAGAATGAATGCAAAAGTTGGTCATTTCCTTGCAGTTACTCTCTGAGAGAAAATTAGCATTTGTGGAAAGACCTCAGGTGCTAGTGGAGGATCCTCAAAACATCTTGCTTCACTTTTATCCTTGTAGTTCTATTTTCAAGCCCTCATTCTCTACTAGCTGCAGGGGCTGGCTATCAAGGGCATTTATTTCAGAACTGCCCCTTTTTCTAACTTTGACTGCTGCTTCTCTCCTATCCTGGGGCATTGCTATTGAAACCTGTTCCATTTCTTCCATCATAGCTTTTCACTTCTCATGTTTGGCAGGGGGCTGCTTGCCTCTTACCTGAATGATGGAAAGGGTTGAGGGCATGGGATCAGATTGGGAAACACTTTTCCTCTTTTCTGCCACTTCCAAACTCCCCAGATGCTAGTCCTAAGGGCTGCTGCTTCTGTGGCTTATAGAGCATGCCAGTGTTAGTTAAATGCCCCATTTGTTTGCCAGGACCTGTGTCTTTGCCATGTGCTTGCATTTTGCAAAGCGTGGGCCTTCCCTTATTTAGAAATGTCTCCAGATCTTCCAAGTCCACTCTGATCCCTTCTCTACATACTTAGCAGAGGATGCTGCCACTGGAGCTGATAAACAGATCGATACTCTAAAACCACGGCAGAAAGAGTGCGGCATTGCCAGGCGCACCTTCCTCCCCGCACGCACAGTTCTCTTGACCTAGCGCCTGATACTCTCTTCTAATTGCATGCAAATGCATGCCGCGGCTGTGAAGCGTTAGGGAAGGGTTATGCCCGGGCAACCCATTTTACTGTATAGGCGCTTAATACAGCGCCTATACAGTAACCTGGGTGCGCTGGTACCTGTCATTTCAAATGTCATTTCAAATGACATTTGAAATGACATTCGGTGCTCAAGGCAGTCACATGCCGTGACGTCACGCCTTGAGCGCCGAATCGCACGGGTCGCACAGGCGCGCATTCATTCACTGCCGGTGGGGGTTGCCAGAGGCCGCTTTCGCCGCCGGCTCCCTCCGCCTGAATTAATGCGCGCCTGTGCGACCCGGCCTCGTTTGAACACGCGCCCACCCGCCCCCCGGATCCCGCCGCTGCTGCCGCCGCCCGCCCGATCGAACAGGCGCCCACCCGCCCGCGGCCTCGTTTGAACACGCGCCCACCCGCCCCCCGGATCCCGCCGCCGCTGCCCGCCCGATCGAACAGGCGCCCACCCGCCCGCGGCCTCGTTTGAACACACGCCCACCCGCCCCCCGGATCCCGCCGCCGCTGCCGCCGCCCGCCCGATCAAACAGGCGCCCACCCACCCGCGGTCTCGTTTGAACACGCGCCCACCCACCCCCCGGATCCCGCCGCCGCTGCCGCCGCCCGCCCAATCAAACACGCGCCTACCCGCCCGCGGCCTCGATCGAACACCCGGCTCCCGCCGCCGCCCGCCGGCCGCCTGGACCCAAGCGGCCCTCCGGCTCCCGCCACTGCCTGGATGACCGCACGAAAGTGACAGGTATTTAAAAAAAAAATTTTTTTTTCTGACAGGTTTTTATGTGTCCCACAGCATTACATTTTCTCGCTCATCTCTGTATCGCTTTTTTTTTTTTTTATTGTGTTTTATTGTGTTTGAGTATCTTAAGTGGTGTCGATGGATTTGTTACTAGACTCACAGTCCTAACACCTACTAGGGGGAGGCGGTAAACTAACACGTTAAGGCCGCGGCAAAACAGCGGGTTACTAAGGAGATAATATCAGCGCCTGTTACAGTATCGGAGGGGAATAGCTAATTCCTTCATTATACAGCTAATTCGTTCATTTACACATCATATACATGCTGCGTGCGGAAAGGGTTATGTGTCTATTTTAAGAAGCGCTAAGGACGCGTGAAACTGGAGACTGTATCGCTGGTTCGCCTTACTCGTCTGTATTGTGCGCTCCCAGCACGTTACAGACGGGAAATCTTCAACCGCACGTTACTGTATTGAGCTGATAGTGGGTGGACTCTGAGGAACAATGCCAAGGGCATCAGATGTGCTCTCTAACTGTGCTGCCTGCTCTTCAGCCACTTCCTAATTTTGTCCTGCCTTCCCTATCAAAGAACTGGATAAGGTGGCTAACACACTACTATAAAGGCCTCCCAAATTTTTCCCATCTGGTACACTATCAATAGCTTCTATTTCAGGGGAAAAAAGTAATGACTCTTCATCTGAATAAAAAAGCACTAGGAGTCGAGTGGAATCATTTAGACTAACTGTTTTATTAAAGCATGAGCTTTCGAGGACACAGTCCACACCATCAGATGCATGAAATGATGTACAGTTGATGTGTACAATATGGGGCGGATTTTAAGAGCCCTGCTCGCGTAAATCCGCCCGGATTTACGCGAGCAGGGCCCTGCGCGCCGGTAAGCCTATTTTACATAGGCCTACTGGCGCGCGCAGACCCCGGGACTCGCGTACGTCCCGGGGTTTTCGGAGGGGGGCGTGTCGGGGGCGTGTCGGGGGCGGGCCCGGTCGTCGCGGCGTTTCGGGGGCGTGTCGGGAGCGTTTTGGGGGCGGGTACGGGGGCGTGGCTACGGCCCGGGGCGGTCCGGGGGCGTGGCCGCGCCCTCCGTACCCGCCCCCAGGTCGCGGCCCGGCGCGCAGGAGGCCCGCTGGCGCGCGGGGATTTACGTCTCCCTCCGGGAGGCGTAAATCCCCCGACAAAGGTAAGGGGATGGTTTAGACAGGGCCGGGCGGGTGGGTTAGGTAGGGGAAGGGAGGGGAAGGTGAGGGGAGGGCAAAGGAAAGTTCCCTCCGAGGCCGCTCCGATTTCGGAGCGGCCTTGGAGGGAACGGGTTAGGCAGCGCGGCTCGGCGCGCGCCGGCTATACAAAATCAATAGCCTTGCGCGCGCCGATCCAGGGATTTTAGTGGATACGCGCGGCTCCGCGCGTATCTACTAAAATCCAGCGTACTTTTGCTTGAGTCTGATGCGCAAGCAAAAGTAGGCTGATCGCGCTTCTTTTAAAATCTACCCCTATATATACAGAACAGTGAGAAGACATGGGAAAAGGCAGGAAACGGTGTGGAGAGAGTGTGAATAGGATTGTAGTTTAGCCTACTGACAACTGAGGTAAGTGTGAATAGACAGAACGATCAGACAACAGTTCAGTTTATGCATATTTGTAGTGAGGCATGAATCCATTGCTTCTGTTCAGCCCTTGGGTGATGGTATTTAGATTTTTAATGAGTTCCAATTCAGCAGTTTCAGGCTGGAGTGCTCCTTTGAAGTTTTCATGTAGGAGTATGGCAACCTTAAAGTCAGATAGAGAATGTCAAGGAAGGTTGAATGTTGTCATTTCTAACCTCAGGTTTAAATCCTTTTCCCTTGTCCTTATAGATTGTCCCGTTTGTCCTATGTAGTCAGAAGCGGGACTTTGCTGGCAGGTGTTGGCATATATTAGATTGGAAGAAAAGCAGGAGAATGTGTCCCGCATGTTGCTGATGATGTTGTGTCCAGTGATGGCATTGTCTGAGATAATATGTGGAAAGTGTTGGCATCTCCTTTTCTGGCAAGGTCTGGCTCCTGGGTTGGTGTCCTTGCACTATTTGCAGCGGCTGATGAGTATCTTTTGAGGTTGAGGGGCTGCTACACCAGACTAGCACGGCTATCCCTCTGAAGATTTTTCATGTAAATCAGTGGAGGAAAATTTGGCTTTCACTGCAACCTCTGCAGCAACATTTTCTCTCTCGCTGAACACAGAAGATTGGAGAGAAAAACACTCACTGTTATCTGCACTCTGCAGCAGTGACACATCATCAAGCTCGTATGCCAGTTTCTTTAGCGTAAAGCTGGCTCCTGCTGTTGTAGAAGTCCAGAAGAAATCTTCTTCAGTTTCAGGGCAGGACCTCATTTTTAGGGATGTGAATCGTTTTTCAACGATTAAAATTATTGTCCGATAATTTTAATATCGTCTTAAATCATTATAGAACACAATACAATAGAAACTCTAACGATTTATCATTAAAAATCATTAAATCGTGTTAGTGCGCACTAACGGGAGTTAGTGGGCACTAACTGGGAGTTAGTGCGCACTAACAGAAAATGATACAAATTGACACTTTCCAGGTCAGTAAAGGTCAGTTAGGAATGAATATGTATTCCTATTGGCTGGCTGCACTCTTATCTATTGATGTTACCAAGGTTCCCACTGAAGTGATGGTTGGGGGGATGGGAAATGGAAATGGAAACTCAGGAACACTAACAGAAAATTATACAAATTATTGACACTTTCCAGGTCAGTAAAGGTCAGTTAGGAATGAATATGTATTCCTATTGGCTGGCTGCCCTCTTATCTATTGATGTTACCAAGGTTCCAACTGAGGTGATGGTTGGGGGGATGGGAAATAGAAACTGTTGGTAGTTGACAAAAAAAGTAATGTGATCAGTCAATATGACTAGAACTTGTGCCCTATTCCTGATACCAGGGGTGTTGTGATCTTCCTGCACTCAGTGCCCTATCCCTGATTCCAGGGGTGTTGTGATCTTCCTGCACACAGTGCCCTAACCCTGACACCAGGGGTGTTGTGATCTTCCTGCACACAGTGCCCTACCCTATTAATACCAGGAGTGTTGTGATCTTCCTGCACACAGTGCCCTAACCCTGATACCAGGGGTTTTGTGATCTTCCTGCACACAGTGCCCTACCCTGATACCAGGGGTGTTGTGATCTTCCTGCACACCGTGCCCTAACCCGGATACCAGGGGTGTTGTGACCTTCCTGCACACAGTGCCCTAACCCTGACACCAGGGGTGTTGTGATCTTCCTGCACACAGTGCCCTATCCCTATTAATACCAGGAGTGTTGTGATCTTCCTGCACACCATGCCCTAACCCTGATACCAGGGGTGTTGTGATCTTCCTGCACACCATGCCCTAACCCTGACACCATGGGTGTTGTGATCTTCCTGCACACCATGCCCTAACCCTGACACCATGGGTGTTGTGATCTTCCTGCACACAGTGCCCTATCCCTATTAATTCCAGGAGTGTTGTGATCTTACTGCACACAGTGCCCTAACCCTGATACCAGGGGTGTTGTGATCTTCCTGCATGCAGTGCCCTATCCCACCTGCATTACTAGTGAGAGGCTGGCTTCACAGACAGGGGGGAGCTGCCTGACCCTCACTCCTCCGGGGTGTTGTGATCTTCTACACACAGTGACCTATCCCTGATACCAGGGGTGTTGTGATCTTCCTGCACACAGTGCCCTATCCCTAATACCAGGGGTGTTATGATATTCCTGCACACAGTGCCCTATTCCTGATACCGGGATGTGTGCAGGAAGATCACAACACCCCCGGTATCAGGAATAGGGCACTGTGTGCAGGAAGATCACAACACTCCTGGTATCAAGGATAGGGCACTGTGTGCAGGAAGATCACAACACCCCTGGTATTAGGGATAGGGCACTGTGTGCAGGAAGATCACAACACCCCTGGTATCAGGGATAGGGCACTGTGTGCAGGAAGATCACAACACCCCAGAGGAGTGAGGGTCAGGCAGCTCCCCCCTGTCTGTGAAGCCAGCCTCTCACTAGTAATGCAGGGAGGGAGCTGTCTCAGCCTCACCATCCTCCCCCCCCCCCCCTCACCCACACACCATTCACTGGCTGGGACATGGGGGAGGGGAGGAGTGAGGATCAGGCAGCTCCCCCCTGTCTGTGAAGCCAGCCTCTCACTAGTAATGCAGGGAGGGAGCTGTCTCACCCTTCACCATCCTCCTCCCCCTCCCCTCACCCACACACCATTCACTTGCTGGGACTTGGGGGAAGGGAGGAGTGAGGGACAGGCAGCTCCCCCCTGTCTGTGAAGCCAGCCTCTCACTAATAATGCAGGGAGGGAGCTGTCTCCGCCTTCACCATCCTCCCACCCCCCACTCACCCACACACCATTCACTGGCTGGGACATGGGGGAGGGGAGGAGTGAGGGTCAGGCAGCTCCCCCCTGTCTGTGAAGCCAGCCTCTCACTAGTAATGCAGGGAAGGAGCTGTTTCAGCCTCACCATCCTCCCCTCCCCCTCACCCACACACCATTCACTGGCTGGGACATGGGGAAGGGGAGGAGTGAGGGTCAGGAAGCTCCCCCCTGTCTGTGAAGCCAGCTTCTCACTAGTAATGCAGGCGGGAGAAGGCACTGCATGCAGGAAGATCACAACACCCCTGGTGTCAGGGTGAGGGCACTGTATGCAGGAAGATCACAACACTCCTGGTATTTATAGGGATAGGGCACTGTGTGCAGGAAGATCACAACACTCCTGGTATTAATAGGGATAGGGCACTATGTGCAGGAAGATCACAACACTCCTGGTATTAATAGGGATAGGGCACTGTGTGCAGGAAGATCACAACACCCCTGGTATCAGGGTTAGGGCACTGTGTGCAGGAAGATCACAACACTCCTGGTATTAATAGGGATAGGGCACTGTGTGCAGGAAGATCACAACACCCCTGGTGTCAGGGTTAGGGCACTGTGTGCAGGAAGATCACAACACTCCTGGTATTAATAGGGATAGGGCACTGTGTGCAAGAAGATCACAACACTCCTGGTATTAATAGGGATAGGGCACTGTGTGCAGGAAGATCACAACACTCCTGGTATTAATAGGGATAGGGCACTGTGTGCAGGAAGATCACAACACCCCTGGTGTCAGGGTTAGGGCACTGTGTGCAGGAAGATCACAACACCCCTGGTATCAGGGTTAGGGCACAAGTTCTAGTCACATTGACTGATCACATTACTTTTTTTGTCAAGCTACCAACTGTTTCCATTTCCCATCCCCCATATATTGTCAGTGGGAACCTTGGTAACATGAATAAATAAGAAGGCAGCCAATAGGAATACATATTCATTCCTAAACTAACCTTAATTGACCTGAAAAGTGTCAAATTGTATCATTTTCTGTTAGTGCGCACTAACTCCCGTTAGTGCGCACTAATCGGAAAAAACGATTTTTTAACGATTTTTTAACGAAACAATCGTGCCAAACACGATTTTCTTCTCCTGCCAGACGATTTCAATCGTTAAGACGATAGGGGACACGATTCACATCCCTATTGCCTGCCATCTGCCCGGACCCCGGATCATCTCTTGAACTCTGCTGCTTGCCGGTTGCCTCGACGTATGCTAGTACCTGTCTCTCTCTGCTTCCCTGCTCATGGGGTCTGTCTGGACTTCTGGACCATCTGTATCTGTGCCTTCTCTGCTGGAGCAAAAATGGAGAATCAGTAGTGACCGCTGGAGCCTTCCTGGTAATTCTGCCCATGGTCAGGGTAGCCTCTTGGGTTCACCGGTGGAGCACCTTACATTGCCTCAATACTCAGGGATCCATGTCATCAATACCAGTCCAAAATGGCTTTGGAGTGGCCAGAGGGCTGCCCCCTATCATCACCAAGGGCTGCTGTACAAACAGAAACAAACCAGGCTGTAAAGATTTTGCTGTTAAAAAAAGTCAATATGTATTATTTTCAAAAAGTATCATTTGATTTGCCAAAAAACAAGCAAAAATATCTACATTGCTGAGACTAAGAATCAGTCTCATGGATGTGTTTTGTAAGATAATACTGTAGTGTTGTTTAAATGTCTTGTGGATACGCTACAGCGAGTCATGTTACCTGATTTCCTGATGTAGGCATTTAGACGCTAAAACATGGGCCCATGTCAGTTGGGTATTTTGCATTGAACACAACTTTTGCTATGGTTATTCAGAAAATTGTACAGAGCTAAGCATTTTCCACTTTTTCTGGTATTTTGAGGGTTTATATATTTCATGGGTTATGGGAGATGTGAACCAGCAGATGAGTGAGAGCCTGTTGTGCTTTTTGTCTGATACTGTTTGCAGCCCATTGCGAGGCAAGAGACAGTAGATTGAATCTTGGCACTTGAATTATATCTGATGCAGTGTTCATGTCGATAGTCATTTTTTGATAACATTTAATATTAGTTTGATATAATTTTGTGAGACCTGTGCTTTTTCGTGATACTTATATTTGAGGTTCCTGCTCATTGTTTATGTTGGTTATTCTAACCTTACACTGTACTGATTAATTTTATTTATTTATTTAAGAATTTATATACCGGAGGTTCCTGTATAATATACATATCACCCCGGTTATGTTTAACCAATGTTGAATCACATTGGTTAAACATAAATTGGGAGCTGCTGTACCTACTCTGTGGATAAAACAATGAACTTCAGTTTCCAGTGAAATTGAATTGGCAAGTTTAATGACTCTCAATAAATCAATATCATTGAATAGAATCCTAAATTTACTAAATCTTCCCATAGCAACTATGTTGCTGGGCCTAACATGCATAACTTAAAAAAAGTATAAGACCTCCACAAAGCAGTGTTGATATTGGCATTATAGAACGCCATGAGTCATACCAGCAAGTGATGTAAACATTACAAAAGGGAACCATAAATATAGAATTAGTGAAGCTTTCCAAGAAAATTGATATAAACCTTAATTTTAACATGATATGAGCCTGACCCTCACCATAGTTAAAAAAAGAAATAATATATTCAAGAAATGACTATGGTTGACTTTTAACTCATAACTACTGGGCTTGGCAAAAGCTAAAATTTAATATTTGCATTGTACATAAAACAGAGCTACTTGACTGAAAGACATCTTGTTTGCCTGCCTGTAATCCATTCTCCTTTGCAGCAATGTATTGCAAATATAGAAACTGGCAGGAGATTCTTGCCACAGTTTATTTCCATTCTGTTTCTGGCACTGGTTCACATAGCTATGAATTTAACTAAGCACCCACTAACTGTTTGTAGTTGTTGGAAAAAACATGTAAGCTCAACTAGTGGAAAAACATAAATGAGTGTAGGCGATTGGATAGCAGGGACAAGTGAGCAAAAATCTAGCTACTACCTTAACATATTATAATTCAAAGAGGCAGTTTATTAAACTGTGATAATGCATTTATGTGGATTAAACAGCAATTTTGGTATTTTGGGAATAATTTTCAATGTGATTTTCAGGCATACAATCTGATTTTATACACATAAATGCCTTACATCATCAACGACGGCTCTGTTAACATAATATGTGCATAATCTAGTTTTACCCAAATTTAGCAGAGGTGTTCCAGGTTGCAGTTGGGATAGAGTCAACACTTATGTGCATATGTTTTTGTTTTAAAAGTATGTGCATATTAGGGATGTGAATTTCCTTTGAACAAATATGAAAAATGCAATGAATGAGGCCATTTTCAGTTCTAACGAATGATATGAACCAAAAATAGGTCTTGGACGAAAATACTCAAAAATGTTTGTGTATATTTGTATTTATTTGTTAAAAAATAAATTACACTCAGGTGGGACCAGGCCACAACTTAATCTCATCCTTGCAGCCTGTCCCAAGGCTATGTCCCATGGCCAAGGCCCAAGTCTAGGCCTAAGCTTGGGTCTGATTCTGCAGCTGGTCGAGGCTAGTTCCCATCACCTAGACCAGGGCCTGGCGCGATGCTGTCCTGGTAGCCTAGACCTAAAACAGGGGCCCAGACCGTGTCCTGGTAGTCTAGGCCTAGGTCCGACGCCGGGCTCTGGCTGAGGCTAGGTTCTATTGCCAAGGCTCAAGCCTGGTACCAGTCTCTGAGGCCTAGTTACAGGCCAGATACTGGGGCTAGGCTGGATGTCAGGTCCTGACCAAGGCCATGTCCCATTGCCAAGCCCGGCCAAGGACCAAGCTGGTAAAAAGACCCAGTCAAGGTCCCGAACTATCACTGGGACCTGGACCTATGCCTTGGCCTGATGCCAAGACCTGGCAGAGGTCTAGGTCCCATCGCTGGGGCCTGGACCTGGGCTAGGCCGAAGCCCAGGCACTGGCCCAGATTCTCAGGGCGTCTAGTGTCTGTTATTCATCTGGTGATTAAAAATGGTATCCTCTGCTCATAGAACATGCTGCAGTGATGTTGCTACTGCATCTTCTTCTATAGCAGATGGTACCATATTGTTATATAGCCATATAACAAAATGGTGTCATCCAATCTGAAGGAAGGTGCTACAGTAACATCAATGCAGTACATCCTGCAAGTGGAGGATGTAATTTTTAATTACTGGATTCAGAAAGAAAAAGCTGGAAGTCCTTCTCTTTTACTTCAGGCCTTGGACTCTTGCCTGGGCCTTGCCTGGACCTGGGTTCTGGCAACAGGACCCAGCTTCTTCTGGGACCAAGTATTGGGCCCAAGCCTAGGTCTGCGTCTCGGCAACCAGGACCCAGCCCTGGGCTGAACAACATTGTTGGGCCTCAGCAACTGGGGCCTGGCCTCAGGCCATGCCTCAGCATGTGGCCTAGGCCTAGAACCAGGCCAAGACCTCAGTGATGGGACTCATGTGTCCCAGGCTCATTTTTCTTTTTCAGTGAAGTTAATGGGGCCTTCTCTCATTGACTTCATTGTTAAACACAAAAACAAATGGAACAAACTGATCTTTTTTTGTTTTTAAACTAAGAAAACAAATTGAGTTTCCCCCACAATGAATTAATGAACTGAACTGAATATTTTTCTTTTCCACGTCCGTAGTGCTTAAGTGTATGTGCATATGTTATGTCCTTTGAAGAGGATGAATAACTTTACATGAAGGAATTTCTGTGCATACTTGGCCAATTGCTCATAAATTTTAAAACTGATCTTACGCACATACATTTGTTTTGAAAATCCTTGGTAAAATCTGCGTGTACAATTTACACACAGATTTTACTACTATGTAGAGAATTATAAAATTACCCTGCTTGTGTATGGTAAAAATACATCATTGCCTGTTATTTTTAAATAATGTGTAAAATATGCAATTATCACAACATTCTGCATGTTATTTGTATACTAAGAGATCAGGTGCAAATATATGCAAAGCAGTCAACAAGTTGTACAGCTCCAAAAAAAAAAACATTCAAGAGGTGTAGCTATCCTTCTCCCCATCCCTCTAAAAGCATTTCCAGGCTGTTGTCCCATGGCTGCAATGTTAACGAGACAGTATACCCCATAGCAAGTCTCCCTACCCCCTGAAAAAAAATCCCTGGTGACCATGGAAGATGGAAGCAAGCTGTCATTCCCACCCTGCTGGTGCCATATTTCAAAATGGCACTGACTGAGTACAGGCTCTCCTTTACCCCATGCATGTGAGCAATCCTGTGTCTTGTTTGTTTAATTTTTCATTGCTTTGTAGATTTTATACTCACCTTGATCCGCGGTGGGACCTTCTCCCTCGACCCTCGGCAAAAGTATCCGACTCCAGGTTGTGTAAATCAGCTCATATTCATTGAAACATCTTGTTATAAGAGTTGCCCTGCACCTGTAAGGTAATTTCCTTCTCCTCTTTTATTTTATTCTCTTATTATAACGTGCCTCTGGTTATGTCTTCTGTTCTTCGTTTTACAGCTGCTCCCATCTCTTTACCTTGATGCGCTCTTTATAAAAACAGTAAACACGGGTCTTGCTGTGAGTATCTCTGTCACCTCTATCGTCACATCCCCCCTTTTTGTACTTCCTCTTTGTTTTTCATCTTTCCTTCTTCTCTTTTTAGATCACATCTAGCCACTTTTCCAAAGGTTGGTTCCATTTGAAACCTCTGGCACAGGTATAATTCACTTTCTCTCCCCCTCCCCTCCACCCCCTCCTTCCTTCTCTCTCCCCCTTGTTCCTTTCCCTTCCGTCCTCCCCCTTTAGTTGCTTTTACAATTTGCTCCTAATAATTTTTATAATTTGTTTGTTTTGTTGTTTCAGTTTAATCATTTTAAAAATTCTCAATATAACCTTACTCATAATTCCTTTATCTTCCATTTTTTCTCCTTTTCCCTCCCCCTCCCCTTCCCCCCCCCCCTCTTCAACCCCTCATGCTATCTCTTTCCCCTCCCTCTTTTTAGTCTATACTTTGCTGTTACCATCTTCCTCTCTGTGTTATATATATACAATTAACTTTTGAACCCTGTTGCTCGCCTCCTGCTCAATAATGTATACGTTGTCTCTTATGGATTATTAACGTGTCTGGTCCCCCTGACACAGCCTGATGCGAAACATGGCCATGTCGGGGTCCTAGTCTCAGCACTGTGAACTGTAAATCATTGAACCAATGTACACCATTAATGTGATTGTATTCTTAATAGAATGTTGTATTGCTAAGATATATTGATCAGGGATTTATGTCTGCCACACATTAGTTTACGTTGTAATGTTTGAGTGCTACCAGAACTGCAAAGCGAGCTGCAATATTTTCTGTTTGCTTTCAACTATAAATAAAATTGCACATAAGGAAATAGCCAGAGTCTGCCTCCTTTTGTCCCACTGGATTTTCCTAAGCCACGAACATGCAAGTTACCACCTATGGTGGCAGAAGTGAGATCTTCTTGCTTAAGCAGGAAGCACGGGCAGAAGCCCACAGCCGCAGCAGAAAAAAAACAAAAAAAATCCTACGGAATCTTATTTTTTTCCTAGGGTCTCATGGTTTCACTCAGCCAGCCTAAGTTACAGCAGTCCAAGAGGACTAGCCCTGCCTGGACATTCAGGGATCAACAATAAGTAAGGGCCGGACAGGGCAATAGGGTTTTTTTTACCACTTCTTCCTCCAGAGAGTAGAGATGTGATTTGGCGAAACCTTTTGGTTCAGCCTTCGTTATTGGCCCGCCGCAGGAAATGTCATTTTCCTGCAGTTCGGGCCGATTTTTTTCAGCCGCCCTGAATTTTGGGATTAGCATGCACTAGAAAAAACAAGAATTTCTATCTAATTTTAGTACTAGTGTCTCTAATAAAATGGCTTTGTCCATAGAACCTGGTAATATCAGCAGGAAGATGCTAAAAATGTTAGTGCATGCTAACCCCGAAAAATGAATTTTCCCAAAATTTCAGGAAAATCAGCTTCGTTTTTCGAGATGGCCGAACCAGGACGAATTAGGCAATTTCGTTGAAATTTGACATTCGTTGAAATTGCCTAATTTGTTCTGGACGAATGCACATCCCTACCAGAGAGATACACAGTTTGGAGGCATCATGGAAAGCAGGGAAGATGGAGCAAGAGATACAGATCCTTGCTACAGGGCAGTAGCAACTGCAGGACACCCTACAAATGCAACTGACCAGCAATAGGCACTGCAGGAACAGGTTATACAGCAAAACACATGCTAACTCAGGTAGCACAGGTCATACAGGCTATTGTGACCAGGCCACTTCCCTTGTCACTGGTATTATTTACGATGAACCCAGGAGAAGACCCTGACTGTTTCCTGAAAACTTTGAATGAACAGCTCAACTGACAGGCTGGCCAGAAGATAGGTGGACTACCTATCTGGGAAATCTACTCATCGAGAATAGTCAAGATGCCTTCCAAACAGACAATCCAGAAGGAAGGGCCACATACCAGGAAGTCAAGGCTGCTATTCTAGAGAGCATGGGACTCACCCCAGAAGCCTACCAACAGCGATTTTGGCAGAGAGTTCAGCAAGCTGGGGAAAACCCAATGAACCTATATGTCAGGCCCCTGAGGTGGTAAAAAAGAAAACCCCCAAAGTAATTATCCTAGGATGGTCTCAAAGTGAGAAAGATTTTATCACAGGCTTGTGGCTCCTTGGTCACATTTAAAAAATACTTTCAATTTGTCTAAAAAAATTTCAGATTTAGAAAAAAACAAGAATTTCTATCTAATTTCAGTACTAGTATCTCTAATGAAATGGCTTTGTCCATAGAACCTGGTAATATCAGCAGGAAGATGCTAAAAATATTGTCACTCATCCTTCAAAAGGTTGCAAATTACTCTATTTCACTCACCCAATTTGGGATGCTATTTAGAGACTTTTCTACTGGAATCTGATTCTGCATATCCCAGCCAGCAAGAGTTGTACATTGGTGAGCCATAAACTAGTGGCAACATCACTCTAAAAATATTCACTACCTTCCTGCATGCCTTCAACACTGCTGCTTTTCTATCAAACATGAGTTCCGGAGCCAAAGTCAACCAGGGTATGCTCCACTGCAGCTACACAGCATCTTTGACACCTTGGCTGCCAACAGCAGCTTTTCCTTCAATGATGAGAGAAGCATATGTCAATACTTCAACGGGTACCCCTAGAGTTGAAGAATAAAGAGGAATTTTACCAGTCTCACCTAGAGAAACTGGTGAGTGCTGCTGTGTAGTCTGGGAAGCCTGCAGTATCTCCGGACTGGGCACCAGCTGAGAATAGGGAGATACAATTGTAAACTTAGGAATTCCTGGCTTCCTGATTTCATTTTCCAGAGACACCTTTTTAACAGTGAAGGGCAATCTAGACATTTGGCATCCTTCAGAAGAAAGGGAGGTACTCTGGCCATTTCAAATAAGGAATAGAAAATTTCTTAGAAAAGCTGAGGCTCTCGCAGAGATGGGTCAGTTCAAACTGCATCCAATCTTGTTTCTCTTGGTGCCTGTTTTTTTGAGCTAAAGCAGCCACTATTGATGAATACTTTATCAGAGAATTGATTTTGATCTTGAATTCTTGATTGTTGGTGTTAACTGTTCTTTTTCATTGTCCTTAGATGTAAGATTTAATCCTTATTAAAAAATCATTTAAAAAAAAAAATCAAAGGCAGGATTGTGCAAAGAGGGCATACTGAAAAAGGGATGATGTAATAGTGAGGAGGAGTTCAGCAGAAACTTAGTTTCCAGTATAAGTATCCATTCTACACTTGGATATGTGAATGTGGTGTGATCTGATTCTCTCTATGTGTATGGTGGTGTATGGTGTGTCTCTTTGGGCTGTATGGGTGTGGGATGTCTGTCTCTGTGTTGTGGTGTTCTGTCTGTGACTATAGTGTGATTTGTTTGCCCGTGTCTCTGAACGTGGTGTGTCTGGTTATGGAGTGTCTGCATTTCTCTGGCTAACTGTGATGTGATGTAACAGTCTCTCTCTCTCTCTCTCTCTCTCTCTGGGCATGGTTTTGTGTGTCTGCCACTTGGTGTATCTGCCTCATTATGTGAGTGTGGTGTGACCTGTGGTCTGTCTGTCTGTTGTAAAGTGTATTGCTCTGTGTAAGGTGATGTATCTGTTATCCCTTTGGGTATGGTGTGTGTCTCCTTGGGCCTGTCTGCCTGTGTCTCTCTCTGTCTGGTGCTGATCTGTTTGGTTGTGGTATGTGTGTGTCCGTCTGGTTGTGCGGTATCTGTGTCTCTCTGACTGTGTGTCTGTGTGGATGGATGTGGCTTATCTGTCTATGAATAGGTATGGAAAATCTGTCGCTGTGTTTGGGTGTGGTGTTTCTCTGTCTATCTCTCTGCCTCTGGGTATGCAGTATCTTTGTCTGGATGTGGATGTATGTGTCTCTCTCTAAGTTTGTCTGGGTGTGCCTGTATCTGTCTCTGTGTGAGTGTGGTGTGTCTGGATCTCTCTATCTCTTTCTGGTTTCTCTTCCTTTTTGTGCCTGTCTGTATGTGGTGTGGTATCTGCCTCACTTGTTTTTGTGGGTATCTGTTTGCTCTTTTCAGCAACCTGAAGAGAATCAGAACTGGAATTTTGAGCTTCTGGCTGGCAGTGTGATTACCCGCTATTTGGCAAATGGTTCAACACCTGATTGGTTGATGAGAGACTTTGACACCAGGCCAGGATTCCAGGATGCCATTTTGTATGTGTGTCTGTGTGTGTGTGTGTGTGTCTATAGGGAACACTGTAATGAATTCTTACACTGCCATAGGGCAATTTCTAATATTACATCTCTGTGAAATAAGCCAAGAATACAAGAAACAATCTCAAGACATGAGAAAACAGTTTCTTGAACATGGTTACCCGCCGAATGTGGTCAGGCAGACTTATAAGAGGGGCCTATATGCTAATCGGAATTTGTTTCTAATTAGTCAGCCCCGACAGACTACAGATCAGGCAGTATGTGTTCTCCCCTTTTATGACAGATCAAAGCAAATACAGAGGATTATTTTGGCGCATTGTCATGTTTTACAACTGCATAGCATTTTTCAACTCAGACCATTGTTTGCCCGCACACGAGGTCACAACGTGCGAGACAAATTAATGTCGACAATTTCTAGGTGAATACATGCTGGTCAATATACCTGCGGGCAATGTGTAGAGTGCGAGAATGCAATTTAGATTTTGGTTTTTCATCACCCTTTCTTGAACATCAGATTTGAAGTCAGAACTCATTATGATTACAACACCACCCAAGTGTTATATGCTAACCGTTGTCTGTGCCTTAAACTCTATATTAGGCATACAAAACTGGTTATCAAGACCTCGTTATACAACATAAAAGTGGCATTTGCACTAAAAAAAATTGCAATCTCCCTTAGTCCAGTATTGCCTGGAGCATGCTCATTTGGTGGAAGAGGTTTATTTTTTTTGTGATTCAGCAGGTGGATCCAGTTAGATGGGGCAACATCTCGCTGCAGCTTCAGAAATGGGAACAACAATTTATTTTTAACTGGCGAACGCTTGCCCCAGATGGCTTAAATACAGCTATTGAATGGGAAGCTTTCCTATAGATTTGGACTTTATTTGCAAACTTAGTTTTTTTATTTATTTTTCTCTGATGCATGTTTCAGCATGTTCCTGCACCACAGCTGGCAGTATTTAAGTGCCAGTGCATTACCGCGGGAGCAAGCCTTGTTCCGGTTCCTTTTTGACATAATTAGAGGAAACAATGCTTAGGTAAGCTCTGTCCGAGTAATCTGCCAGTTAGAGACATGCATTTTAAGGTTTTAATATATGTATGTATATAGTTGGTTGAGTCCTGTGGTGACCATTTAATTAATGAAAATGTATTTTGCATTTGTAGATATTATGAGCCAATTGATGAAATGTATTGAATATTCAATGATATATATCTACGATGTAACCCAACTTTGGTGGGTGGGTGACCCAACAAATTGTATGGATGGAAGAGGGATCCATGGCTCAAAATGTTTGCTCACCCCTGATCTACAGGAAGGGGATACTGCACACTAATTCAGATCAGCTTAGGAGATCTGAGATAAAGTGCACCATGGACAAAAAGACTGTTGCCTTAAGAGTAGTCATCCTTCTGTTATTGTTTATGATATTTGCAATCTTGGCCTGGATTTGATTTTTCAAGTTGAATTAAATATATTTTGTTGTTGTTGAGCACCACTACCAGCTATCTGCTGTGTTATTTGGTGCCTTGCACAGCCTATTGAACTCTTCTTCAGTGAGTATTTGCTGGTCATTGATTGAGACCTGGGTGAATGTGAGTGACTCTATTGTGCATCCCCACTACCGTACTAAGGACCCTGGATATCTATACATCTTCCCAGCCAGTGAACCCCAGCATCCCAGGACCTACGGATGCGATATTATGGCAGAGAGAATTAGAGGGCGGGGCCCTTGATAGCATCCTGGGGGTTGTGTGGCCCCTTTATTCAGTTTAGCAAATGAAGAGGGGGGTTACATTAGTGGAGAGAAGGGGATCATTTGCTGAGAGGTATCAGTTCCCTTATTTGTTTTTATGGCTGCTTTCCCCTTTTAACCCCTCCCTTTTTTCACTTTTTCTTCTAGTCTCTTCCCTTCCATATTATCCTGACCAAGCCTGTTTCCTTCACTATCTCCCCATTTTCCTTTCCCCCTTTTCACTCCCTTCCTCCCTTCTCTCCGCATCCTTCCCTCATTCTAACCTTCCTTTTCTTTTTTCTTCCTATTCTCCTTTCCCTTTGTCCTCTTTCCTTATCTTCCCTTTTTCCCTTTTTCCCTTTTTCCCATCTCCCCACTTTTCCCCATCCCCCTTCCTCTGCCTTCTTCCTCTCCCTTTCCCCTTTCTTGTCTCCCACTTTCCTTTTCTTCCCCTTCCTTTGTCATTCTCCTTCCTTATCTCTTGTCTCACTCTCTCCCCCCCCCCCCCTTTTTCATGGTGGTCACAATTTTTATCTTTTTATTTTTATTATTACTATTTTAATTTCATTTTTTATTCATGTGGTGTGTCATTTTATAATGTTATTCATTAAATATATGAATAATGATTAATCACTATGATGTCCATCCTCCTATAAGGTGGACTGTTTACCAACACACTTTCCACAGGAGCATTTCTAGAGTTTCATCAGCGGTTTATACCAGAGATGGTATATAACCAACTTACAATTTTTTTAATGTGTAAAGGATAACTTTAAAAAAAAAAAGCATGTGAATTCATAATATGTTCATAAATGGGCATATATTTTATAATCAGCAAATTTATGAATGTTTGGGTTATAAAATACATGGATCTTTTATAAGAAAACATATATGCACACATTAGCAATTGCACATGTACGAGCATATGTTACATGGAATCATGCATGCACAGTTTTGCTAAACTATTGTAAACACATATGTTATTTCCCATGGTCATGAATTTCCAGTTCTTCTGGGATGGACTTATTCCAAAATGGCTTCCCCTGTATACCAGCCAAACTTTGCCACAAGAGATTTCTACAAATTAGTGTCCCTGGTGATGAAATCCAAACACATGCTGTTCCCTTGCCAGGGGGTCTGGCGACACAATTCCAAGCTGTGAAGGGCCTGGAAGGATCTCCAGGCCATCTTCAATCACTGAGAATATAACCAAAATAGGGTAAATTAATTATATGTGGGGTAGGAGGTGGGGGCTTGGGGGTGGGTTAAGGAGGTAAACTGTGGGGTTAATGAGGGTGAGAGTGGCTAAAGGAAGTGTTGAGGTGATGGTTAGGGTGGGGATAGGGAGGTGGGGTTAAGTGCAAAAGAGATACAAGAGGGTGTTGGGTAGGGATGGTTTGGGGCACAGTTGGGGTAGGGGTGTTGCAGACAATAGGGAGGTATGGACTGGCAATGGGTGGCGATTGATTTTTAGGAGTGTGGGTGTTAGGGAATAAAAGGGGGGGGCAATAAGGAATGAGTGGATTACAAATCCTATGTTTGTTTCTCTGAATAGATTGAGGACCTCGATTTCAGATCCAAGATGGCCGCCACAGGGTGAACACCGAAACGAGCTAGCTCCGCGTTTTTCTTTGACTTTTCTTACCTTGCAAATATTTTCTTGAGAATAATTCTTCTGTCATGCCTCACACCAAACGTAAGGCAAGGGTAAGGGAGGTTTTGGCCTCGATCCCTGAACCATTTCTTCGTCAAACGCGGATCGATGAAACGTTTCCTGGTTTGCAGTTTGAGCCGGTGAGGGGAGCCGCTGGATTTGATGGTATAGAGCGGATGCCACAAGCCTTGGCTGAGGAGATTTCTCTTAGTCCCGGCCTGCCTACAACTCCCTCTCTCTCCTGCAAACCCCCGACACCAGGGGATTTGGGCCAACTGCAGGAAACCGCTCCAAACCTGCTCACAGTAACACCGGAAGAACCCCAGAGAAGCGGCATAGAATCTACGCCAGCTTCGGTGAGCCTGGGAAGTACAGGCTCCAGGGGAGGTGAGCTAGGAGAGGTGCGTGTACAGCGAGATGAGGAAGGCCTTCTGAACAAAAGAGGAGAGGAAGAAGGGATTTGCGTAGTATTAAAACACCCACTGACTGCTCCAGATAAGGTAACATCTGAAGAAATATGGAAAACTTTAATAGTTATGAATAAAGCAATAGTTGATTTAATAAATGCTGTGAAATCGAGTCTTGAGAAATCTAATGGTCTTGAAAAAAGAGTTCAGATAATGGAAACTAAAATTGACGATCGGGATAAAAGAGATCAACAACATAAAAGAAGTGTAGGTGAATCTTATAAAGTCAGACTCATACGCAAACGGAAAATTGGATTTTCTAGAAAATCAGATGCGAAGAAGTAATTTAAGAATTCTTAACTTCCCGAAAACAAAATGGATGCCCTTAAAAGAATTAATCAAAAATTTCTTTATGAACATTTTGGCATATTCAGAAGAAAATCTACCCTCTGTGACGAGGTATTATTATACTCCAGGAAAGAAAGCTGAAGATAGAGAGCTTCGGGAACAAGAATTAAAAGATAAAGATAATTCTCCTGATAATTTGACTGACTTTATAGTAAAATCCTTCAAGGCAAAGATAGAGGAACGTGCAACCGTTTTTCTGTCTTTTCAACATATTATGGACAGAGATGAAGTACTGAGAAGATCTTTTAAAAATCAAGCATTGCTATTTTATGGCTTTCAAGTAAGAGTATTCCCTGATATCACTAGAAGAACTCAAGAAAAAAGGAAAGCTTTTCTGAATTTAAGAAGTGAAGTGATATCTAGAGGAGCCAAATTCGATTTGAAATATCCATGTCGATGTATTTTGGTATACAATAATAATAGGTATATATTTACTGAGTTAGATCAACAACGCTCATACCTGGACTCCCACTCTGGATAGGTAAAGAAGGGTAGACAGTTAAAAAGTAATAATTGCAAATAACCTTGTGACTATACATTATATTTGATGTGTTTAAATTTCCTATTATACCGCTTTAATTCCTAGGATCTCCTCCTTTTGCTTATAATTTAGGAGACAATTACTATCTAGAAGTTGTCTAGAAAGATGAGGAATAATTTCTAAAAAATATTGTTTTCTTATTGTCTTCCTTTTTTTCTTATGTAAAATGTTTCAATTTGTAATTTGAAATAAAATTCAGAAATTAAAAATTAAAAAAAAAAAAGATTGAGGACCTCAGGAAGAAGGCCAAAGAACTACACAACAAAGAAGGGAGTGGCTCATACAGGTGCAGACCTGGGAGGAGGAGCACCAAGGTAGGTTCTTTACATAACCATCAGGGAGAGATAAACAGGTATTTGCTATGTCATGCATACATCCCTGGTCCCACTATTGCTTTGCCACTCTACAGGGCCCTGTCTCAGCTTAATGCCTAAAGCTACCCTCGTGCACACTAGCATAGTGTTTGTCTAACCTTTGGGTTACAGGGAGCCCTATCTTGAAACAGTACATGTTAAACACTCACCAGCCTTGCATTAAAATCTAGGGAATCTGACATCCTACTCCTCTTACACTTACCAACCAAACTGAGTGCCTACCAATCTACAAACAGCCATTCAGTAGTGGCAGCATTCCTGCCCTTGACATCTTGATATCTAAGCCACATCCCAACATAAACCATCCACACGAAAGCCAACCAGTGAGCCCAGGCCTATACCTAGAATCTTCCATATCACAGGTGACCCATCTATGGCCTGACCTTTATAGGGCATGGGTGTCTCATTTCTAGGAGCACTTACCATCACCTTCACCTTTCCCTCTAATGCTATCTTCATTAACTGCTAGTGGATCATGCACATCACACCCTGGAACATATGAGATGTATTGATACCCTGTTATGGCTCTATTTAAAGTTAACATCAGATCTATTTCCTCATCAGAAGTGGAGGAGGAAGAAGAGGGGGTTGCCCCAGCAGTGGCAAACCTGCCATTCTACTCCCCACCCCCTACAGTAGCTCCCAGGCTTGAATAGCCACAGATCCCTCTCCTCTTCCCTATAGGGCCTCCTCCAATTTGTGTCCTTGTATGATGCAGTTTTGCAGATTCCTGCAGACCCTCAGCATCGGCCACCCTTGATGCTGGAGCCCTTGCAACAATGTAAGAGTGAACTTTAAATACCATAGGGTGGGGCTGTGGAGGACATGCAAGATGAATTTTGCAGCCTGTGGGATGATTTCAAGAGGTTGCTTGAAAATTTTCAGCAGCTCGTTGAAGCTAAAGAGTCTGTCACAAATGCTCTTGAACTCTTCAGTATGTGGCTACCACCACATCCACCAGCCCCTTAGGCCTCTCAGGGCCTTGCCTACTGGGATCCCTGATCCTTTCATTTATGTTGTGTAGTTCTATCATTTGAGTTCTCCCTCCTCCCTCATATTTTTCAATGTACATAATTTGATTATTTTTTGATAAATGTTAATATTTATATTTTCATTGCTGTGTGTCCCTTTTTAGTTAGATACATGTGTTAATCCTTTTCCACTCCTAGGTATGTCCCTTTTAGGACACTATCTTGCAAACACTCAGTCAACCACACACTGCCATGGAAGCAGGTATCCATGCAGATCTGTTCATTATTCTCATTCTGTTGTGTTCCACACCCACGGCCATCCGCGGGCGCGTCCCCCTACCTGACCGCGGCAGCGACCCGCCGCAGCAAACACCGGGTGAGAAGCCCCAGTCCAGTGCTGCGGTTCCCGCGCGTTGGCACAGGCCCCCTGGGTTCCCATATGGCTGGGAGCTGTCCCTGCTTCCCCAGAGCGGCAGCTACAGCTTCTCCCCCGCGGCCGGAATCCAAGATGGCCGCTGCCATCTTAGGTGCGAGGCCGCGCCTCCTCACCAGAATTAAAGGGACCTAAGCCCTTTAATTACACTCAGCTGCCTTCAATGATCCAGAGCAGAGGAAGTATATAAGGAGGCTTCCTCTGCTCATTCCTTGACTTGGCAACTTCCGTGGGTAGTCAGGTCTGCTTGCTTCGGTGAGTTCTTGAGCTTTGGAGCCTTGTTCCTGGTTCGTCTTGGTGTTCCTGGTTCCTGACTTCAGATCGGCTAGCGGTGATTCTCTGGTGTGTGACTTCAGACTGGCAAGTGGTGATCCCTTGGTGTGTGACCTCGGACTGGTAAGCGACGACCCTCTGGCACTTGACCTCGGACTTCTTCTGACCATCGTCTCCAAGGGCCCGCCTAAGTCCCAGGGGCGGGTCCCTACAGGCTCCTCCCGGGGGGACCGCGGGCTTCCAGGGGTGAAGCTCCAGTCAGCCCTTGCACCGAACTTCTTGACCTCTCAAAGGTCCACCTAAGTCCCAGCGGTCCAGGTCCCTATGGGCTCCTCCTGGGGGGACCACGGACTTCCAGTGGCGAAGATACACTCCCTTCCTTCGACATCACGACTCTTCATCTGCCTCCACAGTCGCCTCTGTCTCCAGTGCCAAGGGTCAGCTGGTCACGTCTTATGTTCCTGCCTCGCCACCCAATGGGAGAACCTACGGATCTTCCTCCTAAGGTATTCCATCCTCCCATCGGCCCAAGGGTCCACAAGCCTGAGCATAACACATTCCTCCATTCAGGCAATCTTACAGCTGCCTGGATGTACCTTTTTTTTTTTTAAGAAGATATATACAGTGTATTTGTATTTCCTCTGAATGAACTTCTTGCATTTGACACAACACTGCAGAAAGGATTGTCAACATTGACTTCATAGCTTTGGGCTTCCCAAACAATGAGTAGGAATGCCAATTGGAATCATTAAAGCTTCACTAGGAGGGGGAACCTTGAGCCTCAAATGTCAGAAGCCTAAACACATTAGGGATGTGAATTGTTTTTTGACGATTTAAAATATCGTCCGATATATTTTAAATCGTCAAAAATCTTTAGGGCCACAATACAATACCAATTCCCCCGATTTATCGTCAAAAAATCGTAAATCGGGGGAAGGGGGAGGGCAGGAAAACCGGCACACTAAAACCCCCTAAAACCCACCCCCGACCCTTTAAATTAAATCCCCCACCCTCCCGAACCCCCCCCCAAATGCCTTAAATTACCTGGGGGTCCAGTGGCGGTCCGGAATGGCAGCGGTCCGGAACGGCCTCCTGCAATTGAATTGTGTTGTCTTCAGCCGGCGCCATTTTTCAAAATGGCGGCGCAAAATGGCGGCGGCCATAGACCAACACGATTCGACTGCAGGAGGTCGTTCCGGACCCCCGCTGGACTTTTGGCAAGTCTTGTGGGGGTCAGGAGGCCCCCCCAAGCTGGCCAAAAGTCCCTGGGGGTCCAGCGGGGGTCCGGAAAACGATCTCCTGCTGCGAATCGTTTTCCATACGGAAAATGGCGCCGGCAGGAGATCGACTGCAGGAGGTCATTCAGCGGGGGTTCTGGACCGCCCTCCTGCAGTCGAATCGTGTTGGTCTATGGCCGCCGCCATTTTGCGCCGCCATTTTGAAAAATGGCGCCGGCTGAAGACAACACAATTCAATTGCAGGAGGCCGTTCCGGACCGCTGCCGTTCCGGACCGCCGCTGGACCCCCAGGTAATTTAAGGCATTTGGGGGGGGTTCGGGAGGGTGGGGGATTTAATTTAAAGGGTCGGGGGTGGGTTTAGGGGGTTTTAGTGTGCCAGCTCACGATTTTCACGATACTTCAAACACCCAAACGGCAACAATACGATTCCCTCCCCCTCCCAGCCGAAATCGATTGTTAAGACGATCGAGGACACGATTCACATCTCTAAAACACATAACATTAGTATTAGAAATCAGCATGTGGACTATGAGCCAGTATATACAGGCTCTTGTATGGGTTTCCATGTTAACAGAAAACCTTCATGGGGTGGAATAGAGGCCCCTGTAGAGTCAGTGAGTTTGCATTGGATGAATGGGTTGTTGCTGATTTTAAATACTAATGCTGAAAGCACTTGCAGATCACTATCAAGCTTATGACTACCCATAAAGAGAGCAGGATGATAAGTGTGCTGGAGATTCCATAGATACTCTCTCTTCACCTACTTCATAAACTCCTGAAAGGCAGAATCTAACTCAAATAAATAAATATACAAATAGGTAAAAAAACTCTGATTGCCATATCTTCTCAATAGGTGTTACACATCTTTGGCTTTGGACCTAAAGGAAAATCTTGAAGCTGCACCTGAAGAGGAGCTTTTTTTATAGAAAGGCTTGTTTGAAGGGAAGGATCATAGGCTGGAAAGTTTTGAGGATTTTAGGAGCAGTGAAAGGTGCGAGAAAAGATATGAAAGTCTGACTGCATAGGTGATAAGTCCTAAGGTGTTGAGTGGGAACCAAGTGAAGGGATGTGAAAGAAGGGTTGGAGGGGAGGGAAAAGGTAACAGTTATGGGATGAAAGTGATGTAGGGAATAGGTGAGGGCAGAGATGGAGGGGATTAGAGGCAAAAGTTCAGTTATACGAAGACCTTGGGTTAAAAGGGATTTGATAGACACAATGAAAAGGGCTGAAGGGGAGAAGGAAGAAGAGAGCATGGGGTTATTAGAGGGTTGACACTGGAGTAACAATGGTTGAGAGAGTGGCAATTCTGGAGTAGAGGAATTGGTATGGAGGGGATGGTTCCATTCTAGATTGTTAAGGGGATCAGCTGCATAATGGTGAAGGTGAGAGTGGTGCAGTTAATTTGGGGGTGGGATAGCATCCCAGCAGTATCATTAAGGCTCATGTAATATAAAGATAAGCAAACATGGGTTGATCTTGGTGATATGAATGGCACGACCCTCTTTTTCTTATTCAGAGGGACAAATATTTGTATGCATACCTGCTCCCATCACAGGTATATTCAATGAATAGAACAACCTGGTATACTCCCAGACCAGGGGCACACACGAAGTTGCCTTTTCCAATACTGCACTTCTACCAATACATCTATGAGACAACTCTTCTATATTTAACAGTATGGAAGAGGTGTCATATAGAAGAGCTAGTAGAAGCTAAAGACATCTGAAGCAGGCTCTGTTGTTGCAAATTTAACTTAAGTTCTTCAATGTGCCACAACAGATATGAAGGAAATCAAGATTAATATTTCTATTCCTACATAGATGAAGGCCTACATCGATGACAACACGTGTTTGATGTATGAAAAGCAACACTACAATGCTTTTCACTGCTCACACAGTCTATCCTCCCAGGTAATACTCCATTTTCCTTCACATGGCTCCCTGGTTCTATCTGGTATATATTTATTTATTTATTTAAAATAGTTTATTGACCGCACCCTCCAATGTTCAGGGCAGTTTACACATAAAAAAAGGCATAATAAGGTAAAAATAGAATACATTACAAAATATTATTTAAAAAAATAATAATAAAATATTTAAATATCAAACATAAGAAAAATAAGTAAACTATAAAATTTACACAAAGTCTTTGAAAGCTTGTTTAAATAGATGGTTTTTTAAAACTTTCTTAAATTCTTTTTGTTGCATAAAGCTCTCAAGGAAAATGGTATAGAGTTCCATATGATAGGGCCAACGATGGAAAAAGCCTGATCTCAAGTTACTACAAGCCTGGTAGCTTTAGGGAAAGGAACTTGCAAAAGATATTGTTTCTGAGATCTTAGGTTACATGAAGGGATGAAAAATGTAGGATGGCAGAGCCAAGGACTTTTATTCTTACGGATGAGATTATAGAGAGTGGATAAGATTTTATACTGCACATGTTACTCCATTGTATGGGTAACATGTGCAGGCTGAATATGACCAGGGAAATATGTTCATGTAATCTAGTTTTAGTTAAAAGATGTGCTGCTACATTTTTTATTAAATGAAGTGGTCTGATTGATGATTGAGGTAAATCATGGTAGAGGGAATTATAATAATCAAGACCAGTAAGTATCAAAGATTGTAGAACAGTTCTGAAATCTGTTGGGTTGAGTAAAGGTTTAATGTGTTATAAGAAAGAAAACCCATCTTTCAATAGTTCTCTGTCTGCAGGAACCCAGCTTTGTCAAATGTTCTCAATACAAGTCAGATCATATGCTTTTTGTGGACTCTCAGTGCAAAGATCCCACTGTGAGCAATCATGGACTCTGTAAACTGCTACATCTGTGGGGTGAAGACTGCTGTCCTGGTATTTGATATTAAAGAGTGTAATCATGCGTGCGACCTTGACAGAAAGCTCTCGGATGTTATCCTACGGGGTGCAGTTTAGTGCCTCCTCCCCGCTGAGTCTCCCACCAATGAGAAAAGGGCCTGTAACCCACCCAGCAGTTTCTACCAAGCTAGGAAGACGAGGCAAGGGAAAATTAAATACAAAACATGCAAGTCTTTTTTCAGTTAAAGTAAATAAGCAATTTCTTTTGTATAAAACAAACAATTATTCATAGCACTACTACTAGTAAACCTTTTTCTTTAAACATATTCTAAACAATATGACTTTACTTTTTCTTGACTACGTACCTATTTCTGTGAATAAGGAGTCAGATTGCCTAGGCCTTCTTGCTCTGGATCAGCTCAATATAGTTCATCAAATAAGTATCATTAAATAAATTTTAAACTCTTGTAGTGTTTTTATGTTCAGAGTATCTATATGATGTCCATAAGAATTGAGTCTTTGTGGGTCTCTTCTGACTTTCAGATCCTTGGTGGAAGCTTCCTTTCAAGACTCCTATTTTGGATAAGTATATAAAGTAATTCTTGATTAGTCATGTTTTTTAATTATATTTCTTTTGTCTTTTCCTTGTGATTCTTTTGTAAACCCTTCTTTCTTTTTCTTGTCTGTCCTTTCTTTACATGTTGTCTCTCTGTGTTTGTTTTTGTACTTTTTTTTTTAAACTCAGGCCTGTTTTTTTAATATTTGGTGTACACTTATCTGTGGTTCTTGAAGGAAAGGTCATCGGCTGGCCAATACTGTTGTCTCGTTTCTTATTTCTTGGTGTATTATCATTTCTCCTAACCTAATCTCAAAAACTCAAAAAGAGAGTCTATCTCCCTCTCACCAAATATCTTCTGGCAACTAAAATATGTAATATGTTTTCTCAGTGTAAAGTCAACACTGACTTCTTGGGCTGTGTATCTCTAGCTAATAAACAAAATGATAATTGAATAAACTCTAACTTCAGAGAAGGAACAACCTCACTAAACATTTATTCTCACATTTGTCTTCACCTGAAACTTGTAACTTTTCTATCAGGTCAAGCTTTAGTTTCTTGTTTGTTTTCTTTTTCCCAGTTAAAGTGTTTCTTTGTTACAATTTTTTTTTTTATTTGTCAATCCTCTTTCCTTACCTTTATCCTTTGCTGAAATTTTATTTAAGGGCACACTCAAGATGGTTATAGCTCTCAAAGGGATAAGTATTGATTGTCCATGCTGATGGGCTTTTATTTATTTTTAGCAAGTTACTATAAATCAGTTCATGCCCCCATGAACTTATCATGTGTTGGAGCCTTAGAACATAAGAACATGCCATACTGGGTCAGACCAAAGGTCCATCAAGCCCAGCATCCTGTCTCCAACAGGGGCCAATCCAGGCCATAAGAACCTGGCAAGTTCCCAAAAACTAAGTGTATCCCATGTTTCTGTTGCTAGTAATAGCAGTGGCTATTTTCTAAGTCAACTTAATTAATAGCAGGTAATGGACTTCTCCTCCAAGAACTTATCCAATTCTTTTTTAAACCCAGCTACACTAACTGCACTAACCACATCCCCTGGCAACAAATTCCAGAGTTTAATTGTGAATGAGTGAAAAAGAACTTTCTCCAATTAGTTTTAAATGTGCCACATGCTAACTTCATGGAGTGCCCCCTAGTCCTTCTATTATCTGAAAGAGTAAATAACTGATTCACATTTACCCGTTCTAGACCTCTCATGATTTTAAACACCTCTATCATATCCCCCCCTCAACCGTCTCTTTTCCAAGCTGAAAAGTCCTAACCTCTTTAGTCTTTCCTCATAGGGGAGCTGTTCCATCCCCTTTATCATTTTGGTCGCCCTACTCTGTACCTTCTCCATTGCAACTATATCTTTTTTGAGATGCAGCGACCAGAATTGTACACAGTATTCAAGGTGCGGTCTCACCATGGAGCGATACAGAGGCATTATGACATTTTCTGTTTTATTCACCATTCCCTTTCTAATAATTCCCAACATTCTGTTTATTTTTTTGCCTGCCGCAGCACACTGAACCAATGATTTCAATGTGTTATCCACTATGACGCCTAGATCTCTTTCTTGGGTGGTAGCTCCTAATATGGAACCTAACATTGTGTAACTATAACATGAGTTATTTTTCCCTATATGCATCACCTTGCATTTATCCACATTAAATTTCATCTGTAATTTCGATGCCCAGTTTTCCACTCTCACAAGGTCTTCCTGCAATTTATCACAATTTGCTTATGATTTAACTACTCTGAACAATTTTGTATCATCTGCAAATTTGATTACCTCAATCATCGTATTTCTTTCCAGATCATTTATAAATATATTGAAAAGTAAGGGTCCCAATACAGATCCCTGAGGCACTCCACTGTCCACTCCCTTCCACTGAGAAAATTGTCCATGGTGGACGGTAGTATACTCCTATCACTATAGTCTTCCCCAACACAGAAGGGATTTCTACTCATAAAGATTTGATTGTGCATTTAGTCTCATGCAGGATGTTTATCCTGTTGGACTCTATGCCTTCCCAGACATAAAGCGCTACACCGCCTCCTGGGTGCTCCTCTCTGTCATTACAATATGATTTGTACCCCGGTATAGTATTGTCCCATTGGTTATCCTCCTTCCACCATGTCTCTGAGATGCCAATTAAGTCTATGTCATCATTCACTGCTATACATTCTAATTATCCCATCTTACTTCTTAGACTTCTGGCATTAGCATACAAACATTTCAAAGTTTGTTTTTTGTTTGTATTTTCATTCTGATCTTTACTTGATAGGGATAAGTTAGAATTTTTTAGCTCAGGTGAATTTTTAGTTACAGGCACTTGGACTACTTTTCTTATTATTGGAACCTCACTGTCAGGATGCACTAATGTGAACTGTACTGCATCTGGATCTGAGTGATTTGGACCTGTCAAAAGAGGGTTTTAAACCCTGCAAAGATTGCAAGGTAAAAGAATGACAAATGTTCTACAAGAACCAGCATCCAGTATTCACAGTGTTAACAAATTGGAAAAACAGCTGTACTGTTTAGCCTGCCCAGAGAACATCACTACATAACCAGCAGAGGAGGAAGCAAGAGGAATGCTGGGAAATCATGTAAGATAGGAAAGATGGCTGGCTCTGTCTGTGTGTGCGGGGTGGGGATAGCCAGGAGTTAGAGCCAGGAGCTGGGAAGAGAGGAGTGCATCTGGAAGCTCTGCAATCAGTTCTTTTTCTGAAGAATGCATTATCATGAGGGAGAGACATAAGTCTGCACTCTGAGGAAACAGAGAGACTGATAACTGTTCTTACTTCATAGCTGAGCTACATCTAAAATCCTAACAAGGAATAAAAGAGCCAAGAGTTGAGGGACTTCCTTTCTAGAGATATCCAGGCCCAGGAGTACATAGATGGTTCACCCTCCTAAGAGACTTAATTAAGTAATCTAAACTTTGCACAGAGAGTATTTTAGCAGAGGAGGGAGGAGGATTATTTCCTTGCCAAATTCAGTATCTCATCTTAATTGCTTCAGCTTTTCAGCCAAGCATAAAGCCTTTCTGGGAAAGAAAAACTGGTAGACCGTGGACTTTCTGTAAGAGACTGAAACCAGGCCAACTTTCAAACCAAGTAAACCATTTGGGGAAGCTTCCCAGGAGAGAGAGGCCTTTCATATACTGCAGTTCTCTTCTGTTTGGTTTGTCATCTAGCCAGCTCCACCATCAAAAGGGACTTCATTTTCCTGATTATATTTTTTGCACACAAATTTGTGTTTGGGATAGGATGCACCCGTTACAGACTGGTGATATTGGGGTGGATCTGTTCTCCTCTCCTCCCCCCTCCCCCGCCTTTTTGAGTACTCATGATAAAGACAGTTTTTGAAGTTGTGTACTTCACCGCCGTTCTTCCCCACCCCACCCCACACACATACACCATTCTCTATTAATGTTCCCTTTTTGTTTTTTTATTAAACATTTGAGTATGTTGGTTGCCCTAGTTAAGCCATACCATGTTATTTTTGTATTGCTTGATATAAACTAAGAAAACTGCAAGTTTATATTATATTTCACTACTGTACTTTTCCTATTTAATGTTCTGGTTGGATTTGCTGTCTACTTACACAATACTAATAAAAGGATTAATTACTGATTTATTCTGCTGTGATGATTTTATCTGGTCTGTAGTGCTACAAGTGAGAGGTTATTTGGGAAGGGCACAGAATTGTGGTATCAGGGTGAACAGGACCCTGTCTCATCTACCACTCAGGCTATGAACCCAAAGATAAATCATATTAGTAAATATAATTTCTCATGTTCTACTCCCCACCCATGTTTCGAGGTAATTCATAGTCTGGACCAAGGGGGGGGGGGGGATATTTATTTATTTAGAAGCACCTTTCAGACACTTTTACTGGTCACAGTTAGACTAAGTCTGTCTACCACCTCCATGTGTATAGAGCAGTTCTTGGCAGCCTCTCTCAGAAAAACATATCAATATATCTCTTTCCCTCAGAGTAGAAAGCAGCAGCAGCAAATAATGAATGACTTCTACCAAATTGCATACTTCTCCCTTATTTTGGGACTATTATTTCACTCATATCCCTATAATATAATTAGGCAATGATGAGGACATCTACTGCCACCATAAGCTCTTCCACTCTCTCAACATGCAGTTGGTCTGCAACGCCAAGGGTTTTCAGGATACAGTCACAATCCTCTCGCAGTCAGGAATTCATGAACGCTTCCTGGAAGGACACAACACCGGGAGCTGGCTTTCAGGTAGTAATGCATTTACCTCTACCATCACATAGCTACTAACCTCTTCTTTTTGTCTCTCTCAAATCTAGGTGGACTTGAAACATTGACCTAGGAGGACCACTCCAACCTCAACCTGGAAATTACATCTCTGCCCTGTCTTCTCCCCTTCAATGATAGAGGATATCTATTCAAAACCTGACTCCAATTCCCCAAACCCATAGACTGCAGTAGATGTTCACTATAACAGGGCCTACTGGCAGACCAAGGCAGTAATTGAGAGAACCTTTTGCCTACTCTAAATGTGTTTCTGCTGCCTGGAGAGATCTGAGGGATGCCTTCTTTACAAGTCCCTAGATATGTGGGATATTTCTAGCCTTCTGCATGCTTCATAGCCTGGCTAAAACCTGAGGCCTGCATTTTCCAGAGGGACTACAAAATCATCTAGATGAAGAGGAGGATGAGGCGGCACATGACCTGAGTCAAGAGGAATTGCAGAAGATTCATTGCCAGACTCAACAGCAGGCTATACATGAAAGGAAAACTCTTCTGCAAAGACAATTTAGACAGTGAAGGTGCATTTATTTACCTGGATTGCTCAATTTGATGCTGAATAAATTCAAAGATTGCTGTGTTTGTTTGGCTGACCTCTTGTGGGGGAATCTCTGTTACCTTGGTCTTCCCAAGTCTTATGCTTCTCTGCAGCAGGGTTATATTGAAGCTTATGCTAATTTCAAAGGGCACAGGACCTGGGAGCAGTGGCTCATCAAGATAGCTGCTAGCATGGCCTGCAGGGTTCTGAGGCAGCTCCAAGAATGGAACTTAAGCAGTAGTAGGCCTATCCTCCTCTGCCACCTGTGGCCTTGAAGAGGAGGGAGCATCTCTCTCTGGTGGTGGTGGTAAAGGTGGTGGAAGTGATGGTGGTGATGCTGCTGGCTGCCTCACTGCAGGCTGTGGTGGCAGAAGCCGAGACAGTAATGGAGTAACAGGAGGAGCAACCCAGGAGGCAGGTGGCACAAAGGCCTGGGGAGGTGCCATCCAGGGTTATAGTGCTACCATGGTTGGTGTGGGCTGCATCCATGGAGGCAGCATATAGTATACCTCTGGTGGAGGCTACAATTGGCAGGGGGCATCCTATGAAACATCTCCCTGCACACAGCTGTCTGGGCCTCCATCTCTTCCTGAATGGCAGCTCCAGCTGCACAACCTTTATCCTTCAGGCCCTGCAGGTCATGCCTGAGGCCATTGACCTCCTACACCACTTAAGCATTCAGGATTATTACATGTCTCTGCAGTGGAGTGGCCTATATCTCCTCTTCCTTCTGAGAACCAAGGTTCTTCTGAGCTGAGCTGCCTTCCTCCAGTCTTGCTGCACACTGCCAGAGCTCTTGCATGAGTGACTGAGTCAAGGTATGCAGGTTCTCCTCAGTGTCATCTTCTGTGCTAGGAGGCAGCACCCAAGAGTGCTGCTTTCCTGTTGGAGGTCACCAGCTCCGGGATATCACTGCCATCCCTTGGCTGTTCCTCTGCAAAAATGAAGTATGTACATACTACAAGAATACATTTATTTATTTATTTTTATATACCGATGTTTGATTTTACATATCACAACGGTTTACAGGCAACTGAGAGGAGCAGGAAATGAGGTGTTTCCTTTTGTCAAATACAGGGAACGTTTATACCAGCTAAAAGATAACACTTAACTAAGTGTCTCTTGTCACAAAGGTTATATGAACAGTTGAGTAGAGCGGGGAGCCAGGCGTTCCCTTTTGTCTAATACATCAAATGTTTTTAACAGCTTAAAGATAAAAGGGAAACAATGGTCAGGGAGTAATTATTATATGTTACAAGTAGACATATATCATTGAATGGTGGTTGAACAATTCCTTTTGTATGATACAGTGAACATTTATAACCGCTTAAAGATAAAAGATAAAAAGTTAAACAAATGGTCAAGGAGTAATTGTTATATATTACTAGTTAACATATATGACTGCTTGATGGTTAAACAAAGCAATGTATGTATAATATGTTTCAGTTCAGAATACATGGAGTAGGGGTGGGGGTAGGTTAGGGGAATTCTCTTGTTTGTTGCATCGTGATATTTATGGTAGAATGGCAGAAGGCAAATATCAATGTGGTGGATGTAGCAGGAGGGCCAGGGTAGGTGCTTGGGGGGGGGGGGGGGGTGGAATATGGAGATAGAAATTAATGAGTAAATTAACGGTAATATTAATTATAGATGTTTGAGGAGGGGATCCGATTTGGGATTACGTCATGTTATATCTGTAAAGGCTTTTGAAATAGCTAGGTTTTAAGATTTTTCTTGAAGGATTGAGTTGATGGATCTGTTCTTAGTCCAATAGGGAGTTTGTTCCATAGGGTAGGGCCGGCGAGTGATAGCGCTCGTTCCCTTGTTGATAGTCTGTGTGTGGTTTTCGGGGATGATGTTTGTAGGAGTCCGGTGTTTGAGGAGCGACGGTTCCTAGGTGGAGTGTGGAGGTACAGGAGTGTAGTCAGCCAGTTGTGTTTATCGTTTTGGAGAGTTTTGTATATAACAGATAAAGCCTTGTATTGGATTCTCTGCTGGATGGGCAGCCAGTGCAGTTCTTTGAGGATGGGAGTGATGTGTTCTAAACTTCTGCTATTTGTGAGGGCTCTGGCAGCAGCGTTTTGAAGTAGTTGGATAGGTTTAAGGGTGGAAGCTGGAAGTCCTAGTAGAAGGGAGTTGTAGTAGTCGAGTTTGGAAAACAGAAGGGCCTGAAGGACGGTTCGGAAGACTTGTTGGTAGAGAAGAGGTTTGAGTTTTCTTAGGATCTGGAGTTTGTGGAATCTATCTTTTAACAAGTTGTTAATGTGTTTTTTGAAGTTTATTTGGCTATCCAGGACGATGCCTAGGTTTTTTACTGATGATAGTGTCTGCTACATGCTATGTGGCTTATTCTCTTCATATTCACTGGATCATTTTGCTTAACCCCACAGCTCCAAGGGCCCTATGCTGCCACCTCCAGCTATACCACAAACAATAGAAAGTTTTCTCATGCATATAAAATCTATCATTGTTACACTTATAAGATACTGCATCAGCAGAGAAGACTCACTAGTTGTTATGGCTTTTGATTACGTTTGCCAACTGACTACATATTTTCATTATAGCTAGATGTAGTCCTCAATGTATCCTATGGCATTCTGAGAGCTGTAGTCTGGTTTCCCTATTGCATTCCCACCCAAAATCAGAATTATTAGACTCATCATGCTGTGCAGTAAAAACAGGATTGCATCCACCTGTCCAGAAATTATAGAGCCAATGACAACCCTACTCTTCTGTACTCATCCTCTTACCTGTGCACCATTTCCTATTTGTTACCAGTAACTTCTGCTGGTGCAGTAGTTGAGATGTGAATCATTAGAGAAAAGGCCAGGGGCATTGCTTATGCCCTCTAACTGTACTGTCTGCTCTTCTCGGGGTTGCTCTCAACACCATTAATATCATTTACCTCCCGTACCTCCTCACTAGAGACTGATACTATTGACTAGAGGTACCACATTCTCTCCCACTACTAGCTGTTCAATATCCTTTGATTTATAGATTTTGAGACATAGTTCTTCTTCAGAATCAGTTGCTGAAAATACTTCCTCCATTACTTTAGAACAGTAATCATGGAAGAGTGCACTGCTAGTTTTAGGTGTTGCACTTCTGCTGCCCCTGTCCTCCCCCTGCCCTGCTGCATCAACCTTAGATGACTCATCTACCTTTTAGACCTGTTCCAAAGCAAGAGAGAGAGAAATAGGCAACATGACACATGGTTTCCCAATTTTAATTACTTATGTTGAGCCAGCTTCCTCTCCTGACTTTCTTTGGCTAATAAAGTCTCTTAAGTTTAGCGGCAGGATTCCATTTTTTTCTCATTGCTACTATTGCTTGTGTTTCTGACAAGCTGGAATGGTTCTGCAACAACACCCAATTTTCTGCCCCTTCCCCTTTCCTGCCTGCTGCCATTTCCTCCTTTCCCATTTGCTTGCAATGTCATGATGGAATTGGAAGTGACTACTGGGTTTTTAATGTCACAATATAATGTATTAATGTACTAAAAAAAACTCACCAGTACACTCTAATACTGAGTGGCTGTCTGTCACAAACATTCAATCATGTTGACAGACTAAGTTTACTTCAGTGTTTAGCAAGCACTGCCAAGCATAATTAACAGTTTTCCAGTGACAGAAACTCCCTGATATCTGGCTATCCCTCACAATGCATACAAAAATGTATTTCTCTCACAGACATACACATATACAGTGTATGTGTGTACACTGCTGACTGGCTCCTTTTGTACATACACAATTTTTAGAGAAGACACTGATAAATCTGCTCTTTTTGTTCTCATTCTGCAGTCTAAACTATAAGCAGTACACTGTGCAGAGTCAGACTAAAAATCAACAGTTGTTTGTTCATTGTTTTTGTATCTTCACTGCCCTTCTCCAGTGAAAAGACTGAATGCAGCACCTCTATCTCTCTCTCAGTGAGTGCACTGTGATTTATAGATTTTGAGACATAGTTCTTCCTCAGAATCAGTTGTTGAAAATACTTCATCCATTACTTCAGAAGCAGTAATCATGGAAGAGTGCACTGCTAGTTTTAGTCATCACTGGGTTAATTTTTAAAAAATTATTGTATTTCATGTTAAGGAGGATATTTTATAACATCATAGATAACTTATATGTCAGCTATCTGCATGTTATATCGATTTTCAAAGAAAATGTATGCCAATAATTTCACTTTGAAAATTATGCAAAAGTATATGCATAAACTCACTTTAAAAAGTTAATTATTTATTAAACGTATTACTTGTTGATATGCAAGAAGTACTCTGAACAGGTTACATCACATATAAATATATAATACAAAAATGAAATACAATAGAAAATATAAGCAAATACAAAAACAAATAAAAATAACAATTGAATAAATAAAAACATAGCTCATTTAATATACACTAAAAGCAAACAAAACAAAACACATTCAAATCAAATAAGAAAGCAAGCAAGATTAATTTCTACAAGAAAGAACTTCAGTGTTTCTGACTCTGTCTGCCTCGATGGAGTGCCTTTACCCTGCCAGAATATCAGGCCATATGTCTATATTGGCCTCTTCAGTAGGAAGATCTGCCCTTGTTCAGCTCAGCTGTTTACTGGCTTGATTGTCATCCAGGGACTCCAGGCCTGTGCCCGCCTCCCCCCCCCAACTGATGTAATCAGTGTGGGGTGGTAAAGAACAGGCAGAGGACGTCTGACCTGATCAGCTTCTGACTCTGCTTGCCTCAATAGAGTACTTTTACCCCACTGGAATTTCATGCTGTTTGTCTGCATTGGTCCCTTCAGTGAGAACATCTGTCCCTGTTCAGCTTAGCTGTTTACCAGCTCAATTGACATCCTGGGACTCTAGCCTCTCCTCCCCACTGATGTCATTAATGTGGGGGTTGAAGACCCAACTCCATATGCTCTGTCGTACACCCGAAGGAGCACGACAAAGGAGCTCCTTTGTGCGCTCCTTCATGCGTGACAAGTGAAGACGAAGTCACTTCTTTCTGTTTGTCTTCCTCACCTCTGCTAGAAACTTCATTACCTATTCCTATCATTGTGGGTCAAGGTCAGTACGACAATTTCCACCATTATATGGAGGACATCTTGTTGTATTCCTACATCATGTAACACATTTCCTATAGCCTGTAATTTAGATGTTTGTACCTCGTTGTGTGACTCTGAGGGATTTATTATGTTGATTAATGCTCAATCTGTCAGAAAGAAGGCACCTGCTCCTTTTGATTTGATCCTGATACATAAACTGGAATTTTTCTGTATAACTGTTAGATTCTGATCAGATTCTGCTTAACCATCTTTGTTCCCCCTGTCATGTCACTTGCTTTCAACCAAGTCTTTTTTTTTCTTTATTTATCAATTTTTTATTAATACAAACAGAAACGTTTCCAACAAGTATATTCCTATATCTCATTTCCTTAATAGCTTAATAGATAAAGATAAAGAAAAGCAATTTCCATACCATTCAAACTAAAATAAACTACTTTTACTATTAGAAATGTCATACAGTAATGAAAGGATCCAAGGATTTACTGGAACAAAACATTATATAAGAAAAGAAAAAATACAAGAAAATAAGGAGGAAATATCAGCCTATTATCCACTTTTAGTCACCTGAACTGGTTAGGTAGTACTACTGGTCTCACCTTTACGCAAGTTATGCCCAAGGCAGGCATAACTTGCGCGCACCGGCCGGCTGCCAGTGCGCCATGTTCCGGTCTGGGGGCTGGTCCAGAGGCTGTGGCCCCGCCCCCGGAACACCCCCCCAATGACCCACCGGCCGCGACACGCCCCCCCCCCCCGACACGCCCCCCCAGGAAAGCCTAGGGACTTACTCATGTCCCGGGGCTTACGAGTGCCACTGAGCCTATGCAAGATAGGCTCAGCACACACAGGGGGTGGAAGGGGCAGCTTTTTGGGGGTTACGCGCGTATCTTACACGCGTAACCCTTTGAAAATCTGCCCCTATATCTATTACTATCTATTTTCATCATGCATTTACATGGGTATCTAATGTTTATTTGAGCACCTAAGGAACTAGCCTCTTGACACATTCCCATAAAGAGTTTCCTACGGGTTTGTGTATCTTTTGTTATATCTGGATATATCCAGACTTTTTGTCCTAAGTACAGTTTATTTCGATTTTGAAGAAACAGTCTTAAGGCTAGATTTCTATCTGTAGGGAAAACAAAAGATACAAGCAAGTTCCTTGATAATCTATCTGTTCCTCAGATGATGTTTCCAAGAAAACAGTCAAATCAGATCCAATATTCTGATTAGGAACTAATGGACCTGGATCACTCACATTCCTAGAGATAGGGGCATAATAAATCTTAGATATAGGTGGTATCACTTCTGAAGACAACAGGAAAATATCCATAAGATATTTTTTGAATTGTTCTTTTGGAGATATTAATTTAATGCATGGAAATTTTAATATTCTAAGGTTTAAATACCTCATATTATTCTTGATATTTTCAATTTTTCTCATAATCATGGTATCTGATTGGATCAATTTAGTTTGTATTTCTTGAACAGTTGTAATTTGGACAGAGATATCTTTAATTTTAACCTCTTGAGACTTTAACATAGGTTCCATTATCTGAATCGTATTCTGAGAAGTATTTATTACACTTGTTAATGAGGAAATTGATTTTTCTAAGGTAATCAATGCACTCCAAATAGCATCCAATGTAATTACATTTGGCTTGGATAATTTCTGCATAATGAGACCAGTATTCATTCCCCCCTCTCGGCAAACTTTTGTAATCAATTTGATTTCGCTTGCCAAGTCTTCAACCCTCTCCTGCCTAATAGATTTCTTATTCGGGTCCGGTGTAATTTGTTCTCTTAACACAATATTCCCTTTCTCATTACTACCGTCCAAAACCCGTTTAGGTATAGCTAAAAGTCCGCTGTAATACCCCCAGGTCCCACCTCTGCAACCAATTCCTCTCCGGCCAATTGCCGTGGTTCTCGGACATAGTCCTGGGGGTTACTTTAGAATGGAGGGGAAGGAGTTTCAGGTGCAAGTTTGTTCGTCCATGAGGGGCAGGTTATGTTCCCTACCTGACACCTCTGTGGACTTTTCTCCCAGTGTAGAAGTTGTTGCCGGCGCAAAGTACCCCTCAATCAATGATTGTGAAGGGATAGTAGGTGCTGGTACAGAGGACTCCAGTCGTACTCGACCCTTCCTCTTCGTATGTGGCATATTTTAAAGAAGCAAATAATTAAACTGAGGAGCTTACCAGAGCCGGTCTCTCCTTAAAGATCGCTTCCTTAGATCCTTTCACGGAGGTTTCAGAGAAGGGCAACTCTTAGTCCAAATGCACCAACTTGAGGCAAGGAAAATTTGAAGAAAAGGTCAAACGCAATTAGAAAAACATTCAAACAAGGTTAAAGCAAAGCTGCACGCCTCTTCGGCGTGCGCAGCTTAGGCAATGCTCCGGCGGCGGCTGCGTGCCACAAGATGACCGAATTTAAAGACCCCTACCGGTCCCTCATTGATGGCATCACTCGGGAGGGGCGGCAGAAGCCCCATTGGGGCCGGAAAGCAGTCCTCACCCCCGGGAATGGCCTCTGCGATATTGCCTTTCGGTCTTCTCCTCGCCTCAGATAAGCAAGCAGGAGGGCCAGATTTAAAGACCCCACCAGTCCCTCATTGATGACATCACTCAGGAGGCACAGCAGAAGCCCCATTGGGGTCAGGAAGCAGTCCTCACTCCCATGAATGGCCTCTGCGATATTGTCTTTCCATCCTTCTCCTCTGCCTCAGGTAAGCAAGCAGGAGAGCTGGATTTAAAGACCCCACCGGTCCAGGACAATAACTGAAGAAGTGTCATGAGGCAAGCTTGAGTCAGGGCAGGCAGCAATCTGGAAGTGGTGGGAAGCAAAGCTGAAGTCCAAACGAAGGAGCAGGCAAACATGGTCAGACGATGCAGAGATCCGGGTCTTGAAGAGAGGCATCGGAGTAGTCAGGCAAAGCAGAGGTCCGGGTCTGGAGAGAGGTGACGGCGTGGTCAGGCAAAGCAGAGGTTCGGGTCTGAAGAGAGGCAACGGAGTAGTCGGGCAATGCAGAGGTCCAGTTCTGGAGAGAGGCAACAGCGTGGTCAGGCAAAGCAGAGGTCCGGGTCTGGAGAAAGGCGATGGCATGGTCAGGCAAAGCAGAGTCAAAGTCCGTGAAATCAATCCGAATGGAATCCAATAGTAGAAGCACAGGACCCAGAAAACCAGGAACAAGGAACGCTGAAGGAACAGGAACACTGGAATGAGGGGAGAACTCTCAGGAGCCAATGAGTACTCGACCAGCGAAAAGACCTGTTGCAAAGGCAAAGCTAAGGAGCGGAGCCCGGGCTTATGTACCAGTGCTCCACCGACGTCATCATCTGGGGCTGCGGCCTGGTTCCCGCCGCGGGCTCTTCTTAAACAGCAGAGGAACACACGCATGCGCCTAGGGAAGGGCACGGTGTCTCTCCGCAAACCACACGGAGAGACCCGGCGCTGGAGAGTCAAGGCAGTAGCTGGACTGGAGACATCAGGAACTGTAGCTGAACCAGAGGCACTGGGGGTGGCTGAGGATGGAGCTGGTGGCCCACCACCACCAGATACGAGGGACCAGTCAAGGAAGTTGAAGAAGGAAGGTGAGGGGGCCGGGCCGTGGGTCTGCCACGGACGGCACGCGTAACACTCCTGAGTGTACAAGGCTCAGCAAATATCTCCCATCCTGTTGCACTGAAGTCACTTCAGTTTGCTGTTCTCATCACAGCTGCAGTTCTGCCTTCAGGGAAATCCTGTGCCTCTGTTCAGACATTATGCACTGTGAAAACATTGTTAACATCAACTGCACATTCTATCTTCTCTTCCCAGCTTGAGGGTTTTGTAATTCCATCTACAGCCCTACTGGTCTCAGCAGTTCCTCAGTTCCAGGAGGAGTCCATTCCATCTACTTCACTTCAGGAAAGACCCAGTTCAATAGATCCTCTTCTGAAGAATTTCATTTCAGCTGCTCCAGTCAGCCAGTGCCAAATAAATGCAGTTTCAGACAACCTGTACCAGAGAGAAGCTGCTTTAGCCAACCAGTGCCCATAAGACATTGTTCTAATTCTCCAGCACAAAGGATATGCTGTTCCATTGCATCCAAGGATACACACCAAATTCAGCCCAACTGATCTACTACAAAGAAGCAGTCCAGTCCAGCTAATCCACTCCGAGGAAAAATCCAGTCCAACTGCTCTGCTTCTGGAGGAGCCTTCCAGTACCTCCAGTACCAGAGAGACCCTGGCCCAGCTACCTAGTGCTAGAGGGCAGCCCAGCTACCCAGTACCAGAGAGACACTGGTCCAACTACCCAGTACCAGAGAGACCCTGGCCCAGCTACCTAGTGCTAGAGGGCAGCCCAGCTACCCAGTACCAGAGAGACACTGGTCCAACTACCCAGTACCAGAGAAACCCTGGCCAAGCTATGCGGTGCCAGAGAGAGTCTGCCCAGTGACCCAACATCAGAGACAGTCTGGCCCAGTGGCCCAGCATCAGAAAGAGTCTGACCCAGTGACCCAGCATTCAGCAGTCCTGGGACCAGCAGTCTAGTGACAGAAGGGCTCTGAGCCAGCAGTCCAGCCACAGAAGGACCTTGAACCCACTGCCCAGTCATGAAGAGATGCCAGCACAGCCACCCAGCACCAAAGGGATTCTAGACCTATGTGCTCTAGGGACATTAATTTAGTGCTTCAGTACCAGAGAGGCTCTGGCCTCATTCTTCAAGGCCAGAGAAAACCTGATTCAGCTCTTCAGCACCACATGAAACTTGATTCAGTGCTTCAGTGCCCCAGAGAATCTGATTCAGTGCTTCAGCACCCCAGAGAACTTGACTCCATGACTCAGTTCCAATTGAACTCTGATTTACAACCAATGCCTCAGAAATACACTGGTCCTAGACCATGGCCCCAGAGAGATTCTGGACCAAGAACACAGTTCCAGAGAGATGCCAGTTCAGCACTTCTGTGCCAAGAACTTTGTCTTCTGTGAAAATCTGGATTCCACTTGTGGAGATAAAGTTATTCCCTCTAACTTGCTCCACAATAAAACTAGACAAATCTGTTGTAGTACAAGGTAACCACAATTATTAACGTAATATTACATGAGAAAAATCACACTTCAGGCAAACTCTCAGCGTAAGTTCCTAAAATTCAATACATACACTCAGGCTTGTATACTATTTATTTCTACAAAATCATGCTGCAGCAAAAATATTTCAGATTGACTAATCCTAATTTCACTTCTACACTTTACTTCAACAACACATCTTTAGATGTCTTAGATCATGACTAGTTAACATGTCAGCATGACCCAGATCTGACTGCAATTACCTTCAAGCACAGCACATTTTTGTTACCACAAGAAATGATTACACATCATTATATCTATTTTCTACCAAATTCAATTAATTCTTCAACTTTGGTTTAGTGGAACTCTGCATATCTAAGGACTGATTAGACCACTATTTTTCCTCATTATATTTTATCTAGTACAGGGAGCAAGTTTTGCAACAACTATTATATATCATTTATTCTTATTACAATCTAAAATACTGTTCATAGCAAGAATCAGTAAAGAACTTATAAGTTGCATTAAACTATATTGAACAGAGAGATACAATAAAACCCTTGACATTGTCACATTGATTGCAATTCAAAGAAACTTACTGCTCCTGCATCTTCGCGGCTGTGAGCCACTGCTGTCGGCCATTCCTACGCAGCCCGGATGCCCCGACGCCGCTGTCCACCTTCACAGCCCTGGAGCTGCCGCTGTTCTGCCTCTTCATGCGGCAGGAGTACCGCCGCCAACTCCTTCATCTTCCAGCAGGAACACCGCCGACATGGTCTCCCCAATTTCCCCCACCTCCTGGCTCCTTTAGGCACGTGTGCGCACCTCTGCATTTCATTTAAAGGGCCAGCAGCAGGAGAAGCCCCACATCATCTGCCTGTGCCTTGTCCAGCCCTATAAAAGGGCTCAGCTTGTTCTCCTCAGTGCCTTCGCATCGGATCTTCATGGTCGTCCATGCTTCCTCCAACAGGTCAAAATTCTCCGTTGTCTCCACCTATCTTGATGGTCTTCATGTTTGATGTTCCTGGTCTCCTGTGAATGTTCCTGGTCCTGTTCTTCATTGGAGCTCCTTCATTGTCTCTTCGGTGTCCTGATGTTCCTGATGTTCCAGTCCTGGTCCTGATGTTCCCATCTTCGGCTCTTAGTCCTACTTCCAGGTTTCCTGCTCGTCCACTTTTTCTGGCGTGCCACCGTCATGGTCCGTGACCAGCCCATTGGGGGCTGTGTAGGGTGCTTCGTAGCACAAGGCCTGTCTTCTCATCTGCAGCGCAAGTCTCCGGAAAGCCCTTGCTTTTAACTCCGAGGTCTGTTCCTGAATCCGAGTCTTGAATCCTGAGTCTTGAATCCTGTTCCCGATCTTCGGAGTTCCTTGTTTCTGCTTCCAGTCCATGCCCTAGTCTCAAGCCAGAACCTGCTCCGCTTCAGCGTGGTCCGTGACTAGCCACAGGTGGCTGTGTAGGGCACACCTCGGTGCAGGCCTTTCCTGAATCTTTGTAATGTTTCCAGTTTCAAATCTTCATCTTTTCACCCTCAATCTGCTTTGTCTCCAGTGTGGTCTGCAACCAGCCATGGGCTGCTATGTAGGGCGCGCTGCAGTGCAGAACTCACCCTGTACTAGTGCCTGAATCCTGAATCCTCATCTGAGTCTTCCAAGTTCCCCAAATCCTCGTCTGAGTCTTCCAAGTTCCTCGCATCCTCGTCTGAGTCTTCCAAGTTCCTGAGTTCCATGTCTGTCTTGTTCCTGCCCTCAGCCTCCATCTGGCCTCATGTACTCGTCGTTCCCAAGCAGCAGGTCCGGAAGGGCTGCCGAGTGGCTGGAGGGCTACTCATGAAACCAGCATTGTGTTGCTGGGTCTCACCTGTGCGTTTCGGTCCAGTGGAGGTCTGAGCCTGCCTTGTTCCAGTTCCTCGATGTTCCACGTCTCAATCCTGGCCCAACCTTGTTCCAGCTCCAGCCCATGCTTGAACATTCTCACCTCCCATGGTGTGTGTCTTGGGACTCCTCCCTGAGCCGCACCATGGCCCATGCGCTCACAATCTCCCTAGAGCAAGCAACTGCACCCCTGCGCTCACAACAGTGTCTTTGAAACAGGGGATTTGTTTGAAGAGAAGCAACAGGACAGAGAGAGAGAGAGAGAGAGACATAGGATGAGATGTTATCTGCAGCTTTGTTACAGAGGATTAAGAGAGAAAAAAAAGGGAAGAGGAGTTTCTTTTTTGCTCTTTTATTCAATCAGCTGAAACAAGCATAGTTTTTTTATTATTTTAAAGGGAGGGCAAGTAAGCTGATTTTGAGATAAAACTGGGTTTTATTTTATTTTTTTGAAAGGTAACCAGAATTAGCACAGTCCTCACATCCTATAAGCATTAAGCAAACTAAGGCCTAGATTCGTCATTTTGCTATATAGCAAGAATAGTGCCTATGATAAAAAAAAAAAAAAAAGAGATGTGGTTAGAGTAATTTTCCTGCTATCGCTTCGCATAGGTATTTTACTGCAATGCATGCTAAATTTATTGCACCTGTGATATTTTCACATTGCAGGCTGAGAAGTCCCTGGACAGGCTTGTATTCAATTTTGGGCTGCTGCTGGCTAAAGAGAGAGAGAAAGTTAACTAATTATACCACTGTAAGAGGGCACACTAGTAACACAGGGTGAGATTTGGCGGCAGTTTAACATGCTTGATTGCAGGTAGGTAGAGTGTGCATCAAGCAAGCTAGAGCAAACATGGTACAAATCTACTCTTCTTTCACCTTTCATCACTCCAAATCACAATAAATCTTCGCTGATGGTAACTGTGCTGTTCGTACGTATGATTGTGCATGTAAAATTGCCACCTAAACCCCAGCTCACCCCACAAACCTCACCCTGAGTTCATAATGCCCCCTCTTACAGTGGTATAAAGAGTTTAAAAATCAATGGACATCCACAGAGTCTCTCTCTCTCTCTCTCTCTTTCTCTCTCTTTCTCCCCCTCTCCTTCTCCCTCTCCCCCAAATCAGAGTTTGTAATAAATTCTGTTTTGGCCATAACACTCAGAAAAAGGTGTATAGTTATTTCTGGCGTTAAACCCCCATGATAGCATGCATTATGTTATCGCATGCAACATTAAACGACCCTCATTTCTATTTACTCTGCCCAAACTCCTCCCACTTGAATACATTTGCATATGTATTTCACAATGCAATATTTATCATGAGCATTAGGGCTTTAACGCCCGTGATAACACCCTAACACAGTTTGATGAATGACCCCCTAAGTTTAGGGAATAACTGGAAGATTTGTTTCAATTTTATTCAGAATATAGACGGAATCTTTTTTTTCATTTTGTAAGGTTTTGGACATTATGTCCATAGGTCTAGTTGATCACTGGATCCACGTGAAACACTGCAAGATATCACACACTCCCCAATCATCCTGCAATTGTACTGCAGAGAAATTCATCCCAATTATTCAGAAATTACATGAAGTTGAACTGACAAACCATATGCTAATATTCTGGCCAGAATTTAGTTGGGGATTTTGGGACCTCATTTTCAATTTACTTGAACTGGAAACTGTGAGGAAGGGTATGGTTTGTGGGTTTCCGGTTATAAGCTAATTGTTTTGCATTTTTTATGAAAATACATTTTTCTTTTACTATAATATCATGGGTTTCTGTCTTCAAAAGTATCAAAAATATGGTTCATAAAGAACTACAAGAATTTTTGGAAGACCACAGTAATCTCAATCAATTTTGTTTCAGACCAGCTGAAACCTTACTACTTTTAACTTACATATTTTTAAGTGTGGTTTTGACATGGATAATAGATTTATTCTAGTGTTGTTAGATATTTTGATTGCATTCGACATGGTTAATTCGCAAACAATGCTTTCCTGCTTGCAGGGGCTGAGGATATCAGCTGTAGTCTATAAGTGGCTTTCATCTTTCCTTAATGATCATAGTTATCAAGTTTGGCTTGAGCATGCTTTTTTCTGGTTTTCATTCTGTTGTTGTAGGAGTGCCTCAGGCATCCTCATTATTTGGGACTCTTTTTAACATTACATCCAGTCTTTAACCTCCTTGTAAATACAGGGGTTGGATACAGGCTGTACGAAGGTGATATTCAACTCTTCATCCCAGTTACAAGAATGGATGGCATGTCAAGAAATTACAAATTGTTTATGAAATGTAAAGCAATGGCTATTTGGCAATGTATAAGTTTAAACCTAAAATAAACTCAGAGATGATCTTACTAATCAATTTTCTCCATCCTGTGCCTCCTTCTGTTTTTAATTTTGACGAGTGGACTATATCATCTGCTTCTCATGTACAGAATCTGAGTGTCCTGTTGGAACCCACTCTTTCCATAACTTACAAGTACAAGCTGTGATTCAGAATGCCTTTTATAAACTGTGAATTTTAAGGAAATTAAAGCAGTATTTGGTTTCAGTAGATTTTTGTGCAGTGTTACAGGCTTTGGTCCTAATGGGATTGAATTACTGTAATGACCTATATCTTGCTTTGCTTGATTCTACCATAATGGTGCTACAGATAGTATAAACTGCCACAGCAAAATTTCAAACAGGAACTGAATTCAGAGACATAAGAACATAAGAAATTGCCATGCTGGGTCAGACCAAGGGTCCATCAAGCCCAGCATCCTGTTTCCAACAGAGGCCAAACCAGGCCATAAGAACCTGGCAATTACCCAAACACTAAGAAGATCCCAAGCTACTGATGTAATTAATAGCAGTGGCTATTCCCTAAGTAAACTTGATTAATAGCCATTAATTGTCTTCTCCTCCAAGAACTTATCCAAATCTTTTTTGAACCCAGCTACACTAACTGCACTAACCACATCCTCTGGCAACAAATTCCAGAGCTTTATTGTGCGTTGAGTAAAAAAGAATTTTCTCCGATTAGTCTTAAATATGCTACTTGCTAACTTCATGGAATGCCCCCTAGTCCTTCTATTATTCGAAAGTGTAAATAACCGATTCACATCTGCTCATTCAAGACCTCTCATGTTCTTAAAGACCTCTATCATATCCCCCCTCAGCCGTCTCTTCTCCAAGCTGAACAGCCCTAACCTCTTCAGCCTTTCCTCACAGGGGAGCTGTTCCATCCCCTTTATCATTTTGGTTGCCCTTCTCTGTACCTTCTCCATCGCAACTATATCTTTTTTGAGATGTGGCAACCAGAATTGTACACAGTATTCAAGGTGCAGTCTCACCATGGAACGATATAGAGGCATTATGACATTTTCTGTTTTATTAACCATTCTCTTCCTAATAATTCCTAACATTTCTGTTTGTTTTTTTGACTGCTGCAGCACACTGAGCCGACAATTTTAAAGTATTATCCACTATGATGCCTAGAACATTTTCCTGGGTGGTAGTTCCTAATATGGAACCTAACATCGTGTAACTACAGCTAGGGTTATTTTTCCCTGTATGCAACACTCATTACACTGGATGCTCATAGTCTCAAAATGTAAGTTTAAAATGCTAACATCATTTACAAGGTTTTGGGCAGAGATCTGCCAGTTTGTGTTAATGTACTGCTAAAATTATACAAAATATCTAGAGTATTTATAGAAAATATCTAGAGCATTTATATCCTCAAGTTGAAATTTACTCAATGTTCCTTCTATGCATCTTGTTCGTTTGGCGGAGACATATAGTCGAGTTCTTACAGTGGCTGATCTGCAGCTTTAGAATGTATTGTCTGATGATATTAGAACTATTGATTTTAAATAATTTAGGAATATGCTCATTTGTTTAAAGAGGCTTATAATTTTGAATAGTGAGTCAAAATATTAACATTAAGTAGGGAGATTAAGAGCTAATGGATTATTAGACCCACTCTGGTAATGATCAAAAAGAACAGCAATTTGTATTTGTGTTTTTTTGTAGTAATTGTGTGTAGCTGGATTTTAATATACATGTTTATTTCTGAACACTGCTAGAATTTTTAGATAGTATGGTCTATAAATAATTTTAAATAAATAAAATAAGATCTAAATGTGTTATGTAAATGCGCATTCACTTATTTTGCTTATATTATTTGTAATGGTATATTTTGTGTTTTTAATTTTATTTCTATACTCCTGGCTCTACTCCCCAGCCCTGGGCGAACCTTTAGTTCTGTGGGTGTATTGCACATGCTCATTGTAAACCACACAGCTGAGAGGTGAAGTTATTTAATGTATGTGGTTCTTCACATAGGGGCGGATTTTAAAAGGGTTCCGCACGTAATATACGCACATAACCCTTTTAAACCTGCTCCTGCTCCTGCAAAGCCTATTTTGCATAGGCCTGGTGACGCGCACAAGCCCCGGGATGCGCGTATGTCCCGGGGCTGAAAACAGGTGCGGGGAGTGGGCGGGGTGGAGCGGGGACGGGACCGAGGCCTCCGGCACAGCGGCCATGCCAGGGGATCACATGCCAGCACTCGGCCGGCAGGCGCAACTTATAAAATAAAGGTAGGGGGGTGATTTAGGTAGGGCTGGGGAGCGGGTTAGGTAGGGGAAGGGAAGGGAAGGTGGGGGGACGGAAGTAAAGTTTCCTCCGAGGCCGCTCCGATTTCGGAGCGGCCTCGGAGGGAAGTGGGAAAGCCATCGGGGGCTCCCCTAGGGCTTGGCGCATGCAAGGTGCACAAGTGTGCACCCCCTTGCGAGCGCTAACCCCGGATTTTATAACATGAGCGCGGCTGCGTGCACATGTTATAAAATCGGGCATAGATTTGTGCGCACCAGGTTGCGCGCACAAATCTACGCCTGCGCATAACTAGTAAAATCTGGCCCATAGTGTTCTACAATATTAAACCCTTGAAGCACTCTCCCTACAGCAATTATGTATACATTAAACAAAATGGGTGAAATAATGGAACATCACATAGAAGAGGATGGACATCAGAAAAACAATCCCTCATTTCCACCACCTGAGATACATAAAGAAAAAGAATGAAATCTAATCTAACAGTGGCTGTAATAGCACAAAGACATTAACAATATTGAAAGCTGAAGACGGGTGAAATAATGGAACATCACATAGAAGAGGATGGACATCAGAAAAACAATCTCTCATTTCCACCACCTGAGATACATAAAGAAAAAGAATGAAATCTAATCTGACAGTGGCTATAATAGCACAAAGACATTAACAATATCGAAAGCTGAAGACATGTCAAGTAATACCAACAATATCTAATTATCATGATCAAAATAAAAAAAGAAGATGATCTGATAAGGCCACAAGGGCTGTCTGTGCTCCATAACCTTCTCAAAACCCTAATCGAGAGGGATCAAGAAGGTCAAAATCACTAGCACGCTTTTCAATGATTGTGCTCAGAATAGGAAATTGGAAATGGGTCTACAATTACCATACTTTTCAGGATCTAAATTTGGTTTCTTCAAAGCAGTATGAATAATAACTGCAGACTTTAAGTCCACCAGCAAATAGCCATGACTAAAAGGAGCACTGATAATGGATGCAATACAATCGATACGTTTAGGTCCTGTGCTCTTAACCAAGTAGGGGGGACAGGGGGTCCAGGGGGACTAGTAGACATATTAAAACCACTGAACAAAATTTTCATTTCCATCTTTCTCAGGCAAACTTTGCACTGGTAGCATCTCATCTTTATCAGAAGTATCTGCAATCAGTCACAATGCAAACGACAGGAACCTTTTTTTAACACAGTCACGCTTACGAAATTCCTCATGAAGCAAATAAATCTGTTCAAAAAGGATTTGAGAATAAATCACATATTCCTTTAGAAGGCACCAGACAAGGGTTTGATTTATTAAGATTTAGAAGCTGCTTAGCAACCTGGAAAAAGCTGTTCAAGTTTGTTCAAACATTCTAGAGAAATAATCTTATTTCCTGGAAATAAGAGATGCATATTTCTGAGCTGCTACAATACAGCTGGCCTTATTCAAATCAGTGGGATGTTTTCTCTATGATCCATCTGCTCTATGCTTTAAAAGTGTAAGAGCACACAAATTTAGAGTACACCAAGCAGAACCAAAGAGGGTCTCTGGTGCCCAGGGGCCAATACATTTCTGTGGCCTCCCTTGGGCTCCGCTCCCCCCCCCCCCCCCCCGATCCTCCTTGTATTTATTTATTTAATTAATTAAAGGGTTTTTTATACCAAGGTATGGCTAGATGCCTTCACCCCGGTTTACATATACAACAACCAACTACATTTAACAGTAACTGAGTCAGACAAATACTTATTACAATTAATCGTAACATTTAAACAGGGTATGTCAATTGGGTCAACCAGGTAAAAGGGGAGGGTAACTTTGGGAAAAAGTCAAATTTTATCGAACAGACTTGTTTAAAACGTTTGGTGTCATAGTCTTAGGGGTGGACCCAAAAAGCAAAGCGGAAGCCGATCCAGTTGGCTGTGTAACAGTGAAGAAAACAAGAATCGGATGATGGCACGTTTTAATAAAGGGCTTTTTCCATCATCCGATTCTTGTTTTCTTCACTGTTACATAGTCTTAGGGGTGGCATTGTAAACCAAAAAAGGTAAAGTTAAGTGTCAGTGTTAGATATTTTAGATATGTTATGTGATGTTAACCGATACCATCCTTGAATTTTGACTGAATATCCATGTTTTGAGCTCTTTTTTAAAAAGATTTAATGTTACTTTGTGAGCTCAGGTTTTCTGGTAGTGAGTTCCATAAGTTTGGACCAGCGACAGATATGGCTCTGTTTCTTATGGTGGATAACTTAGCTAATGGGAGTGATGGTATGACAAGATTTAATTTACTTGCTGTTCTGGTCGTACGTAGAAATGTTTGCAGTCACAGAAAGTCACACTAATACAAATCCCTGAAAAGAAATGAACTGGCAGACCGTTGTGAGCTGCCTATGGGGCAAAAGCTTTCCTGTCTGCAAAACAGGCCACAAATAGCATTTCCTTTGCTCCCTCTCTCTGTGGTACTGCAAGCAAACAGAAAAAGAATGAGACTGAGATTCAAGGACTGTGATGTAAAATTTCTAAATTCTTCCAAAATCTCCAATTTTTCTACTTCTGACCATCAGGAATAAAATAAAAAACCATTCCAAGTTTGTCCTTTTTTCCAAACGTACACACATCATTGCAGCTTCACAATGCCTGTCCCCTCACCAAATACAGAATAATTGACTACAAATTAGAAAGAGAAACTGAGACAAAAGCTGAACCGGAATCCCCTGCCTGCAGTATAACACCAGAGAATTAAATAAAAATTGCATTTTCCCTGTACTGTAAAAGAAAAAAAAGTCCAGAAAGATTCAGATGTATATTTCCCAAAAATGATAGAGAAAATCTAATTCTTCCCACTTCCCATCTCAGAAAAACAGAAGCAATAGCAGTCTGACTTTCCTTCTTGCCCAGTCCCCAGCAGTCTTGCTCTCTCTCCCCTACCAGTTCCCAGCAATCTTGTTATCCAGCCCCTCTCCCCTCCCAGATCTCCCAGTCAGACTCATGCACTGCAATAATGCAAAAACAGAAACCTCACCATTCCTGCCAAAGTTATGGAACACCTTACCTGTTGAGCTAAGACTCCAGAAAGATTTGAAACCTTTCAAAAAAGCACTGAAAATGTGGCTTTTTGTACAGGCATTTGGAACAGTTGCCAGCCAGTGATTATTTTGATTGTTTATTTTATGTTATCATCTTCACTGAGGGGCGGATTTTCAGAGCCCTGCTCGCGTAAATCCGCCCAAAACCGGGCGGATTTACGCGAGCAGGGCCCTGCGCGCCGGGAAGCCTATTTTATATAGGCCTCCCGGCGCGCGCAGAGCCCCGGGACTCGCGTAAGTCCCGGGGTTCTCCGAGGGGGGCGTGTCGGGGGGCGGGCCCGGTCGTCGCAGCGTTTCGGGGGCGTGTCGGCAGCATTTTGGGGGCGGGTACGGGGGCGTGACTACGGCCCGGGGCGGTCCGGGGGCGTGGCCGCGCCCTCCGTACCTGCCCCCAGGTCGCGGCCCGGCGCGCAGGAGGCCCGCTCGCGCGCGGGGATTTACGCCTCCCTCTGGGAGGCGTAAATCCCCCGACAAAGGTAAGGGGGGGGTTTAGACAGGGCCGGGCGGGTAGGTTAGGTAGGGGAAGGGAGGGGAAGGTGAGGGGAGGGCAAAGGAAAGTTCCCTCCGAGGCTGCTCCGATTTCGGAGCGGCCTCGGAGGGAACGGGGGTAGGCTGCGCGGCTCGGCGCGCGCCGGCTATACAAAATCCATAGCCTTGCGCGCGCCGATCCAGGTTTTTAGCAGATACGCGCGGCTCCGCGCGTATCTACTAAAATCCAGCGTACTTTTGTTTGCGCCTGGAGCGCAAACAAAAATAGGCTATTCGCGCGCCTTTTAAAATCCGCCCCTTATTGTTTTATGTGTATGATCGCTTTTTCCTTTTATGTTAGTGATCATTAATTTACTTCTATTATTAATTTAATGGATGATTATACTGCTTTTTATTAATAGGTTATACTTTTATATTTTTATTGAATGTTTTAATTTTGTCAGTAGAATAAGTAATTTTTATATTATTATTGTATTTTTTGCTTTTACAAAGAAACTGTAAACCGTTGTGAAGGTCAACACCAAACATCGGCCTATAAAACTTGCTAAATAAATAAATAAATAAAATAAATAGGTGGCAGGAGCAACTTGTATGTTTTTTTTTCTTTTTCACTTTTTCCCAGGTCACAAACACCCTAGAATTACCAAGAAACAAACAAAATTACAGGGCGGGAGCAATAAGCTGAAAACCAAATAACAAAAAGCATGGAGGTACCAAAACTTCCATGCTGGTATGTAATATGCGTGGCAGATAGGCATATCATCAGCATGACCCCCAATGTGTATATGAGGATCTGACAGGTAGCAAGGAGGTAGCAGCAAGTGAAGCTGAATGGAAGGATGACTACTAAGGTGAAGGATAAGGAGAATAGCAGCATGATAGAGTGGCCTAGGAGATGTGCGTCTTCCTGTGGAAGGACTTGCCACATGTGAGAATTAGTACAAAACAATCACGTCGTCAGTAGCATGAGCTGGCGTAAAGTTCTCTACTTGAGCTTGTTCTTGCTGCTGGGTGGCATTTTGGCTTTCTAGTGTAATTTGCTTTCTGATTTAAGGCGCAGACACATTCTGAACATCTAATTGGCTTTTCATCAATGTGGTTTGACTGGCATTTTTTTTTAGGTTTGCTCTGTTTAAAAAAGGTTTTACCCTATCCTATACTTGGACACAGTCTTTTCCCTTTCTTGATTTTCATATATTGCTTCTAATTTTCTCTTCCTTCAGGAGCTTTTATCACAATCTAAACATGGGAATGGTCCCTAATCTGCATGTTTTCTGTTCTGCCTCTATTCTTTCATCCTGACCAAGGCTTTTTTATAAACAAAACACTTCAGTACAAGCAACGAACAAACAGAGTATGGGAACCAGGCTGGTAATGTGGAGGGGTAGAACAAAAGGAAAACCATACAACAGGAAGAGGGGGAAGAGATACTTATGGGATCCATGTTCAAAACTCAAAAAGTTCTCCATCTAAACGGCAAATGTGAACTATTCAGCTACTTATAAGGCAAAATTCTAAGTAGTTACCCAGCTATAATTTAGCCGGATAAAAAAGAGGCATTGCAGGAGGGGCTGAGTTATCGAGCTAACCTAGCTGAATATCAGGTATATCCGGTTAGATTGGCCTCATAACTTTAGGCCTGCTTTTAGTGTAACACACGGATGTGCTGGAAGAGTCAACTGATGGTAGTTTACGCTTCTGGCTCTGCCTATCAGATGCAGCAGGTTAGTGAGACCCTTGCTCCTGGAAGGGATGTTTTTTTGCCACCAGGGCTGGAGGGTAGGATGGGAAGATTCTGGGGAGGCTAACAATTTCTGTAAGACTGCGGGGGGGGGAGGGGTTGCTATTGAAAATTGTAGAATGAAAATGGGGAAAAGATGTAGGGGGATGGGGAGACAGGCTGAACTAGACAAGGCAATTTACAGATAAGGTTGGGAGCTGCAGGCCCTTTGATTTCGTTCTTGTTTTATACTGATACTTGTAGCGCTATTTACCCAGATATCTTTAAAAGGTATCCGAATAACTAAGAATCAAGTTATCTAGCCACAGAAGACTGGATAACTTTAAATCCTAACTGGCTATTTTCAAACATACCACCCAACACAGCACGGAATCACAATAAATCATACAACCCATTTGTTATCATATAAACTGTGTAAACACTACTCTACTTAATGGTTTTATCATACATATATTCAATACATTGTTCTGCAAATGTTAACAATTTATTATGTTGCACTTTTTCATCATACACAAAATATTACTTTACATACAAAATGTCATCACAACATCATATAAGGCAATACATATCACAATGTACATATATCATCACCTTATCAATGTATATTACAGTGCATTTGTTATACAAATTATCCGAACATGCCCTCAACCCTAACACATAACCACATTCACTCATCATTCACGCCACTAAAAATCCCAATCCCCCTAAAATGTATCACCACTCGCCCTGATGGTCTATGTTTACTCCTTAATATAACAAATCCCTCCCATTTATATATGTTCTTCAATTTCTTTATTCCTGGGGTATTCACCCTGTTATCTCCAATCCTATATTCCAAACTTTATCACCCAACAAGGTTCCTTGTTTCATCCTGACCGGGCTTCTACAGGGGAAATCTATTATCACTTCTTAGTTCTGACCATACGCTTTTCTGTCAACAACGAGCACGCAAACAGAACAACTGCATGTCCGGAACCTCAATAAAACTGTTTCTCATTAGTGCCTGGTCTCCCACAGCTCCACATACCCGTACCACGTTGTTTAAACTCCAATACACAACCCGGCGCTCAAAGCGGTCTTACACTGCCGTGCCGAAGACTAGACACTAATATCACCAACAAATGCCCAAACACCACTTTGCCACCATTTCACTGTGCGAAATAATTTACAATGCCAACCGCCGTCCTTTTAACATCCAATGCGTCCAAGGCACCTCCATCGAGAGGTGCCTTGGATGCATTGGACGCACCTCCACCTCCATCGAGAGGTGGAGGTGCCTTGGACGCATTGGATGTTAAAAGGACGGCAGTTGGCATTGTAAATTATTTCGCGCAGTGAAATGGTGGCAAAGTGGTGTTTGGGCATTTGTTGGTGATATTAGTGTCTAGTCTTCGGCGCGGCAGTGTAAGACAGCTTTGAGCGCCGGATTGCCGGGTTGTGTATTGGAGTTTAAACAACGTGGTACGGGTATGTGGAGCTGTGGGAGACCAGGCGCTAATGAGAAACAGTTTTATTGAGGTTCCGGACATGCAGTTGTTCTGTTTGAGTGCTCGTTGTTGACAGAAAAGCGTATGGTCAGAACTAAGAAGTGATAATAGATTTCCCCTGAAGAAGCCCGGTCAGGATGAAACAAGGAACCTTGTTGGGTGATAAAGTTTGGAATATAGGATTGGAGATAACAGGGTGAATACCCCAGGAATAAAGAAATTGAAGAACATATAAATGGAAGGGATTTGTTATATTAAGGAGTAAACATAGACCATCAGGGCGAGCAGTGATACATTTTAGGGGGATTGGGATTTTTAGTGGAGTGAATGATGAGTGAATGTGGTTATGTGTTAGGGTTGAGGGCATGTTCAGATAATTTGTATAACAAATGCACTGTAATATACATTGATAAGGTGATGATATATGTATATATAAACTACATCTTGTGAGAAAAAGACACAAAAAAATAGTAAAAATGAACTGAGATGTTAAAAGAGAAAATCAGCGATGTGAAGACTCGCCCCCCCCCCCCCCCCCCCCCCCCCCCCCCCCGTCATGACGACCAGCCAGCGGCGACCCGATTAACGGCACAATTACACCAGGCGTCGCGTGCCGGGTGTGCTCCCCTTCATGCTAACCTTTGTGCTCCTTCTAATATAATTATATTTATGTTTATGTTAATAATTTAACTTTTATTAATGTTATTTAGCTTTTTGCTTTGTTTAAAATTATTTCATTATTGATGTTTAAATGTATTAGACTAAGGAATTTTACTTCCTGCTCATTCTGTTTCATTGTAAACCGGTTTGATATGCATTTTATGCAGGAAAATCGGTATAAAAAAACTTAAAATAAATAAATAAATAAATATGTACATTGTGATATGTATTGTCTTATATGATGTTATGATGACATTTTGTATGTAAAGTAATATTTTGTGTATGATGAAAAAGTGCAACATAATAAATTGTTAACATTTGCAGAACAATGTATTGAATATATGTATGATAAAACCATTAAGTAGAGTAGTGTTTACACAGTTTATATGATAACAAATGGGTTGTATGATTTATTGTGATTCCCTGCTGTGTTGGGTGGTGTGATTATTGGGGGATCTGTGAGTTCTTTCAGAGTTTTGTGCCTTATTTTCAAACATAGCCAACTATTTTTTAAAGTTAGCCAGACACATGTAGCAGGATAACTTTAAACAAGTATATACAGTGGGATGTTTATCTCACTGATATAGGACAAGTTTCCAGATAACTTTAGGCAGATAACATGTCCATTATATGATCTACTGAATACTGGCCTCTTATATGTTTAGTCTTTTTCACATTTTTCTAACCAACAAACAGGGTGGAAGAACATGGCTTGTATTAAAGCAAAGAACTATACAACAGGAGGAGAAGCTTGTATTTTTTGTCTTTTTTTTAAACATTTTTCTTTGGAGACAAATCACCCCATTTTAACCAACAAACAAACAGGGTAATAGAACTAGGCTTGGATTAAAACGAAGAACCATACAACAGGTAGAAGGGGAGGATAAACTTGTATTTTCAAAAAAAGAAAAAACTTTTTTTTTCTAGGAAAAAACAAACACCCCAGTAGAATCAAAATCTAAGAACAGCAAACAACAGTGGCACATCTAAATTCACATGTATGTCAGGAAGGCAGAACACTAGCAGAAAGATCCCTGTGGTGGTTTTTGGGGCCTGGCAGGCAGAGGGAGTGTCTGCAGTTAAGCCCCTGTGGTAGTGTTTAGGACCTTGAAGGCAGTAGGAATGTTCACAGTTCATTCAGACCTGGCAGGCTGAAGGAATTTGTGCAGTCAGGCCCTTATGAAGGTATTTAGGACCGGGCAGGGAGAAGTAGTGTGCGCAGTTTAGTCAGATCCCTGTGGTGATGTGTGGAGCCTGGCAAGCAGAAGAAGTGTTTGCAGTCAGGAATAGGGCCATGTGGTAGTATTTGAACCTGGCAGGCAGATGAAGTCAGTGCAGTCATGTCCCTGCGACTATTTTGGGGGCATGGCAGGCAGAATGAGTGTCCTCAGTTCGGTCAGGCCCCTTAGTGGTATTTGGGCCATGGCAGGCTGATGAACTCAATGCAGTCCAAGCCCCTATGGAGGTATCTTGAGTTTGGCAGGCAGAAGGAAAATACTCAATTCAGTCAGGCCTTGTGGTGAAATTTGGGGCACAGCCAACAGAAGAAGTGATTGCAATTGGGCTGCTGTGGTAGAATTTGGGGCCTAGAAGGCAGAAGGAGTGTGTGCATTTCATTCAGCCTTTCTGATGGTATCTGGGGCCTGGCAGGCAGATGGAGTATGTGCAGTTCAGTCAGACCCCTGTGGTGGTATTTGAGGCATGGCAGGCAGAAATGTATGTAGTCAGGCCCCTGTGATGGGTTTGGGGCCTCACAGATGAAAGGAATATGTGAAGTTCAGTCAAACCCCTCTGGTGGAATTAGGGGCCTGGCAGGCAGAAGGATAGTGCACAATTCAGTCAGGCCCCTGTGGTGGTGGCAGGCAGAAGGAGTGTGCGCAGTCATTCCTCTCTGGTGGAATTTAAGGCTTGCCAGCAGAGCAGCAACAAGACCTTCAAAGTGCTTTCATTCATCTTGCCACTCACATGGCATAATCTGGAAATCCAAGCAAAGGCAGATTGATTTTCAGAAACACTAGTTTTTCCATCAACTGTGATAACAGCCTTGAGTGATGAAGGCTCATGATATCCCCTGTCATTGAAAATATACCATCACTGGGCACACTAGTTGGTGGGCAAGACAGCACTGAGCCACTCTGACTAGGTATAGCCAGATGGTGGACTTGTGTGCCAAATTTGCCAGCCCATCTGTGTCCATTTCCTCAATAGAATCTGTGTCATAGCATGTCACAGAGATTTGTCTTGGTGTCTCCTTTGCTTGGGTAGGCTAAGAGTCTTTTTGCCAGCTGCTTTTGCTATAGCTTGTGCTAGATAGATGATTTTTATGAGCAACATGGCTTTGGTATGTTGAAGAAAAAGTACTTGGTGACAGGGTGCTGCTCCTACTTGCACTACTGTTATCTACCACATCTGTACTCTGCTTCAGCCTATGGCGCTCATGTTCACAGACCTTCTCTAACAGTATGTTCTTCTTGTAAGTCAGGCTATTAGACTGGAAGGTGAGTATCCTTTTCACACAGGGATCACAGAATGTATCATGTATATATTGTTTTTGGTGAGAGATCATAGCTTCTGTCACCTGCTTCTGCAAAGAGTCCAGAAAGCACAGCACCTCTGCAATCATTCTGTCATTCCCTATTCCTGTTTTCCTCCAGGATATTTACTATGGGGATGACATTGACCAATGTGGCACTTCTAGAACTAAGTTCTTCTGTGGCTTCCTGAAAGGGCTTCAGGATTTTGATAAGGTGACTCATAACTACCTAATCATGATGCCCTAGGGACATTGCACACCTACATCCACTTCCAAAAGGAGTGTCTGCTGTTCCACTAACCTCTGCAGCATTATATAGGTGGAATTCCAGCGGTTGCCACAATTTTGAATGAGACATTTGTGAGGCATTTCAAAATCATCCTGCTTTTCACAAAAAAGTTGCCCACCTTCACACTCCTGAGGAAGTACCAAGCTATTCTCCTGCACTTCTCTATTAACTCCTGCAGGTAGATATTCTCTTGATCCTTGGACCCCAGTCTCAGGGTCTTCTTCACTACTAGGTGCAGAGAGTGAGCAAAACATCAGATATCCTGACATCTCCCATCGGATATTGCCTTTACCATATTTGAGCCATTGTCAGTCACAAAGAAAACTGTGTTTCGACTCCTGGCTTTCTAGACTAGTTGCCAGCTCCCCTCTTCCTTGATCAGCAGCACTTGGATGCGACTACGGCACTGGTTTACAGGCTGGGGATGACCTATCTATTAAATGTTTTCCTGGAAGGAACTTTATAATTTAGGGTTAATACCTGCAGTAAATGCTTGAAACCCACATTATCCACTACCTGCAGGGTCTGTTCATCAAGGACAATAATTTTCCCAATGCGCCTGGTTGCGACTTTTAATGTTGCTTGCCTCTTTCCTCGGGATAGTGATATCGAACACCACCCATTTCCTTTATGGTGTGTTGTCATTTCTGACATCTGGCAGGGGGTTGCTGCCTTACCACCTAACTAGAGAACATAAGAAGTTGCCATACTGGGTCAGACCAAGGGTCCATCAAGCCCAGTATCCTGTTTCAAACAGTGGCCAATCCAGGCTACAAGTACCTGACAAGTAATCAAACATTAAATAGATCCTATGCTACTAAAGGCAGAAATAGCAGTGGCTATTCTCTAAGTCAGCTTGCTTGATAAGTTAATGGACTTCTCCTCCAAAAACTTATCAAAACCTTTTTTAAACCCAGCGCCACTAACTGCACTAACCACTCCTCTGGCAACAAATTCCAGAGCTTAATTGTGCACTGAGTGAAAAATAATTTTCTCCGATTTCTTTTAAATGTGCTACTTGCTAATTTCATGGAGTGACACCCCCTCCCCTTTCTGTTATCCAAAAGAGTAAATAACCGAGTCACATTTACCCAATCTAGCTCTCTCATTATTTTATAGACCTCTATCACATCCCCCTCACCCCCCCACAGCCATCTCTAATCCAGTTCTAACCTCTTTAGCCTTTCCTCATAGGGGAACCATTCCATCCCTTTTATCATTTTGGTCGCCCTTCTCTGTACCTTCTCCAGTGTATATCTTTTTTGAGATGTGGGATCCAAAACTGTACACAGTACTCAAGGTACGGTCTTACCATGGAGCAATACATTTTCCTTTTTATTCACCATTATGCTGCTTCAGGAGCCTCACTGAGGTTACCACCTCATCCCTAGGTCAACAGAACAGACTAATCCATTACTGGTTTTGCCCTATGGCCTGTGTGGAGCTGAGCTGAGTTGGGATTCCACACACCCCCCCCCCCCCCCAATATATTTCACCAAGAAAACTAGAATTTGAACTCTAAACAGGCAGATTTTAAAAAAGTAGACTGGATCAGCCTATTCAGTTGAATTATTCAACCGGACCCAAAATAATAACTCTGCGAATAGCGAGACCACTCTCCATGTTTATCGTGGGCAGGTCTTTTTTTCCCCTACTTTCTTCGTAACACACTTCCGCTTCCGGTCGGGCTTACCAGAAGCAGTGGGAGCCGGGGAGGAGAGCGGAGCAGGAGACGCTGATGTTGGGCTGCCTGGCTCCACTGTGCCATCATTGCTGTTGCTCTCTCCCACGGGCTCCCTTTTCCACCCGCTCTGGCATGGCCGGGGCGGGTGGAAAGAGACAAGGGCATGGGATCAGCTTGAGGAATACTCTTTCCCTTTTCAAACAGTGTCCACTGAATGGAAGAAGGGGGTCCCCTGACTACTAGTAGTACTACCATCCCCAGTTGAGAGTTGCAGTGGATGCTGCTTCTGCAAGTGATGCAACATCCAGTATTTGTTAGATGTCCCACTTGCCTCAGCCAAGCACAGGTCCTCCCCGACTTGGAAGTCCCTCCATATCATAGATTTCTTTGATGATTCCTTGTCTGTATCCTTGGGGTGGATGATACTGGCACTGGAGTTAGGAAGAAGCAGATGGACCCTGAGAAACAGTGGTAGAGGCAACATGCATGCCCTCTAACTGTTCTACCTCACCAATATCTCCAGTTTCCTCTCTCTCCTCCATCACTGAAGTAGAGGCTAAGATGCTGGTAACTAATAATCCTTGAAAAGTTTCTTCAGCTAATAGCTCTCCAATTTCTTCTTCAGGGAATCCGTTAAAAAAGAGATTCTGCTTTTGATTCTGATGCTGATGCCAATACTGCTTCTGCTTCTTCAACGCTAACTAAAGAAGATTGCGCTGCTGGTCGTTTTAGGGCTTGCCCTTGTACCTCTACTGTCCTGCTGCTGCTACTGCCTGCCCTTTCCCTCCCCTACAAAAGAAAAGGGAGAAAACCAGATGGTGGTCTTGGCACATCCTCTCCATATTTCAATTTCTTCTGGCTGAAGCTGCCTGCCTTTCCTGCTATTTTTATTTGAAAAAAAATCCCTCTTTATTTTAGGTGGAGGACTCCCTGTTTTAGGGATTCCTTTTCCACCTATGTTTTTTTTAACCTCGACCTCTACTTTTCCCTGAATGATATGATTTAATTTGTCACTGCAATGCCTACTGGGGATTTGGATGCTAGGGATTTTTTAATCTTTATTGCTTTGAATGGAACTGACTGTGTGAGTGTTAGTGTACACCACCTCTGACTATATCACTCTGTGTGTAAGTATGAAGCAAACACTCAAAGAAAATACAGTGTCGTCCTTTTCACTAGTGCACACACAGAACAACTGAAACTGCTCTGCTCTGTTCACTACTCACAGATCAGGATCCACAAATAAAATGATCACCTGCCTGCTTTCTTGCTCCACTCTGCAAGTTCAGAAAAAAAAAACACTCTGAACTGGCACTGTGACACTGGTCCACTGCAATTGGTCCCCAATCTCTCCCACCCTGCCTGCTCTTCACCCTCCCCAAAATCCTTTTGGCTGTGACTGCAGCCAAAAGGATTTTAAATGTTTCTAGTGCTTAACAAAAGCAAAAGCACAATTAGTTGAACACCCAGACAATATCCTGAGTTCTCTCCTCGCACATGATCAGAACGCAAGATCACCATTACTGGATCCACAGAGCAGTGATAGGCTAAATTAGAAAAATGCTTCATTCTGATAGGTTGACATTCTATTCTCTTTGCCAACACATCCTGAAGTACCCAATGAATGAAACAAATGACATCCTTTTGTTTTGGATATGCCATTCATTTTAAAGGAATGCACATCCCTAATGATAATCCTGAGGTCTCTCTCTTGCTTGCTGTACCTCATAATCTCACCCCTATCAAGAACTGTTCCCTTGGATTTCTAAAGCACAAATGCATGATTCTGCACCTTTTCAGACTGAAAGTTAGAGTCCAAGCACCTGACTATTTCTCCAACTTTTTTAGATCACTCTCATTTTGACTACTTGCTCAGAAGTATCCCTTCTGTTGAGTATCTTAATATCAACCACAAAAAAACCAAACTGCTTTTACTAAATCCTTTCTTTCACTCACACAAATATTGAACAGAACTGGCAGCTGGACAGATCCCTGAGGCACTCCTGTGATGACCCTTCTTTCCGCAAAGTGAACTCCAATTATCACTGCTTTAGTAATTTCTGTCACACAATCAGATTCTATTCCAGTCATCCCTTTGGAATCCATCCATAGGCTGTTGGCTGGCTTAGAAACTAAATGCCAGTTAAAAATGAATCAGGTGCCTGGGTTACATCTAAGTTTGATATACTTATCTTATTATTTTTTTTTTTTTATTAACTGATATCTAGAACAGGAAACAAAATGGGCTGACTGACTGAGTCTTACAGTTATTTGCTGTTATATTCAATTACCATCTAAAATATGCTAATAGTTTTCTTAGAGAACTGGGAATCAGGAAGTGTTCTATTTTTTCCAGTGAAATAGAAAGACTTCCCAAATTGGATACATCTTCTTTTTTTTTTTTTACTTTAAAGAAGATAAAATTGTAGTGAGTCTTTTGCTTAAGTAGAATCTGATTAGCATTGCAGCCTGTGAAATATCAGTCTTTTTGGAACTTGTCCAAAGAAGAGCTTATTTAACAACGAGAGCAGACATTTAGCTCACTTGCCTTTTTTTTCCCTTTTAAGACTTAGCTGTAATTCAATGCACATGGTCTTGGAATGGAAACAATAATTGTAACCAGATGATACACTCTGAGAGATGCCTTTTTTCACTTAGATTGTTCATATAGAAGTAGTAGTATCAAACTATGCCATGCTTGAAAGCAATAATAGACCTTTTTTTTTGCAATAAAACTAAAATTATAAGAGGGTCATACTTTAATTTTGCTATTGAAAAGTATAGAGTTGCCTCCACTTTGGATGGTCAAAACAGAAAATCCTTCCTGTTCTTTATTCAAATTATTTACAGAATTATCTAGAGATCTGCACATTTTATTAATAGGAATGGAAAAATGTGCACTGAATAGTGAATATTAAGTTGATTCTAGCAGATGTTTGCATTGTAAATATAATTATGCTGAAGAAATTATGCTAAAGAAATATTGGAGAGAAGATGATGGATAATGGCATCTAGACAATCTGAACCTCATCCTTTCTCCAGCACTCCTACCAATGATCAATAGCGATTTCTGACTATCCTTATCAAATTAAGAAATGTAGGCAAGAGGGCATCATTCATTCAACAAGACATTTATATAACAAGATGTGGTAAATAGAACTCATGCCAATGAGTTAACCTTGCCCCCTCCCCCAACACCCCCTCACTAACATACATGGGTCACCGTGTGAAGAAGCAGCCCAAAATATTTAAAGGCCAGCTGTGGGCTAGAGAAGCTATTACTAGGGATTTGCAGGATCCAAAAATTTGATTTGGTTTGTTCAATCATGTCATAGGTCATAGCCATTTCTCAGGTTCATTTGAAATGAAAAAAAAATGTGTTCCTTTGTTAGATTCATTTTTTTTATTTTACACTGAAGTCAATAGGAGAAGGCCCTGTTCACGTCACTGTAAAAGGGAAAAAAATGAGCCTGTGCCCATGCCCAGGCCAGGTCCCATCACTGAGGCTTAGACCCATATCAAATACTGAGTCCTGATCAAGGCTAGGTCCCATTACCAAGGCCCAGGCCTAGGCCCATGTCCAATGTCAGGGCCCGGCTGAAGTGGATCCCGTTGCCAATCCCAGGCCTAGACCTGAGACCTATGCTTGGGCCCAATGCAAGGACCAGGCCTTCTACCTTAGCCTTTTTTCTTCTGGAGATTAGAAATGACATTGTCCGCCCGAAGGATGTACCCACAGTGATATCACTGCAGCACCTTTCTCCCAAGTGAAAGGCATCATTTTGATATGTAGCTATTGAAATGTAAAGAACAAAATGGTGCCACCCACTGCAGTGGGGTCACTGCTGCATGTCCTTCAGGCTTACAATGTCATTTTTAGTTTCCAAATGAAGAAAGAAAACAGCAGAATGCCTCTAGGCCTAGACCTCAGCCAGAGCTTTGGCAACAGAGCTTGATCTTAGCTGGGTCCCGGTGCCAGTTCCAGACTTAGGTCCAAGCCCAGGTCTTGGCAAGGGGACCTGATCTTTTCCAAGTCCCAGTGTCGAACCCCGGCCTAGGCCTGGGCCTCATTGATGGGATCTGGCTTTGGCCAGACCCCGGCATTGGACCTGGGTTATTTTATTTATTATTTATTTATTTATTTATTTATTGGTCTGTGTTATTTTAGTAATAGTGCACTCTATTTTTTTAATAGGGCACCCTATTTCCCGAAAACAAAAAATTCACAAATTTTTCAATTTGTGTAAAAAAATATTTTCTTTTGATATGAATTGGAAATGTATTTATTATTATTTATTACATTTATTAATCAGTTTCCAATTTTTCATTAAAATCTTCCAAAGCAATCACATTTTTCATTTTCTTATCAAACAAATGCACAGCCCTAGCTATTATCTGCTTCCCTCTTGATCAGAGTATGTTCCTCTGGACCCTATTGCTTCCTGCAGCACTGGCCAGACTCAGAGATGTCAATGAGTTAGCCTTGTCTCCCACTGATGTCATCCATGGGCCACCCTCTAAACAACTGGCCAGAAGTGGGTTTCTACTGGCATATGCCTTTGTGATCCCATTCAGGAACCACTAGAGAGTGTTATTGACTACACATGATAGACTATTTTTTGCTGGGTTTGTGTTGGTTTTTATTGATGATTGGACTTATTCTTGATTCTGTGGGTCTTATTCTTGACAGCAAGGTTTTCCAGGCTTGTTTTTATTTCATGCTTTTTTGTTTTGGTTCTTTCCTCCTCTGTACTTGCACTTTATCACTTTCTTTAGTAGTTGTTAAGTATTTAATAGTTGTCTAAAATATGTTTTAGGCCTCCAAGAAAGGGAACATAATTCTGGTGATTATGGGTAAAAGGATTTATCAGCACATATTTGTGTTTCCATTGTTAGGGCCAGGGGTAGACAACTCCAGTCCATGGGTGCCACAAGTCATTCTGCTTTTCAGGATTTCTATAATGAATATGCATGAGATGTTTTTTCATGCAGTGAAGGCAATGGTTGCAAAATCTCATGCATATTCAGTATGGATATCTTGAAAATCTTACCAGCTGTGACACTTGAGGGCCAGAGTTGCCTACCCCTGGAACTGTTTATCCTTTCCATCAGATTTAATTTCCCAGTAGTCAATAAATGCTTCTGTCTCCCCCTGTAAGGGCTAATCTTTTAAATTCAAGATCCTTCAGAGGATTTACATGATATTCTTGCTGATGAGTGTTTTGATGTTCATTGCAGAATCTTCGATTCATGAGGGTGATAACTTTTACTTGTCACAGGTTTGTCCCCCAAGTTTCTCTTTTGAATGGGAATCAAGTGTGGGCAAAGAAGGGGGAGGCGTGGCTGTGATCCATTGATCATGTTTATCTGTGAGAAAATACCCGGGTAACAGCCACTGAGGGCAGAATACATCTTGGTAAAATTAAATGATCTTGTTAAATTAGAAATGTTAGTGGTTTACCATACTCCACAAAATCTCTCTGAAAATCTCTCAGAACTATTAGAGGTGATATCTAATTAGTTTTCAAAACCCTGGGACTAATAGAATTAGATGATTTTAATTTTCATTTGGAGGTAACATAGAAAGGGCTTTCAGTTGACTTTATGACTACTATGGGTTTTGTTTTGTTTTTTTCAGTTTGTTAGTAAGCCAAGACCAAGGCCAATGTAAGCCTATTTATTCACTCCACTCACCCAAACTTACCATAGCAGTGGTTCCAGAGCTGCGCTCCCTTTTCTGGCAGTATTAACTGGTATAGTGCCCTCTAGACCTCATACTTGTGGGATTTTGCTGCCCCAAAACTTTAGACACTCTAGGCACACACAGTTGGTCATATTTTAGATTTGTTTTTCATGATTGTGAATCTGGAAATGGTTTTAGACTGGATGATATTTAAGTGATGCCATTTCCCTGATTAGATCACGCCACTATTTCTTTGAAGATAAAAGGTCTCAAGGTAAGTAGGAGTAAAAACTTGGTGGTTCACAATACCCAGAGAAGAAAAAATTTAAACTCCACTCCTTATTTAGAAATACTCTACTATTACATTCTATGGGTGAAACTTTCAAAGGCATATGCCTGTGTAAAATGTGGTTATATATGTATAAATAGAGTTTTTGAAAATTACCCCTGGAGTTGAACACATACAAGTGTGTGTGGTAGCAATTTTGGGCATTATTTTATGCATACTGCAAAGAGGCGTACCTGGGGATGGAGATGGTGCAGGGAAATCATTTACACAATTACTTTTGATTTTCAAAAGTATGCACGTAAATAGTTGCATTGACATATAAACCTGTTCTCTAATAGACATACATTTGCATGCCTATGCTGCGCTAAGATAGGCACAGTGCCACTGATTTTCAAAGCGAACTTACATGTTTAAATCTGCTTTGAAATTTAGGACTGAAGTCCATGTGTACTTTATACTTGCAGACTTCAGCTCTGTAAAGGCTGTTATAAAATTTACCCTCTCTATGTAGCAGAGGAAAACAGCTAGAATAAAATAATAATGAAACACATCCCAGAGGTGTCCCTTCCTCAGATTCTTCCATGGCATCTTTTGCTTCTTAAAAATAGCAATAAGAGTTTTGAACAGAGGAGCTCTGTGTGTGGACATGAAGCTAGAATGTTTTTATAAACTTGACCTGGTATAGGCATTTTTGCAAAATGCATGCTGTGTCAGTACTGTTGTTACAAATCATTCTGAATGGGATGGAAAGTATTCTGGATGAACAGAATTTTCAATTTATGGTACAGCATTTGTGTTAATTAGTGGACACATGGAGATTAATGCTACTTATTTCTGCTCTAAATGTATGCACATAATTTCAGTATGCACATATAATTCCAATATTTTATAAACATATACAAATATATTTTGTGCACAATGTAACTGTAACATTACGCAAATAAACACCCAGGATTAAAAGTGGCGGTAAGTAATTTTTTAAGAATGCATGAGTACTTGGAAATACTAGTTCGCTGATACTGCCACCAGTTCAACCAGTCCTTCTCTAGTTTATTTAGACTCTCTAGCACTTCACCTTGATCCCTCAACATTTCACCCAGAACTCCTATCCAAAAACTGCAGAAAAAGACAAGTCTGAGGCCCTTAGCAGGCATAAAAATATTTGAACAAGTTCTATAATATATACTTGTATATCTCTAATAAAATAGCACCTCTAGTGCATCCTTCTGAACCCATCCCCATTTTTTTTTTCCTAGTAATATATATATATAAAAGCAAAAATACACACATACTCTCAATGTTTATAAACAGCATATATGGACATATGTATTTATTTATTTATGTGTGAGTTTTCCTATACCGAAGTTTAGTACAAGCCTTCACTCTAATTTACAATTGTAACAACTTTTACAGAGATAACATTAATAATATTGATAACAAATAACAATCATAACAGAGAAAACAATAAGTAATAAATAACAGTGTAAATAATATACATTAAATTGTAATTGGGCATCGATCCAGCATTGGTAGCGGAGAGTGTACTGGATGATATTCTGTAGTTAGTACATTAAATTCTGGATGTGAACGGAGGAGGGAGGTATATTGTAATTCAAATCATAATGTGAGAGAAGTGCTTTGTTTTATAAGTGTGAATGTGTTGTTGAGATTTGTGTGCTAGTGTTGTTAACCGATGCCGTCTTTGTAGGCTTGGCGAAATAGCCATGTTTTTAGTTCTTTTTTGAATATTTTTGAATTGTTTTGCATCCTTAGGTATCCTGGTATTGTGTTCCATAGCAGTGGTCCAGCTACTGATAAAGCTCTCTGTCTTGTGGTAGTTAGTTTGGCAGTTGAGACTGGGGGTATTGCGAATAAAGCTTTGTCGGTGGATCTAGTGTTACATCGGGATTTATGCTGTTGAAGAATGTTCTTTAGGGTGGTAAATTCATTGTTGTGCATTGATTTATGTAGGATCATTAGTGTTTTGTATTCTATCCGTTTTTGGATGGGTAGCCAGTGAAGTTCTTTTAGAGTTTGTGTGATGTAATCAAATTTTTTTTGCCCGGTGAGAATTCTTGCGGTGGTGTTTTGGAGAATTTGGAGTGGGGGTGTGGTAGTTTTGGAGAGACCAAGGAGTAGGGCATTGCAGTAGTCGAAGCTTGAAAAGATCAGGGATTTCAGAATGGTTCTAAAGTCAGGTGGGTTCAGAAGTGGTTTTAGGCGTTTAAGGATCATTAGTTTGTAGAAGCCTTCTTTAATTTTCATAGCAATGTGATGTTTGAGGTTCAATTCAGGGTCTATCCATATTCCTAGATTGTTGAGGTTTTCACTTGGTTTGATGATGATATCGTCTAGCAGCATGGTGTTGTAAGTGTTTTCTTCAGATTTTTTCCTTTCAAATAGGATGTATTCTGTCTTGTCCATGTTGAGGCGTTGACTCATTTGACTTAGGAGGCTCTTTATGTTTTTGAGATAGGTGGCTGCAAGTTTAAGGATTTCTTCTAGGTTGTTTGATATAGGGATGATTAGCTGTATGTCATCGGCATACAAGAAGTATGTGACTCCAAGACTCGATAGTAGTTGGCATAAAGGGAGAAGATATATGTTGAACAGTGTGATGGATAATACTGAACCTTGAGGTACTCCTGTTTCAAGTGGGATTGGCTCAGTGTTGATATTGTTGATGTTTACCTGGAATGATCTGTTGTTTAGGAAGGAAGCAAACCATTTTAGGGTTAAGTCCATCAGTCCTATTTCTTGTAGCCTTATGCACATATAGCTGTTCTAGACCTCTCATGATTTTAAAGACCTCTATCATATCCCCCCCCCCCCCCAGCCTTCTGTTCTCCAAGCTAAACAGCCCTAACCTCTTTAGCCTTTCCTCATAGGGGAGCTATTCTATCCCCTTTATCAGTTTGGTTGCCCTTCTCTGTACCTTCTCCATCATAACTATATCTTTTTTGAGAAATGGCAACCAGAATTGTACACAGTACTCAACGTTGGGTCTCACCATGGAGCAATACAGAGGCATTATGACATTTTCCATTTTATTCCCCATTCCCTTCCTAATAATTCCTAATATTCTGTTTGCTTTTTGACTACAAAGATCAGGCAAGGGATGCAAGCAGGCAGGCTTATTGATACTGGTCCCAAGGGTGTTATTCATTCATATTTATAGAAGATGTATTGCTCCTTTGTTTTATTTACTTTTAAATAAATGAATAGGCATAATACATGGCTAGTTAATGCATATGGATGAGGGCTAAGCATAACTTTTCAATGAAAGTTCTTCACTATTTAGTAAGAAGAGAAGAATTCATTTTAGCATAGAGAACTGTATGGTCTTAAAATTACATTAGACATAAGAGTCCTCCAATCAATGTCCAAACTCTTTGTTTCAGCTTAGTTGAAGTTAGATTAACAGGAGTGCCAAGGAAATGATTTATAACTTAGGCGCACTTTCTGAAATGCCTGTATTTCTCATTTCTGTCACATATAGAAGAATATCCATAATGCTTTGCTGTCCTTTCTTCCATTTTATTTGATTCAGAAATCCTTTAAGATATATTTTGATTATGGTGGCTTGAATTGTCCCTACAGCTGGGGTCTTCATGCCACTGTTGCTAGTGCCCTTTTCCCATCTTTTGGTACTTTAGTATGCTCGTGCCACAGTTGGTGCTCCTTTGCCCTTCTTATTGTGACTTGAGGTGTTCCTGCCTCTGTTTGGACTGCTTTGCCTGCTCAAGGTGGCTCGGGTATTCATGACACTGTTAGTGATGCTTTACCCCTCTTTTGGGTTTTGGCTGTTCATGCCACATTTGTTGTTATCACTTGCCCATCTCATAGTGCCTTGGGGTGTTTCTGCCTCTGTTTGGCCTACTTTGCCCCTTCTTACAGTGCCTTGGGGTGATCATGGTGACGCTTTGCTCTTTGGAGTTCCATGGGGTGTTCAGGCCACTATTGTTGTTGCCCCTTGCCCCCTCACAGTGTCTTGCCCTTTCTTACATTTCCTTGGGGTGTATTTGCCATTGTTAGTACTGTTTTGCCTCTTTTATTGTGTTTTGGAATGTTCTCATCACTGTTTGTGATGCTTTTCCCCCTTTTATTGCCTTAACCAGTACATGTCTTTGTTTGGTATATTCTGCAATTGTCATGGTGCCTTGAGTTATTCATACCACTCCTGTTGTCACTTTGCCCTATTTTTGATATCTTGGAGAGCTGTCTCTTTGCTGCTGATACCTACTTGCAAATTTCAGTAAGAATGGATAGAAATCCAAAATATTAGAAGCCAAAATACGATGCATTGCTTCCCTCATTGACTTCAGTGGAGAACAAATAAATGACATAATAAAAAATACAAATTTGGGGGCTAAACCAAATTAAAAACTGAACTTATTACATTATCAACCAGTCGCCCAGACTTTGCCTTAATCATGGTAATTAACATCCCTACCTCATAAGGGCAATTCATCAATGCTATAAGCACATTGACTGGCATATATATTCTTTTAATTTAAACCCCTGCTTCTTTTCTCAGATCCAAGTTATTTTATTCCCTTGTTTTATTGTAACTGCATTCCTTAGCCTTCTCTTGATCTATGTTTTTTACTACTATTATTATTATTATTATTTATTACTAAATGTTATTTTTTGATTTTGTTCCTATCCACTTGTTAATTGTGAACCGACATGATGCGATATTTATCGCGAATGCCGGTATAGAAAAACTTAAAATAAATAAATAAATAAAATAAATAAAAAGGGATCCAAATGAACCAAAATATCAAACCAAACTGAAAAATGTTTCTGTGCACACAGCTAGGAGCATGACCAGCTTTGGAAATTCCAAAAAGCAATGAATCAACTATATGAATTCATACTCACCCAGCATCAAGTAAATGAGAAAATATTTGTACCAAGAACTGACCTTATGGCAGGTAGGAGTCATTCTTGAAGGTCTATTTGTTCACAGAAGCACTAAGTATATAGACAGAAGCATTCCAAAGTAGAAACAGAATTATTAAAATGTTGAAATAAGTTACATTTTCATGACTGTGAGGACACAATGAATAATTAACACCACTTTATAATTACAAATATGCCATAATAGAAAGACTAGAAAACATTTGATGAAAAATTCAGTATAAAAATTAGGAGAAAAAAGAAGCAATGGAAGAATAGTAAAGACCAGTTAAACTAAGTGATAAGAGATACAGGAGCAAGTCATTGCAAGGTGCTGGTAATATCCAAGACCTGGCCAATCAATGGTCCATATGCATAAGTGATAAAATTTAATGTGTTTCTTTCAGCTATGTGAAAGCTTAGGCAGTAGGGATATGCATTTATTTGAAACAAATGGATAAAATGCAATGAATGAGTGCATTTTTATTTAATTTGTGGACCCCTGAAATTAATGAAGTGTGCCCATGAATTTAAAGAAAAATTGTCATCTCATTCTTTTATGTTTCCCATTCAATTATGGCCCGTTCTGTTATGACTGCAGCTGCCCGCGGGTTTCCCCGCGAGCAGGCACACTCACCTCATGCTGCATCTTCACCCAACGCGGCAGGACACCGCTGTCGGGCCTTCCCATGCGGCCGGAGCCGTGGACTGAAGTTCCTTCTGCGACCCGGAGGCCGCCCTGCATTGTCCCCTTCACCGCAGCTAGAGCCGCAGACTTTCCTGCCTTCTTCGGTGCTGGGACCGCCCCCAACGCTGCCTCCCATCTTTGCGGCGCTAAGGCCGCATCCCCGGGCTGGCCCGGTGGCTGGAGCCGCCCCCAGGGCTCCCCGCAGTGGCCGAAGCCGCTGCCGACGGCAGGGCCTGCTCCTCAGGCTCTGTCAGCGTCTGTATGCGATGACGATGGTGCAGGCCACTGTCCACGGTCCTGCACAGCTCCCTGCTGCTCTCCTTAGGCGCCGGCGTGCGCCTCTCTACAGAATTTAAAGGGCCAGGCACAGGAAGTGTGCTGGCCCCACCTTTGATGGGACTTCCTGCTTTAGCCCTATAAAGGGCTGCTCCGTCAGTCTATTCTGGGCCTTGCATTGGAGTTTCTTCACTCTGGAGGCTCCTGCCTGCCAGAGCTCCGTCAGGTCTTCCATTGTCTTTGTGGAGCTCCTTATCTCGTCTTGTCTTCTCGTCATGCCACGTCATGTCTTCATAGCCTGAGGTTCTCGTCCAGGTGTTCTGGTGTCTTGATGATCTTCTACGTCCTGGTGTTCTTGCCTTCCTGGATGTTAGTTCCTGTGTCTTCGTCTTCAACGCTCCTGAACCTTCTGGTCCTGTGGGCTGGACTCCCTCGGACGACGTCTTTCCCAGGTTGGAGTGGCCTGCAGGTGGACAGGTGTCCTGCGCTCTCGAGCCGTCATGTCCTGGATTTTTCCTGCGCTGTCCCGTTTTCCTCGTGGTCCGTGACCAGCCTGCAAGGGCTGTGTAGGGCGCGCAGTGGGACAGGGTGGTCCGCGACTCAGTCCCGTGGGTGGCCTGAGTAGGGCGCCCTGAGAGACAGTGCCAATGTCCGCCTTCCCTACTTCTCGTCTTGTCTGGATTCCAAGTTCCTCATTATGTTTGCACTTCAGCGTCATGTCTCTGATGTCGTTGCATCGACCCTGGTCCGGGATGCCATCGCATCGACCACTGGTCTGTGATGTCTTCGCATCAGCCTTGGTGTCAAGTCTCGTCTGTGATGCCGTCGCATCAACCCAAGTCTTCATGCCATGTGATGCCGTTGCATCAATCCTCATAGTCTTGTCTTCGTGTCAAGGTCCATCTGCCCTCAACCTCAGGCCAGGCCTGCTGCTCCATGCTGCTCGCAGCAGGTCCGAAAGGGCTCGGAATGGTTGGAGGACCATTCAACTTCCAACATCCTCAGATGTTGGCCTTGGAGCTTGCTGGCCTGGCAGAGGGTCAGCCATGTGGAGCCACCGTCAACCCTTGGCTCGGCCCTGAAGGTCTGGGTTGGTCTGAGGCCCAAGGGCACATGAAACACCCCCACACGTAACACGTTCAAATCTATGGCTCTGCTGAGCAAACAAGTGGTAACTACAGCAATCAATTTTTGCATGTGTGACATTACAGCCTTCTGGGAGCTGAGGTGAGACAAGTTGGCAAGGAGATCAGATGGAGGACAAATCATGGTGAAGCATTTTTTTAATGAGCTTATATCTGCCATCTGGATCAAGTGACACTGACATCCTTCCACTTAAAGGTCTGAGCATGTTCAAGAAATTCTTTATTTTCTCTCTGTCAGTTGGCAGAGAAGCATCTCTTTTACAGAAGCTTTAAAAAGCTTTAAAAAAGTAGACTTTGATGCTGGTAAAGGGCTTTTTCTCAACGTTTCTGCTGCACTCACCAGTCAGTGGTCTGATCTCTGTCTCTTACTCACTGTCAAAGAATAAAGACAGAAGCAGTGGCACTGTTGTCATGGAGTGGGAAATCAGCTGGATGGGGATTTTCCCTGCAGGAGTAGGGCCAAACTCTAGGGTAAAGCCAGACAAGATCTTCTGCCTGACCAGCCACCTTCCCCTTGGGTTGAGCCCACAGTTTCTGGTGGCTGGAGACAAGCAGGGTCTAGAGGCAGGGCAAGTGCTGGAGACAAGGCAAGCCCAGGCAATAAGAAAGGAACTGGAGGCAGCGACTGAAACCAGTGGCACAGGCTGGAACTGGAGGCACAGGTGGATACTGAAGGCAGGCAGATACTGAGGTCAGACCGAGGCTAGAGACAGGGCTAGATCAGAAGGTAAATCCTGGTCTAAAGACAGGGCTGGACTAGATACATGGCTGGAACTGGAGGTAAGGGCTGGATAGGGAAACACAGAAGGCCCACTGGGAACTGGGGTCACAGGGAGTGATTGACAGGATGAGACAAAGACTGGATAGGACTAGACAAGGACAGGATAGGACTTCAGAAGGCCTGAAAGCCAAAGTAAGGCAGGACAAGGTGGCATATAAATGCTATAAATAAATAATTTCATTACAGGTAGTGCTTTGGGAGCTTAGCTTCTCTGTGACATCCTTGAAGGGCTTCAGGATTTGGATCAGCTGCCTCATCACTACCAAATCATGATGCCCCAGCAGGTGATCCACACTTATCCCTGTTTCCAGAGTCAGATCATGAAGGGGTGTCTGCTGCTTCACTAATATCTGAAGCATCATTTAGATGAATTCCAAATTGCCAAACCATTTTAAAGAGCTTTTTGGGCATGTGAATCCAAGAAAAATCTGTTGGGAAGGTTCAAAATACACATAATTAACATTCAGATGTTTCACATAACATTTACATGGATATCTCGATGTGAACTGAGCACCTAATGTCAGAACTTCATATCACATAGAAAGAAGTCTCTTCCTGCGATCTTGAGTTATCCTAGTTATATCAGGGAATATGCATATCTTCTGACCATAGTATGGCAGTAACCTGTTTCGCAAGAAAAATCTGAGACAGTATTTCTATCATTAAGAAAAGCAAAAGAGACCAAAAAAGTTCCCCTTTTAGATATAAGGGCCTCTTGTGAGGATTCAAGAAGATCCGCTAAATTCAATGAAGAATCTTGTTCCTGATCTTCATGAGTGCCAGATATCTGCTGTGGCAAATAATACGCTTTAGTGATAACAGGCATCGCCTCTGTAGAAATCTTTAGAGCTTGTGAAATATAATTCTTAAAAAGTTCTAATGGTGAAATCAATTTGCTAATTGGAAAATTAAGAACTCGTAGAGTCAAACTTCTCATGGTATTTTCAATATTCTCTAGTTTCTTGGAAAAGATTAAATCAGATTGAAACAAACCATTTTGTATTTTTTCAACTGTAGACACTCGTGACTCCAGAACTTCAATTTCCTCCCATATAAAGAAACCAATTTACCAATAGCAGAAACACATTGGTTAGTGTCCAAAGACATTTTTGTTAAAGAGGGAATAGCAGCTTCTAAAGAAGCTAAGGCATTCCAGACAGTGTCCTATATAATAACTGGGGGTTTAATTAAAGTTCCCTTTGAAGCCAAACATAACCTGGTATCCATGCCACTTTCACTCAATACAGTGCTGTTAACAGCCAAATCCCCTCCAAGTACCAAAGACAAGTCTTCATTGAGGGAATATCAGATTGGTGGAAAAGACTCCTCCAGCTAATCCCTCCAATGAAGGCACAAAACTGAAGTCTGCAGCTGTCATTGTGGTGGTACCCCCAGGCGCCAGAATCACCGTTCAACTATGGGGCTTGCCAGTTTCAGTTCCGCTACCTCAGGCGTTTTGCTGAATGAAGGGGATGGTGTGGCAGGCACACCGGAACTTAAAGATGTTTCTTCAGCCTGTGACATCGGCGTTCACTCCCCGTTGGCATCCACAAGGACAATTATCAGCCTTGTTACAGATGACAGGGAAAAGAAGCCCTCGTTCTGAGGCTTGAGGAAGCCTATCAAAGGAAAAGCTTGGACAGATTCCTTCAGTTTGGCTTTCCTTTTGGTATGAAGCGTCATGGAAAAGGAAAACAGGTAAACGGAGAGAGAGAGCTCCAGCCCAGCCTCTCAGTGAGCGGCCACCTTGGTCCCCCCATATAGATTACATTCCAGAGGGTGTCAACATCTTGAATCAGATGATTATGACACATCCTGCATTCTTCCTGCTTTTCATAGAGAAGTCCCCTCCCCCCTTCACACTTTGATGAAAATGTCCTGCTATTTTCCTGCAGCTCTCTATCAGGTCTTTCTGAAATAAATATCCATGGTCATTGGGCTGTGGACCTAAGACATCCCTCATTGCCAGGTGTAGCAAGTGTGCAAAGTAATGGATCCACCAAAAGCCCCAATCTTCTGTTGCCCTTATATGTTTTTCATTGTCTGTCACAGAGAAACCTGTCTGAAGGCTCTTGGCTCTCCAATCTAGCTGCTACACTCCAGTATCTTTCTTATTGCGGATAGAAAATTGCAGGAGATATGAGGGCTATCAATCACCTGGGTGTGCAGCACAGCTCACCTTTACCCTGATACTCATTCCCTGCTAGAGCTGCTATTTACATTTTCGAATAACAGAAGGACTAGGGGGCATTCCATGAAGTTAGCAAGTAGCACATTTAAGACTAATCAGAGAAAGATTTTTTTCACTCAACGCACAATTAAGCTCTGGAATTTGTTGCCAGAGGATGTGGTTAGTGCAGTTAGTGTAGCTGGGTTCAAAAAAGGTTTCGATAAGTTCTTGGAGGAGAAGTCCATTAACTGCTATTAATCAAGTTGACTTAGGAAATAGCCACTGCTATTAATTGCATCAGTTCATCAACCAACCTCTTCCCTTCAATAATAATTCTATAACATATACCAATACAAGGGATGCTTGTGTCCTGGTATTACTTATGTACGGTGGCTATTGTTCAAGGACAGCCAATTTTATGGGTGTCCTTCTTTTTAGCCCCGTCTATTAATCTTTATTATCCAAAATTCAATGTAGATTTTCTATTTTGTCTTTTTCTTTTTTATCTAAAAAGATCCCCTTATCTCCCCGTTTTATGAGGCGACCCGCTACTTGTTTGTCAATACTTATCAGGACATCCGTCTCAATTGCTTCTCGCGGGGATCGCGTCTGCCTGCCCGACATGGGCCATGTTTCGGCACTCTTGTGCCTGCTTCAGGGGCTACGGGGGGGGGTTGTGCTTCAGGGGCTACGGGGGGGGTTGTGCGCCTACACAGTGGACGCCGTCCACGAGTAGGAACATTATCAACATGACACTGGAGAACTAACAGATATCGAGTACCTGTTTAGGACACAGCACAAACCCCCCCCCCCCCGTAGCCCCTGAAGCAGGCACAAGAGTGCCGAAACATGGCCCATGTCGGGCAGGCAGACGCGATCCCCGCGAGAAGCAATTGAGACGGATGTCCTGATAAGTATTGACAAACAAGTAGCGGGTCGCCTCATAAAACAGGGAGATAAGGGAATCTTTTTAGATAAAAAAGAAAAAGACAAAATAGAAAATCTACATTGAATTTTGGATAATAAAGATTAATAGACGGGGCTAAAAAGAAGGACACCCATAAAATTGGCTGTCCTTGAACAATAGCCACCGTACATAAGTAATACCAGGACACAAGCATCCCTTGTATTGGTATATGTTATAGAATTAATTGCATCAGTAGCATGGAATCTTTAGTGTTTGGGTACTTACCAGGTTCTTGTAGCCTGGTTTGGTCTCTGTTGGAAACAGGATGCTGGTCTTGATGGACCCTTGGTCTGACCCAGCATGGCAATTTCTTATGTTCTTACCTCAACCAGGTCCCACCACTGTGACATCAGGGAGAGTTAAGCATGCATGGCTTTCTCCCTGGTCCAGATATTGCTGGTGAAACACATACCCTCTGGCTTAGCCAGCTGTGCCTGTATGCAACTGTGGCACTGGATGTATAATGTAGGGATAACCTGCTTACTAAATGTGGTCCTGGAAGGCACTTTGTAATTGGGGGCTAACATATGCAGCAGACGCTTAAAGCCTACGTTCTCCACAACTTGCAGGGGCTAGTCATCCAGGGCAATCATTTCTCAGATGCACCTCATTACTACTTTCAATGCTGCCTGCATCTTGCCCCAGGACAGTGACACGGAATACTACCTCATTTCCTCTATGGTGGGTTGTCACAGCAGACACATAGCAAGGGGCTGATGGTCTGCTTCCTGACTGCTGGAATCAGCATGGGAAAAAGTCTTCTCCTTTTCAACTCCTTTCCTCTTATTTTGTGTTGAGTGGTAGAGGAGGTCCCTAGGCTAGTACTGCCTCTCTCCATGGATACCAATGCTAGTAGGTGCTACTTCTTCAGGTAATGCTGCATACTAATATTTTTCAGATGCCCCAGTATGTTCCCTTGACTGATGACCTGCTTGCAACCATTTCTCAGATGCATCTCATTACTACTTTCAATGTCCTCCATCACTTTAAAGTGATTCCAGACTAGGGATGTCTTGCTCAATCTCTTCTCTCCATTCTTGGGGCCTGATGCTGACACTGGAGTTGAGGTTGAGGGTGGAACCTGAGGAAAAAGGCCAGAAGCATCACTCATGCTCTCTACCTACATTGCTCTATTCTTCCTGAGGGTTTCTGTCAACACTATCACTGTCATCAGTCCTCCCCCCACACCAACACCTCACTAAAGGCAAGATGCTAGTAATTAAACCTCCCAAATTTTCTTCTGCAACTAGAAATTTCAATTTCTTCTGGCTTCAGCTGGTTTTCACTGCTGGTATTCTGCAGCTAAAAAAAGTCTCTTCAGTTTAGGGGAAGGACTACCTTTTTTTTATTGCTATTACTGCTAGGCCGAGCTGGTTCTATAGCAAATCCTCTGCCCTTTCCTTGCAGAGTGGCAAGATTGCCTCTAGGGTGTTTTGATATCACAATAGAATTTATTGATACTGTCCCACCACTCACAGTACCAGTCTAGTATGTTAAAAAAAATGTCTGTCACATATCTATACACACATATATGCAGTGTATGTGTTTGTGCACGTCTGACTGACTCCTTTTACACATACCATAAATCTGTTAAAAACAGAACCAAGAAGATTGGCACCTTGCCAAAGCTCTTCTTCACATCAATCTGTCAGTGCCTGCTAACCTCACCACACTGTACTGCTATGTCAGACAGAGACAAAAAATATTATTGGCATTTCTTCTATCTCCACTGCTTCTGTTTCAGATACAGTGATTTAGAAACCACTGCAGCAGAGAGATCAGAAAAAGTCCTTTACCGGTGCAAAAGCCTACTTTTTTTAAAGCTTTTGTTTTTGAATTCTGAGAGAGCTTCTTCCCTGCCAAGCGCCAGATAGCAAGTAGATTTTCTTTCACATGCTCATACCTTTCAGTGGGAAGACATCAGCATCACTTGATTCAGATACAAGCCACAGGCTAGTTAAAAAGATGCTTCACCATAATAATACCTCCATTACCTGAATATAATCTGCTTCGCAGTGCCTGAAAAAAGCAGAATATAAATCAAATAAATATAAAAAATATATAAAATTTGTCCTTCATCTGATCTCCTTACCTTCTTGTCCTGCTTTGGCTTCCAGGAGGCTGTGATGTCACACAGGCTAGAGTTGGTTGCTTTGGTTACTATTTGTTTGCTCAGCACAATCATAGACTTGAATAGGCCATAAACTTTAATTAAATGAATTAGACAAACATTTTCATTTAAATTCCTGCATTCCCTCCACTCATGTCAGGGGTCCACAAACTAAATGAAAATGGACTCATTTGTTGCAGTTTACCCATTTATTTCAAACAAATGTGCATCCCTAAAACTGGATGGTTGATTTTCGGGCTGGAAGTCTTATTTTTACTCTTTGACCTTCCATTCCATCTGAAATCTGCCCTGAACCTGCTTTTTAGCATTATGAAAAAGATAGGTGGAAGAATCAGAGGTGAAGTATTCTTTTGCAGCCACCCTGTAGTTGTCCCCTATTTAAACTTCTCCCTCCCAGCCCACTCATTACAGAGGTGGTCTTCTGGCTAAAGGCATAGATCTCAGTTCCTTTCAGAACTTGGAAGAAAGTCATTCTTAAACCAGACAGTAAATAGTGTTGTTACGTGATGGCTAGGACATACTCCTGGGTAAAGGATAAAGTTACTTTCTCCCATTTTTAATCTAGTGAGAAAACTGTTTTATAAGTGAAATTTCTAGGTTCAAATAAATAATCTCTGTGTGAATGTCTTCAGAAATTGTAGCCAGGGCCATTAGCTATACCCAAATGATCAATTTTCCTCCATTTAAATCTGTATGTGCAAACGTTACAAAATAATTATAAGTGGGTCACAAATTGTACATGTAATTTGATGAAGTTGACTTTCCATTTGTTTTAAAGCCAATTTACAGAGAGATCAGCAGACCTCATTTTTACTAGCTTTCCTTGGCTTCTATACACATTCAGCTTTTAAGAAAGAGCATTAAAAATAATCACATTTGAGCCATAAAGTAGTCCAGTTAAGTCAAAATAGAATACTTTATATGGAATTCTATATAGCTTTGACATGATTTAGGGGTTCTGTTAATCTTTGAAACTCAAAATATTCCATGAGTACAGATTTGGAAATTTTATATTACTATGTTTATTGGAAGTTTAAATAAAAATACTCTGATTTAAAAAAAAAAGAATTTGGGGAGTAACTTCCACCTTCTTATTTTTCTAGATTTATAGAGTAAGTCCTTCCAAATGAAGTTAACTAAAACCAATGGAAGCTTGCAATTGCTTCAGAATTGCTACTTTCAATATCAAAACTACTTTTATTACAACTTATAATAAAGCACTCAAAAAGTCAAGTAGTAGTGTTTGCTACGAGGGTAATAATCAAAGCCATTTCCCTAGGTAAGACAGCATTTTACCTGTACAAATAGGATCTCTGATTATTGCCCATCCTCAGTGTGGTAAAATTACATATATAGTTTATCAATGCATGTAATTTTCCCTATATTTTTTGGTTTTTTTTAATTATACTTTATTAGGTTTTTTCAACAATTTAACATTGTAAAAAACTCAAGAAAATATTTTGTTTGAGAAAATTAACATTAGACAATTAAACAATTGCCTTTTTACCAAAAACAATCAAACAATAATATTTAGTCCACATCATGGGAGGATTCTTTTAAAGAAATATTATAGGGAAACTGTACTCTCACCTTACAGAAAATAGGAGAATATACATGTTATTGCAGTTACATTTCTCAACCTAATTCTTTAGCTGCTAAAAAGGACTCTAAGTGGGATGGATCTTGAAAAATAAATGTATTCTTCTGATGAACGACAGAGCATTTACATGGAAATTTTAAATAGAATGTCACCCCTAGTGCCAACTCTAGATTTTAAAGTCAGAAATTGTTTCCGCCTTAATTGTGTTGCTCTGGCGACATCAGGGAATATTTGAATCCTTTGTCCACAAAAATTTAGATCTTTATTCACAAAATATTTTTGTAGACCTGATTCTTATCTCTCTCTCTGCAAAATGTAACCAACAATGTTGACCTCTGTGATATATCGTCGAGAGACGCTTCAAAGAAAGAAGTTAAATTGGGGAAGGCTGAACAAGGTCCATTTCCTCTTGACCCACTTGTGTCCTTAATCTAGTTTTTGGGATGTAATATAACTTTGAAATAGATGTCTCATCAATTGATGAAATAGATAACACCTCAACCAAATATTTTTTTAGTAATTCCATAGCAAAAATCAATCTGGTTTCAGGAAAATTCAATAATCTTACATTTCTAATACGATTCTCATTTTCCAAATTTTCCATCTGTCTATGGAATACTAAATCATCCTTTATAAAGGAATTATTTACCTCCTTAAGTACATCCATCTGAGTAGACAAAGTTTTTTCTTGTTCTTCTAATTGTATCAAGCGAGTATTATGTCTCTCCATTACATTTTTTAATTCAGATACGGTTATTCTATTCTGCTCAATTGAATTTGACATAATTTTCTGAAGATTATCTAAAGCCTTCCATACATCTCGCAGAGTTATATTCTGTGGTACTATGGGATCAGAGACCATTTCTTGAGGTCCCGTCCCCAATTGCACCTCAGCAATTCCTATATTACTAACCAGTAATTAGTCAGTTCACAATTTACTTTCTCCAAATCTCTTGATCCAAAGGAATTAATCTGGATTGTAGGATTTGGCTCTACCATATTAGGTTGAGACAACTGCAGTGGCCCCTGTACTTCTGGAGATCCAGAGGAAAAAGATATATCAGGAATTATTCTTCGAGTAGGGTAATTTACCCCTCTGGTGACGTGTGAGTCCATAGGTCCCCTCGAAGGCACCCCTGGAGAGGAAGTCCAAACTTTTAATTTTCTCTTCCTGCCCATATAGATACAATAAAATAAATGGAGAAAATTTTTTCAAAAGGGGCGTGCCCCTTTGGGGCTCGGCTTAGGCCGCGCGGCAACGGCTGCGCACCGTAGCAAGCTCAAATTTAAAGGAAAGAATCCGTCCTCCGCTGATAACCTCACAGGGGCGGAACTAGGCAGGTCCAATTTGCTGCTCTGACTCCGGCTCCGAAGGGATAGGAGCCCTGAACACAGTCCTGGCCGAATCACCTCTCCAACGAGAGGTCTCTCCTAGATATTGCTATTCTTATTTCTGGGAATAGGTAACAGGAAATAGATCTACTTTATGGAATTTGCCAGGCACTCGCAACCCAGATTGGCCATTGTCGGAAAAAGGATGCTGGGCTCAATGGATCTTTGTCTGACCCAGCATGGCATTCCTATGTTCTTATCTTTTGACTGGAAAAAGTACCCACAGAAAAAGTAGGTGCAAATATTTGTGGGTTCATTTTCCAGGGACAATTATCAAAGCAAAACCTCCCACTTATTTTTTCTTTGATTATTCCTGTACGGTTGGCACCCCATTCCCTCCCCTCCTTTGGAGCGGACTGCCACAGTGCCAGTGATGCATAAGAGTCACAGGAGGCCCTACATTGAATTTCCTTTAACTGCTTACTTCTGCTTTGGGACCACACCATGATATAAAGGTGAGGGAGGACAGCTGACCTTGATTTGGGCATGCATTGGCAGCAACACTCCAGCATCTATAAATATTTGGCACCAGATACACTTGCCTACGTTGCCTATGCCTAAATCCAGGCCTGAAACCATAGCTGCAGTATCACAGGTCATATTAAAATGCAAACTAATATATTTTCCAGATACAAGGTTTGTGAAACCAGACATCTTTACAGATAAAGCACATATGAGCAGCAATCATAACTCTGATATCCAACAGGAGCGGAATCAGAAATAGTACTGTTAAGGGGAAAATCTGAAGAAATCAAAAAGTCCCGAATATTACGGGAACATTTAAAAGAAAACAAACAACATACTGCAACAAATGCCAATTTCTTTTGATAATATCGACCACACCTCCCACCTTATTAAAATATGAACAAACACAAACTAGAGGAGATGCATCCACTGATTACCAATTCAAAAAAAGAAGAGCCCAATTGACATATATGCATGTATATAAGCACGATAGACTACAGAAATTGGATATCTCCACTCAGCAAACCAGGGATATATTTCAACAGCATATTTTTTATAATCAGTCATAGAAGAATAAATTCTTCATAGGCGAAAAAATTTCCCAATTGGAATATTCTCACAGATATGTCTGGAAGACAGATTGATTCAGGGCTTGGTCTGTACTGGAACCTCTTTCCATTTTGATCGATAGATTTTTACAACCTTTTCTTTTTGAGTGGTAAGATTATATATAGGGCACTCCTTTCTTTTCATTCAAGTTTTACATTTATGAAAGTAAGTACGATTTTTTTCACAGACATTGGCAGAAGTGTGAAAGTCAAAGTGTACTTAGCAAATGGAAAATTAATTTCTGTGATGAGGAAAGTAGAAGGACGGCTTTCAAGTGCCTACACTGCTACTGAATGCAAACACGGAATTCTCATGAAAGATATGTTGTTTGTGCCAGATCCGAAAGATAGCCCTACTGTCAGTGAAACACCTGACAAGCTAGGGCTTCACTGTCCTCCCCCGGTCGGGCCATCAGATGTCGCTATCCCTGCATAGATCACACTATAGAAGGAGCCATTCATATCCCTCAGTCCCTGCCACCTGGAGGCTCTGGATTGAATGTTTGAACTATGTTTGGCCCGGCCATTTTAAGACACTTTGGGATCAGTTTGAGGAAGCATTTGGAGAGTAAGTCTGTCTGATTTTTACACTCTGGTGAGGCCTCCCAGCTTCATCCAAATGGAGTTTCTATTAGAAGTGATAACTCATCGTGCACTCCCTGCCAGAGGGTCCTTCTCCTACTAATTTACAGAGAGATAGATTTTTAAGCCTGATACCCTTTTGGGGTGAAAGGGCTCTCACCAGGGGTCCAAAGACTTGTGAGCTTACTCTAAACCCTAGATGGGCAAGCACCAGTGATGGATCCTGCTGCGAGAGACAGTGAAAGCAGAAGATGTATCCAGTTTAGCCTTAGGAAGTATTTTTTATACTTGAGCAGAGTGGGGAGGCTTTTGGGTCCCCCTTCCCCACTGGGATTGCAGTGTTGAGAACCAGCCTGATCCCCACTGATTTTTCCTCAAGAGAAGTCCCCTAGAAATATCAGGATAAAAGAACAAGATTGGGAGAGCCCAACCAAATCTTCACACAAACACCAAGGGACCAGGATGGGCTGGGTGTCCAAAGAAGAAGATGAACTAAGGTAGGATTTTTGCAGTAAAGTTGGGGACTCCTCCACTAGAATTCCCGGACAGGTGCTGGGAGAGCTAGCGCATTAAATATCACCATGGGCTTTACCCAGAGGTCTGATTAAAGGACACCTATCTACAAAGGAAAATCAGTCATGTACCGTCAGTTAGATGTAAATTCACACTTCTGGACAATGAACTTTAATTTATGATTACCAATCAGTAAACTTTTATTTAACACCCAGAGCCTGGTCCTGTCTACTTTATTACAGCCTCTCACCTCAAGAGATGCACCTACAGTCTACACACACACACACACTGGGAGCAGCACAACATCGTCTGGGCCACAAGTGAAAGCTTAATTCTATAAAAAGAATCCTCCCCTAGGGATAAAGAATTAAGCATGAGATGGAATTTGCTAGCTGGAGCAGCCCCTGGAGATAAATAGTTTGTGTGCCCTTGGGATGGAACAACCTGTTAAGAGTTATATATTTTGTGCCAAAAGAACATGGGGCTTGAAGATGATGGGAAAATATGTACAGTGTGTTTTGAGGAGACATGCAATGTTTGGTGAATGTACAATGTACAAAGATGTGTAGAAATGTAACTGCAACATTTACAACAAAATGGCACTGGTTTCCACGTTCGAGTATTGGCTGGGAGAAGGCCGCACCAGAGAAAAATGCACATGCGATATATGTGTCTGATGTCACCACAGCATATGTGATGTAAAAGCAAATCCAGGTTCAACAAGGAAAGCATACATTATCTATGCCAGTAGTTAGAGGGTGATCTGGAACCAACCACCAGAAGGGGCCATGCCTTACCAGTACACATCAAAGTCACAACTGTCCTTGCATATTTTGCTCCTGGCACCTCTAGGCATCACGGTTGGAATCTGCCAGTTTGCCACCTCTATGAGTATAAATAAGGTCCTGGCTGCTTTGCTTAGGAGAACATGTAAATATATATCCTTCCTTTGGAGAATACACCAACATGATATAAAGCATGATTTCTATCAAATTGCACATTTGTCCTCTGTCTTGGGGCTATTGATTGCACTCACGTCGCTATAAGGGCACAGAGGAAAGATGAGGCTACCTACCACAACCGCAAGGGCTTTCACTCCCTCAATATGCAGGTGGTATGCAATGCCAAAAACATCATCCTGGCTGTAGTGCTCCAGATTTCCAGGATCCACTGATGATGCCTACAGCCTCTTGCAGTCAGGAAACATGACTACTTCCAAGAAGGCACATCACCAGGGCTGACTTATAGATAGGTTTGGACATGTCACTACTAGCACCCTGCTACTAACGTCCCATCTTTTTAACCTTGTCCATTGAGTTGCCTTCTGGTCAATCCCAATGCATATATAAAACTCTGGTGTTCTCTGTTTTCTCCCCTACAGGTGACAGAGGATATCCACTCAAAACCTGGCTCATGATCGCTGTGGCAACCCCACAGAGTGCTGCAAAAGCTTGATACAACAGGGTCCATAAGAAGACCAGGGAAGTCATTAAGAGAACCTTTGGCCTACTCAAAACACGTTTCCACGATCTGAACAGATTAGGCGTTTGCCTTCTCTACAACCTACCTAAAACCTGTGACATCGTTCTAGCCTATTATATGCTATATAACCTGGCCAAAAGAAGACACATACCTCCTCCAGATGGACAGGAGGAGAATCGGGATGAACAGGAAGAGGAGCAGGAAAAGGAGCTGACTCAGGAGCAATTGAAGGAGATACAGGGCTTAGTCAACACCAGGTTAAACATGAAAGGAACACTTATACTGAGACATTTTAGATGCTGATTGTGCATTTATTTACATTAAGTGCAATATGTGAAGAACATTAAAGAACAGAAACTTAGTGCTTCCTTAGTTGCCCTATTTTGGGACAGTGGGAAGCTGTGGAGCCCAACACACACAGGTTCTTGTACTCTTCCTCAGTGGTATGTGGTCACTGGATCCAGTGTGACCAGCGAGGTGCTGGAGGGGCATGCATGGGCAGCAGTGGAGGGCCATTCCTCCTCTACATCCATTTCCCTGAATGGGAGCTTCTCCCTGAGTAGGTGGCAGCATTGGTGAAGCTTTATGCTACATGAATAGAAGCGCTGGTGGTGGTAGTCCCATCAAAGGAGGTGGTAGAAGAATGGTGGAAGTGGAGAAGCAGTCACTGGGCTGGTGGAGCTACAGCCAGTGGAGGCCCCATCCAGCCTGGTGTTGTAGCAAATACTGCTGATGGCTGCATACAATCACCCATGTAATGGCGGGGAGCTGCTGCTGATGACGCTGCCAGGGTGGCGTTCTCTGCAGCATCTCCCTCCATAATGCAGTCTGGGCATCTTTGGAATCCTGAATAGCTCTCATCTTCTCATGCATCATTTCCTAGAGACTCTGGAATTCCTCTCTCACTACCTGTTGCAGGCCTTTGATCTTCTGCCTCACAAGCTTTCGCTGGCTCTGGAGTTTCTCCTGCACTACCTCTTGCAGGCCCTGCATATCCATCTAAATATCTCCTCTCCCAATCAGACATTTATATCCAGCATGTCCTCTCTGCTGGTGTTAGCTCCATCTCCTCTTGAAGAGGTAAGACCACCTCCTCCTCTGAAGAGATGGGTTGCTATGACTCTGCGTCCAGCTGCCTGAGGGACTTACATCATGATGGGTACCCTCCTAATCCTACTCTTCACGCTCTTGCTGCTCATATGCAGCTCCCTCTTCTCTCTCACTCTCCTCCTCAGAGGTGGAAGACAACACCCTTGAGCATCATCTTCTCCACTGGGAATCACTTGGTCCTGGTTCTGCAATCATCTCCTCACCATCCTACTCCCCTGAAGCACAGAAAATATTTGTTGTCTTGAGCATATATGCACTGTTGTTGTGTCTATTCCAACTTAGGGCTCTTTCCTATTTGTGAGAGAATTGCTCTATGATCTTTAATATTGCAACTGCTGATATACAGTATACAAAGCATTTCTGTGTTACAGATAGAAACCCTGGAAAAGCTTGGAAGCATTTGCATGCTATGCCATAGAGAGGACAGAGAAAATGGTGTGGCTCTGGAATAGGTTTCTTTACTGCCTGTAAGTTTACAGCACTATAGTAATGAAGCTGCATCATATATTCTATAGGGGGTGGGAGAACAGTAGGGATGGGCTTCCAGTGCTAAAGACTTATCCGGTGTGGTGGGTCTGGAGGTACTGTGTGCATTACAAGACAGAGACTACATGAACACAGAAAAGCTGCCTGTCTATACATGCAGTTCTAATACATCTATATGTAATGCTCCCTTCACCGCTTTCCTCATGGGGCATTCCTGGATCTGGGACCAAATTGGCAGGAGCCGCCCTAGGTAAGACTCGAACAGCTCTCATGTTCATGGTGCCTATTGCCTCCACCTGGGGAAGAAGGTGTTAGTAGGTGGGATTTCCCTCCCTTCACCCCAGGAATACAAATAAGACTGTTAAGACTGGCAGTATGTACAAATATATACAGGTTTATTAAACTATATGAGTATGTACATTTCTACATGACTAAGTACATTGCTAACAGGATATCAAACAGTACACTTATCTACTCATGGTTAGTAATCTCAGGCCATGCAACTATATGCATTTCTTCAAGATAGAAGGAACATTTAGTATTTGTCTAATTGGGGTTGTTGGCCCACACTGTATACCACCATATAGAAAAGGAGGGACCTCTTGCATTCCCACTTAATCAAGTATTATTAGCATCCCCCTTTTATCCCAAGTCTCAACCATGTGAAAAGAAATAACTAGGATAGTGGGCAGTGCTGGTTGGGGAAAGGTCCATTGTATATAAACTACTGCCATCTCTGTGCCACTTCAGCTCCACTGATAGGTCTGTGTCCTCTTTAGGACACTCAACTCCACCTCCGGGTCTTCTGCTGGGTTCCACACCCTCTTGCGGGGACCCAATTCTGCCTCTTGGTCCACACACTCCTGGGGGACCTGACTCTACTTCCTTGTCCACACCCTCCTTTGGGGACCTGCCTCTGCCTCCTGGTCCATGTCCTCCTACGGGACTCAACTTCACCTTTTGGTCTTCTGCTGGCATCCTTGCCCTCCTGGGGGATCCGAGCACACCTCCCAATCTGCCGCTGTAGTCTCCTTTTTCCTGGGAGACCAGAGGTCACCACCCGATCTACCTCTGTGGTCCACTTCCTCCTGAGAGACTCAAATTCATCACCCATCTGCTGCTGTGGTCCCCTTCCTCCTTGGAGACCCAAAATCACCACCCAAACTACCACTGGGGTCCCCTTCCTCCTGGGGGACCTGTGGTTACCTCCTGATCTGCTGTTGGGATCCCCTTCTTCCTGGGGGAGGGACCCAACACCACCTCAAGATTTGCTGCTGTCTTTAGGTTCTTCCTCCTAGTATGAGAGTTTTCCCTTGCTTGGGTTTACAGTTCTACTAGACTCATGGCTTGCTTATTATTCAGTGATTCAGTCTTTCAGCAGTCTTAGCTTTCAGTGATTCCAGCTCAGCTAAGCTCATGGCCATTCACTGTTGCCCAGCCTGGAGGGATCACCTCCTCTCAGCCAAAAGAGACAGGACTATGGAAAGAGAATATGTTCAAGCCCTTCAATCCTGCCTGGCCTTTTTTTTTTTCTGTTGTCCAAGAACTAGGTACCCAAGGGTTCTAATTCCCTTTGTTAGGCAGGATAAGAATCTGGTTGCTTCCTAGGACTGTTTTTAGTACATTTCTCTCATAAATCCCTCTCTCAGTCAGTCCTGCAATGATGAACTTTTTCAGTCAAAGTTCTGTAATTTAGGATTTTCCCATCCTTTGTTTTTAAAGTGATGTTTCACTATAAATTACCAGCAGTAGTCAAGGGGGCTGTGACATGCAAATCACCTACCTGAGTCTCTGACTCATCTATTCAATGGTCATTTAAGCACCTTCACAGTAAGGGGTCTAGCAACCTTTTCAATCTCACTCTGATTTTCCAGGGCTGGCAGCTCATTTTACATAGCTGCATTGCCCTTTTTTCGCAGCAGCAGCACTTCACTTAAATGGTAGCATGCTCTTTACCACCCCCCATCTCCCTTGGGAGGGGAGGTTCATACAAATAAAGCTTCTTCTATACCATTGATGACCTTTGGGTTTATAGCAAGACTGTAACAAAGGAGCAGTAAAGGTGTGTCATGACCTACCTGGGCATGATGTTTATTATATCAGTAATATGATTATGATCTCTTCATTTGGATTCTATACACACACTATAGTTTCTTGCTCTATATGCAATACTCACCTTGCGGCTGTTGAGTTGGCAGGTATCCAAGCAGTGCACACTATTCATAGCTGATTTGGATATAGTGCTCAGCAGTAAAGGTGACTTAGCTGTCAGTACCCTCAGTGATTAACCTCCCTGGAAAGGAAGTTGGGCTTGTGAATCAGTGGTGCCCTCCTCTGAGCCATGCTGGAAGTGGAGAATGTTATGACAGTGTATAATAACTAATGCATAAATTAACCCAATTTGCATGTGTATCTGAGTGTGTATTATGCAAGTAGATTATACATGTGTACATTGTTAAAATAGAATTATTATACACATCCATTACAATTTGTATACATAATTAGGGGTATGCAGTGTTTTTCTTTGTGTGTCATTTTCATTTCATTTGTTTGATTTCTTTTTAAAAAAGAAATCAAACAAATGTTGAACCTGGTTCAGCATTGTTGGGTTTTTTTGTTTTTCCCTAATTTCATGGTTAGTGTGAACTAAGTCCATTTAGTGTGCACTAACACAAAACTGAAAAAAATAACAAACTTTCAGTGGTTTTTCTTTCATTTTGTGGTTCCAACAAAATGAAATGAAATAGACAATGTCAATGACATTGTCTATTTTGTCTTAAGCAAATGCACTTCCCTAGCACATATATTCATCTTACACAAGAACCTGGTGTGGATGGGCAAATGTTGGGATTCTTCTTCCAATCCTGGTGACCCACCTAGTCAATCAGATGTTATTTAACATGCACAATAAGGCAGAAGATGGTTAAGCATACAATGCATCCTCTGCATGCTATTATAACTCTTGCATACATCACAGAGAATATCATGATAACCTAACTGCCTACCTGTGTCATCAGGACACGGTTGAGAGTGCCAGGAAACTTGCAGCTATCCCACCTGTTAGCTCTTTTAATGGAGGATACCTGGGAAGGTATTCTAGAACTACAATCATCTCCTCTTTGTAATCATATTATTGTGGTCTTACCCTGATTTCCTCTGAACCTCTATTTCTCCACATCAGCTAATGGACCAATCTTTGAGAAGTATCTGTCTCCTAGTGTATGTGTCCAGTGTCCCTCTACATTTCAGGCCAACCTTTTCTTGGAAGATGCTGATCTTTTCCTACACCCTCCCATCCCTTTCCGCTGTTTACTCAGAATGAATGAAAAGATCTGCAGACAATTACACTCACATCAACCTCCAGGTGCAAGGCAATCTCTGAGGATAACCTTCAATCAGGTCATTATGCTAGTCCTTAGCATTTGCCATAGATGGAAGAGGTAGAGTTGGAATGACTGATTTCTCTCAGCTTCAAGCGGATTGACAAATGTAGGTGTTACAGAGCAAAGGTTTTTTGTTGTCTTTGAAGAGTTGTTCTCATGTGATCTTTCAGCTGAATAGCAGGGGCTTACCAGCTAATACTTGTGAGCATGGAGAGGGCTAGGTAAGGTACACCTCATAATTTCAAACATAGAATCTGAACTATAGCATTTATTTTCTATAACACCTTAATTCCATGGGGTATAGAGAGTTCTTAATAGACCTTTTTAGAATAGTTTTAAAACATTCTTCACATTCTTAACATGTTTGATGAGCACCGGTAAGAGAAGGGCAACTGGGAGATGGGAATTCAGGATCACAGGGGTGAAGACGAGAAGACTGATACAGAGAATGGAGCTTTCTCTCTTCGTAAGGCTGCTCTTCTCTGTCCTGGAGACTCAGATCCTCCATCCTCATTCCCCTTTTCCCCCCCGATTTACTCTCTTCCCACCTGTCGCCCAGTGTGGTCACTGGCAGCAGGGTCTGGGATTATAACCTGAGAAACAGGAAGGCAACACATCCAGGAGTGGCTAAAGCCCTAAGCAGAGGGCCAGACAGGCTTTCACCAGCTCTAAATTTTCAGACGAATGCTAAATCCATCCCTGTGTGTGTGTATGTGTGTGTGTGTTATGGGCTCACAGTGTAAGCCTTTCTATGGCCCCCTTCCTCTTCTGGTCCCGGCAATACAGGGTGAGAGCAGGAAAGAAGGGGAAAAAAGATTGGAGGGCCCAAAAGAGAACACCCCTGCTGGTTGGCCTCTTAAGCCTGAAAATAAGCTCCGGAAGAGCATTGGTGGCCGTTCCTCTACTAAATAAGCCCTGTTAGGTAGTAAAGAAAGGACACCAACAAAAGGTTTCAAAAAATAGAAACTTTTTTCATTCAGAAGGAAAAGAAATATTGTTTCAGATGGTTACAATAAGCTGGAATTATTCTAGTAATGGAAATGTTAAATGCTGTGACTGGATACCATGTGTCTGGTCCATTTTCTTATTCAGAGAATATTTTAAGACTCCTGCTGCTTCGCAGTTTGAGGCTTGAGCCATTCCAGCTTTTACTTGTTAACTGAACACTTGTGAAAAGGTAAGAAGCTACAAACTGTCTCTTTGCAGATAAGAAACTCAGATATGCCAAACTAAACTCTGGGTAAACGAATAGCGTGGTTCAAGCTGAAGTAGTGGGAGCCTTAAAGTTTGAAATGCTGGCATTTAGAACAGCAGTAAGGAAGAAATGAATAGATTTATGGCTGAAGCCCATAAATGATAAAGGGAATGGAAACGGCTCCCCTATGAGGAAAGGCTAAAGAGGTTAGGGCCGTACAACTTTGAAAAGAAATGGTTGAGGGGGGATATGATAGAAATCTATAAAATCATGAAAGGGCTTGAACGAGTAAATGTGAATTGATTAGTTAATCTTTCAGGTAATACAAGGACTGGAGGCACTCCATGAAATTAAAAAGTAGCACATTTAAAACAAAGTGGAGACTTTTTTTTTCACTCAAGGCACAATTAAGCTCTGGTATTCATTGTCAGAGGATGTGGTTAAAGTAGTTAGTGTAAATGGATTTTTAAAAAGTTTGTATAAGTTCCTGGGGAAGTCCATAAACTGCTATTAATAAGGAATAAATAGCCACTGCTTGTTGCTGATATTAGTAGCATGGGATCTATTTAATATTTGGGTACTTGCCAGGTACTTGTAACCTGAATTGACCATTGCTGGAAACAGGATACTGGGCTTGATGGACCCTCAGTCTGACCCAGTATGGCAACTTCTTATGTTTCCTTTAAAATATATAAACTTTTATAAAAACTATTTACAAGGCAAAAAAAGGGGGCAGGGGTAGGGCAAACTAGAGAGCAGAATTATGTACAAAAACAAAAATACTGCCAGGGAAGTAGGGAAGCCAGGGACTACAGACTTAAAAATCTGTTCTGTATAGGGGCCGTCTGATTACAATTATCTACTTCCCCACAGTGAGACATTGTAGTGCCTCACTGTGGCATTTCCTCATACAGTCTAGAATCCCAAGGGATAGCCTGGATCCCCCTCAGCTCCTCCATCACCATTTGTATCCTCTCAATCAAAAACTGCTGAGACACAGGCTCATTGCCTGGATCAGGGGTTCTATATGATGAACCTGGTTCAGCATCGAGGGAAGCAGATTATGGTGGTGGAGGTAGAAGGGAATCTGGGTCTTGCTCAGCCACTAATGGCTGGCCAGTCAGAGACTTAGTATCCCTATGTCCCTGGCTCAAATGGGAAGAAGGCCCTTTTTGGATGGGGAGAGTGTGTTGGTGTTCTTTTGGGCTCCGTACCTGCAATAACATCTTGGACGAATGGGAGTCTTCAGAGCTATAGGAATGTAGGCCCTCGTGGAGCGAGTACCGATTCCTATGTACAATAGAACTCACTGTGTTCACATCCGCGATCGCTTCCAGGCAATGTAGGCCCCCGTGGAGCGGGTACTCCTGGTAAGTTTGAAAAGGCTGAGCAGTGGAGAAGGATTCCCCTTGCTGACTCGGATCATTGTTACAAGTATCGTGGACTGCCGAAGCAAGTCCTGTTGGAGTTCCTTGCTAACTCGTTAGAGGTTAGCAAACAAAGACCTTTTAAAGTGAAAATGTATGACGTCACTACGGGGGGACGCCCCCGAGGTTCGCGCCCTTGCTGGTACAAAGTCTGGAGCGCGCGCGGGTGCGCGCCCTTACGTCATCAGGAACCTGGCGGATGACGTAAGGATGACGGGGACACCAGGACCAAGAGGCAGGGAGAAGCCGCGGCTGCATCTGTCCATCAGAGCCGAAGGGAGTTGCTTCCAAGGTAGAGAAGGTGGAGCAAGGGGCGAGAAGAAGCACAAACGCAACAGAGGATAACTTTTGTAACTAACCTTTCAGTTTTTTCTTATTATTTTTCTCATTTTCTCAAAGTTTCCCTTTTGAAAGTTTAGTGCTAGAGCCATGGATTTACTTATTATCCCCCTTCCAGTTATTAATTCAAATTTGATCATGTTATGATCACTATTGCCAAGCGGCCCCACCACCGTTACACTCTCTCACCAAACCCTGCGCTCCACTAAGAATTAGATCTAAAATAGCTCCCTCTCACTTCATGTTGTATGCTGCCATTCTGTAAGAGATCATTCCTTTCATGGGAGAGGTGTAGGGAAAAGGTTGAATTCATAGCTATGGGACTATTAAGTCCTGTATGTGATGGCTCACCCATAGCAATATCCCTTAACATCCCTTTGATGGAGACTTGCATGTTCAATGAGCTCAGAGTTAGTCTGCGACAGGATTTGTAGCGATGGGTTGTGCTCAACATAGCAAAGCATTTAGGGCCATGAGGTAGTACAGTTGTCTATGATAGGACCTATCTAATTTCCATAGGAATAAATATTAGAGTGGTTGGGAACAGCTTGTATTTACAGCTAAGCCTGAGGGTGCCTTCCAAGGAATATCTCATGATATTGCTGCCCTTGACCCAGGGAAATATCTAGATTTAAGTATATGTGATAATAGTTTTTAGAAGCTGAAAGCAAAGACATGGAACCTAACATCATGCAACTACAGCAATGGTTATTTTTCCCTATATGCATCATCTTGCACTTGTCATATTATCTTTCATCTGCCATATGGATGCCCAGTCTTCCTACAATCTATCACAATCCTAAACTATCCCAATCAGGTCCTCCTACAATCTATCACAATCCTAAACTATCCCAATCAGTGTAATAGTCAATGTACAATAGATTTCTTTGCTGGTCTATTGACAGCGTTGTAAAGAAAAGCCTCCAGGCCTGAATATACGCTGATGGCTACTTTCTTTTATTTATCCTTGCATCCATCCACTCCATTGCATATATTCTTTCATCATAGTGAGCCACATACTTATGTCCGGTGCAGAAGATTCAATCCAACTATGCATGTGACTTTTACAGGCCACTAATAGTGCAAGGCATAGGAATCTATCTATGACATCCAAGTTATCTTTTGTTTCGATAAAACTCCATAAGAGCACTGTCTCCCCATTCAGTGTTCACTGCTTCCTGTGCATTTGTACACCACCAGTAATATTTCAGACTACAATTTTTGTATCAAAGGACATTGTATTTATTTATGGAGCATTCTTCCATGATCTTTATTGCATCTAACACACAGCAGAGAGTCAGCCATCTTCATATGGTATCTTTTAATATCATCTATATATGAATAATGTAACAACTGATATACAGTTTCTTTGAGTCTCACAACTGTGAAGTTTTTATGCAGAACCACACAGCATCTCTGTACAATGGAAATCTGTACATCTGAGTATAATGTTGTACTCCAAAACTTACATAAGGAAGTTAAGACAGCTTTTGTTTGCAAAAGGGATGCCATTGTGCTATAAATATTTTCTTTGTCCAGTGTCCATTTTATACCAGAAACCTCCCAATTTTGGAAAACCTGCCAGTGTTCAAGACCTGGAACAAAGTTAACATTCCCTCTCAAAGGCAGAATAAAGACCTTGGACTTTTAATGCCCCACCATGCTTTCGTCCACCTCCAAGCATCCACACGTGCTTTCATCAGTATGTTTTCCCTAGCCAATTTCTTTGTAGCCTTCTCACTCCCAAGCATAAGAAAGAGCAGAGACCAAGGATCAAGCATGTTGTCAAGCAGCCCTGGCTCACAATATTTATATTTGCCTGACAGCCATTCAGCAATGAATCTCAATTGGCAAGCTACATTAGAAAACTTCACATTTGGCAAATTTAGCTCCCTGCCTGGTTTAGTATGCAATAGCTTTTTCCAAACTTATTTCACCATTTTCCCTCTCCAGATAATTGTGCTACATCCTTCTTGTGCAGCCAACAAGGTAGCATATGAAGCATGTAAAGTAATTTTGGGAGGATAATCATTTTTAATAAAGCACAATGACCCATAAAGGATAACAGGAGATCCTTCCAAGAAGCCAATTGCACTTTTATATTCTTAACTGATTCACAAATATTGAGGCCATATATTTTATTTACTTCTTTTGGGATCCAAGCCCCTAAGTATTTCATTTTCTCCATCGCCTCCTTGAACAGAAAGGGTCCTGGCCAATCTTCCATCATTTTGGACTCTAAGGGGTAGATTTTCAAAGGGTTATGCGGGTAACTTATGCGCGTAACCCCGAAATCCTGCTCCTGCGCACACCAAGCCTATTTTGCATAGGCTTGGTGGCGTGCGCAAGCCCCGGGATGCATGTATGTCCCGGGGCTTTGAAAAAGGGGTGGGAAGGGGGCATGGGCGTGGCGTTGGTCCAGGGGCGGGACCGAGGCCTCCGGCACAGCGGCTGTGCTGGGGGATGGCGCGCCGGCAGCTGGCCGCAAGATACACCTGCCAGAGACAGGCGTAAAAAGTGAAACAAGGTGAGGAGGCATTTAGGTAGGGCTGGGGGGTGGGATAGATAGGGGAAGGGAGGGGAAGGTGAGGGGAGAAGAAGAAAAGTTCCCTTCGAGACCACTCTGATTTTGGAGCGGCCTCGGAGGGAACGGGGAAAGCCATCGGGGCTCCCCTAGGGCTCGGCGCACACAAGGTGCACAAGTGTGCATCCTCATGCGCGCGCCAACCCCGGATTTTATAACATGCACACAGCAGCGTGCACATGTTATAAAATCTGGTGTACATTTGTGCTCGCTGGGTAGTGCGCACAAATGTACCCCACGCGCGCTTCTTTAAAAATCTACCCCTAAGGGCATAGCTTCTGATTTGTCAAAATTTATTTTGAGCCACACAAAAGCTTGGAAATTCGCAAACAGCCTCTGAATTTCTGGGACCTCTTTCATGGGATTCCCACAAATAGTAGGATATCATCAGCAAAGAGTGAAATTCTCAACTAGAGTTTACGAATTTGTATACCTTCACACTCCTGAAGTGTCGGTACTCTGATGCCCAATGGTACTATGGCTAGCACAAAAAGAAGAGGGGACAATGGGACAGCCCTACTGAAAGAGAATTTGTGAGGCTACAATTTATCAATAGGCATGAAGTGGGGCTACTGTACAGCAACTTGAGCCAATTCGGCAGTTCACCTTGAAAGCTGTATTTCTGAAGAGCCCAGAACACATAGTCCCGTGAGACAGAGTCAAAAGACTTGTCGGCATCCAAGCTGTTTGATTTTTGCTTCTGACTTAATGCAGCTATTAGTCGTCACACATTTTTTACCCCATGCCTCCCTCATACAAACGCAATTTGATCTGGATGTGCAAGTTTCAGCAATACACTATTTAACCTGTTTGCCAATATAGCAGCTAGAATTTTGAGATCCAAATTGATCAAAGAAATAGGGCAATAGGAATAACCTTTCTGTTAAGTCCTTACCTTTCTCTGGGAGAATTACTATTACTGATTGATTTAAATCAGAGCATAACTTATTTTGGTTTCATATCTCATTATAAAATTTAGCCAAAGGCTTAAGTACCAAGTACTTTAGAATTTTATAATACCCTGGTCCAAAACCATCCAGTCCAGCTGCCTTCCCCAGCTTAAGTTTATGAAGGACCTAAACCACCTCTGAATCTGAAATATCTCAGTTTAGCTGTCTCTGCTCCTCCTCCCAGATCTGTAGCCAGCTGAAATCTCTAAAATATATCTCCTGCTGACTTTCATCCAAATTCTAAGCACTATTAAATGCTTCATAATATTTCATAAAGCATTCCACTATTTTGTTTGTATCATTATGATTATGTTTGTCCTTAATATTCACAATAGCTGATCTCTGTTGTTCTATTTTTACTATATTTGCCAGCATCTTGCTGGCCTTATTTCCATATTTTTATAGCTTCTATTGGAAATATCTCAAGGACTTCACAGCTTTCTGATGAAGGAGATTATTTAACATGGTCCTAATATGTATTTCTTGCTATTTGCTTTCCCCTGACACGCACGTATTTTAGAACAGTCCCAGCCATGCGCATAACCCCCAATACATGCAGAAGTGCCAGGCCTGTTAAAATTGGCCAGTCAGGGGGCGTGGTCTGCATGGGGAGAGATGGGGCGGGGGCGGGCCGGGACAGTGCCATTAGATGCTGTCGCAGGGAAGCGTGTGGCAGCAGTTGGCCAGAGGAGCAATAAGTATGAAAAAAAAATTGGGAATAGATAGATTTAGTTTAGGGGTTGGGGAGGAGAGGGGAAGAAGGAGGAAGGATAGGGATAAGGTTAGGGAACTGGGAAAAAGGCTGATCGCATTGCCACACACATAATTGAAAAATCCCCCCTGAGAGTACAAATGGGGCACCCGCCTGCACATGCATGTGCCGATTATAAAATTAGGCACGTATGTGCGCCATGGATATCGTATTTTATAACATGCACGTGGCGACGCATGCCTGTTATATAATCGGCGCATCCATGTGCATGCACATGGATGCACACGTGCGCCTTTTAAAAACGACCCCTTAATGTATTAAGGCTTTTTAAAATTTTCACTCTAAAATTTTCTCTCCTATTTTGTTCACTGCTTAACAAATTTTTCAGTCCCACTATCATGTTTTAGCCGTATAATTTGTGTTCCTGTTCTATGACTGTAATTATTATATTTTGCTTTCAGATACTGTTGTGGGTCCCTCCCGATGCAGACTCACTGGCAAAATACAGCCGTGTTGGGGGAATGTATTGTACTAAATTTTCATAGCAATTAAATTACTCAGCTTTGAGTTTGAAATCTGTCACTCTCTTTACTGAACTTTTAAGGAGTGAAAAGGTTTTACTTTATTTCACACATCTAAACATCCTGTATTCTTTCAAAGATACATAAATCTATGGTTGATCAACCAGTCCAGCCTTTTGTTTTCAGATCATTATTGGAACCACTCATTATTTCTGAGAGGTCTAGTCAGTACTATGCCATCATTCATAAACCTTTTAGAACAGTGGTGTTAAGTAGTATATATAAGAAATCCTCCAAAACACATTAAAGGTGCAGATACAGAGATCTGGCCCAGTCCACCTAAAACCTAAATCGGCGGGAAATCCTGGTCTGGTGGAGGTCCCTGGGAAGATATATAACTAGCCAGGCCCAAGAGGGAACAGCAGGCCTAGGGAAGAGAAGGAAGCCTAGAAAAAGAAAACACTACTGAACGTTAATAATACCTTTGTGTCGTTGAACTGTGAAGAATTGCAGAGATGCTTTTGTTTGGGGTTTTTTTTTTATCACTAATAAAGAAGGTTATGCAAGATTTATGAATCTGTCCTCTAGTTACTCTAAGACTACTCATGGTGCCTGTGGCATTCGAGCGATCAACGACTTGGATACAGCCAGATGAATCACTCTCAGACTCTGCTGTAACTTCAGTGCTTTTATTTAGAGTGCCACACTTAACACAGACAGGCTTGGCAAACACAGTTGCAAACACAAAGACTACTCTCTAGTCTCAACTAACCAGGCACTTCCCAGAAATCTGCCTGTTCTCCACTCTCAATACGTTACTCACTAGGAACTTCCCAGAAGTCTGCCTAAATAAGACTTAAATAAGAATAAGAACATGCCATACTGGGTCAGACCAAGGGTCCATCAAGCCCAGCATCCTGTTTCCAACAGTGGTCAATCCAGGCCATAAGAACCTGGCAAGTACCCAAAAACTTCACAGTTACTCTTAGGCATTTTCCAGAAGTCTTCCTACTTTCACAAATCCTTAGGCACTTCCGAGAAGTCTGCATACCCTCTCCCAGAAAGAGGTCTGGAGCTCCCACTCTCAGACAGGACCTGGAGCTCCCAGATCCATGGGGCCCCTCCTCTCCCCGCTGGCTCAGCAACTTATCCTCCACTGTACTAAGCATGCCCTCCAAGCACCTCCCGCCTGGCACCACCCATAGGCATTCTTCCTCTAGAGCAGGGGTGGGCAATTCCAGTCCTCGAGGGCCACAAACCTGTCGAGGTTTTAGGATATCCTAATGAATATGCATGACATAGATTTGCATACAACTGAGGCAGAGTGCATGCAAATCTCTCTCATGCTTATTCATTAGGGATATCCTGAAAACCAGACTGGTTTGTGGCCCTCGAGGACCGGAACTGCCCACCCCTGCTCTAGAGGATTTAAAAGGGTCCAGGCTCCCAGCCTGGTCCTGCACATGCTCACAAGGGAACACTAGGGGTGCTGCCTCACAGTGCCACATGTGGTGTCAGTTTGGAGATTTCTGCTCTAAAGCCTTGCACATGCAGAGAAACCATGCCAAAAGAAAAAAAGGGGGGGAATTTATTTTCCTTCCATTACTTTCTCCTTTATTGGGCCTTGCTGCAGCGGCAGCCATAAGTTTAATCTACAAAGAGGCTAGGAAGGATAGCTTCACCTAGAGTTAGGAATTTATATTTAAAGTGTGTCAGTTTCAAACAGGCAGGTTTTGTTTTGGGTTTTTTTTCTCCGTAAGGAGAAAGGGAGTTCTGTTTCAGTGTTCCAGAACAGGGCAGAGCACTTCAGCAAACTTTTTGTGAGACCAGAGCCAGTGCACTCGCATGGAGGGAGCCATGCAGACCCTTGCCGAGGGGCAACAGAAAATCTGACGGGGAGGCAGGCCACACCCTGACTGAACAAATGGCCCAGCAACTAGCATTAGTGAGCAACCAACAAACAGTATTGACCCAGTTGGCAGAAACAATGCAACCTATAGAGATGCAGTCAAGGCATCCACCTTCTGTTCTTTTTAAGATGAAGGCGAGGGAAATCTCAGATGTGTTCTTGAAGAATTTTGAAAGAACTGCCTGCCGGATGGGTTAGCCAGAAGCCAGTTGGACCACGTACCTAGCAAATCTATTAGACAAGGGACTGAGTGTATGATCGGTCTGAAGGTATACTAAGTTGTGCATTTGGCAAAGAAATGTAAGGAGGAAACATGTAATGACACAATGTTTCTTAATGAGTATCCCTGGTGTATGTCATTGATAAAGGAGGCCGATAGAGGAACAGTTACTTGGCATCAATTCAGAGTAACAAACAGCATACTAGTCTTGCAAGTCATAGCCATATATCACCAGAGGGGACTCATTTCAGTTAAAGAAACAAGATGGAAAAATAAAAGTGTCATATAATGTATTAGCACTCCTCCACTGCAACAGAGAGAAACTGCCAAATCATCTCAACGGTCTGAGAGTATGATGCTATGAAATGTCATAGGGACCTGCCCTTGTAATTAGTTAGAGAAACTACTATTATTCTTTGTTTTCTTATTTAATCAGTTTCAGTCATCATGATCAAATCATCTTAGGGAACATGCATACATTAGCTTGCAGAAGACAGGGCGATGTTAGGGAGGTAGCCTCTCTTTTGAGTTTGTTTACTATACAGTAGTAGCAAACGATGAAAACAATGGATCAAGCATTTGACGAGCACCAATCCAAGGAGAAAAGGAAAGAAGTGACTGACAAATAAGTTAAGTGCATACAGCACTGCACCAGCATTACATGTAATAGGATAAAGCACAGTAAGACAAAAAGAAAACAAAAAATAAATAAAGACACACAGACACAGAGAAACAGAGCAAAAGATAAGAATCATATAGAAGGAACAGAAAAATAGATAAAGGAAGAACAGAAAAGAAAAAGAAAACTTACCTGAGGATCCATTCAGTTAAGAGGAAGAAACTCTTGCTCACCTGAAAGACATAAAGAGTGCACAAAGACTCAGTTTTTATATTACTTGTAGTATAAGAGAACACATTTCATTGTTAAAGAAAAGAAAAAACATAATATTTATCTGATAGTGTCTCAACTGGTGTTATTCAGGAACTGGTTCTGTAATTGAAAAAAAAATTGTGTTAAAAATTTTTGAATAAAATCGATTATTGTATTGATCAGTATATCTGGTGTTAGCAATAAATTTGATTTCCATCATTAACATCCATAGTTACCTTTTCCCTTTCTTTATCCCTGCTTTCCCTCTCTGCCACCTGGAGACTTTTGGGAGTTTTTTCCCCCACGAATTAGGGCTTGTGGATTGCTTGATTCATTTCATTTGTGTGAAAAAAAATGAATCAAGAAATAAACCCCCCAAAAAATGGCCACTGTACCAGCCGCCTCCAGCCCTGCTCCGCCCCGCCCCCAGACTGCCCCTCCCTGCCCCCCGGTTAGCCCCTTTCCCTAGGCCCGGCACTTATTCGTGTACTGGGATTTATATGCGCCAGGTTTTTAAAATCCACCCGTATGTGTTTTTCAGGCTGGCTTCTGGAAATACAATAGTACAGAAATGCATCATCTGGATAAGAGAGTCCAATCTATATTGGTTTGTTTCCATCTCTCAGCAGCCTTTGATATGGTTAATCATGCCTTGCTGCTGGATAGGCTTTCCTTGCTGGGCAGTGGAGGGCAGGTTCTGGATTGGCTTTGGAACTTTTATCATCTCGTGAGCAGCAGGTTAGACTGGGGAGTGCCAGCTCATCTTCCTATTTAATATCTTTCCACAGCCTTTGTGTGTTATCATTCAGCAATGGGGGATGATATTAACTTTGCTACTGCTGCCTTATCTAGCTGTTTGATGTCCATGCCTGGTTTCCCAAAACTGCCTCTGATTGAATGCTCAAAATTCATAGGCAATGTGGTTCAGTAATGTTACTGTTGCAACTGATTTAACCACTATTTCTGTTATTGGAGTTTCATCAAAATATTTCATGGTGTGTGTGCAACCTTGTTTATTTATTCGATTTTCATTTGACTTTAAAATTTCAAGTATAATGTATTTGTGTTTAAGTTGAAGTATACATCAGTGTTTAAGAGATACATAACATCTGGTATTTTGAGATAAATGTTTTATCATGTTTTAAATGTGGAGATGGGGTATATGGTGGGTAATGTATGTATGAGGTATGAATGAGGGTTTTTGTATGAGTGGGAATTATATTTCTAAAGAATTGCTCTTATGAAGTATTAACAAAGCATATGTAAATGAATAGCACAAGGTTTGGTCACAATAAATAAAAAATTTAAACATTTTTGTAAATTGTTAAATATGTTGTGAATAATTGATTATTGGGACATTTGTGTCCTAATTGACCTCTGAGTTGTGGGATATTATCTTATGAAATTTCAGAGGGTATGCAAGTAATATACACTTTAAAAATTAAACAGCATTAAATAGAAAGTAATAAAAATGCAAACACTTTATTTATTTGTTTGTTTGAAGCTTTTTTATACCGACGTTCGAAGAACATCACACATGATTGACCAATATCATTCAATCTAATAAAAAAATAATACTTAGTGACATCACTGAGTAATAATTCCGAGAATAGAGAAAAGAAAAGAACAGTTTAGATTTCAGGGAGATCTGAGGCAGCTGATTTTTAGAAGATCAAATGGGAACTGAAAATCTGGTTGTTTGAAAAGGCATATATGGCTGAGATTGCAAAATGATTCTAGAAGTTCAAATGGGAGTAAACAAAAATCTAGTGGTATGAAGAGGCACATATGGCTGGAAAATTAGGTAGTGCCCTATTTTTAACTTTTAGCATTCTTTATTTTTAATATTATCTGTTTTAGTCCTTTTAAGTATTTTAATAATTGTTTCTTTATCCCATTATTATCCATATTTTAGGTTTTATTTGTTATTACCTTTGTATGTATTTTATAAAAGCTGTAAACCATTGTGATGGCTCATCTGAACAACGGTATAGAAAATTTGATAAATAAATGATAAATAGAAGAGAGCAGAAGCACAGACTCGGTGCTCTGTCTCTAGGGCCTTAAAAAATGCAAAATTCACAATTGCGAGGAAACAGAACAGTCGAATATACATAATTAGTAGAGATGTGAATCGTGTGATCGATCGTCTTAACGATCGATTTTGGCTGGGGGGGAGGGGAATCTGATTGTCATGGTTTTGGTTTTTTTTAAATCGTTTAAATCGTAAATCGGGGGAGGGCAGGAAAACCGGCACACTAAAACAACCCTAAAACCCACCCCGACCCTTTAAAATAAATCCCCCACCCTCCCGAACCCCCCCCCCCCAAAATGTTTTAAATTACCTGGGGTCCAGCCGGTGCCATTTTGCAATACGGCAACGAGTGCAGGAGGTCGCTCCCGGACCCCCGCTGGACGTTTGGCAAGTCTTGTGGGGGTCAGGAGGCCCCCCCAAGCTGGCCAAAAGTCCCTGGGGGTCCAGCGGGGGTCCGGGAGCGATCTCCTGCACTCGTGACATCAGGGGACAGGAACCAAAATGGCGCTGGCGCTACCTTGGCCCAGTCATATGACAGGCCAAAGGTAGCGCCGGCGCCATTTCTATTAACGCAGCCGTGGCCCGAGAGTGGAAGATCACACCAGGACACCCCCCCCCCCCCCCCCACTGGACCCCAGGTAATTTAAAACATTTTGGGGGGGTTCGGAAAGGTGGGGGATTTATTTTAAAGGGTCGGAGTGGGTTTTAGGGTTGTTTTAGTGTGCCGGTTTCCCACCCTCCCCCTCCCCCCTCCCCCCTCCCCCGATTTACAATTTTTGACAATAAATCGGGGGAATTCCTATTGTATCGCACCTCGAACTTAGTTTTTGGGTACTTGCCAGGTTTTTATGGCCTGGATTGGCCACTGTTGGAAAAAGGATGCTGGGCTTGATGGTCCCTTGGTCTGACCCAGTATGGCATTTTCTTATGTTCTTATATTCTTATGTTCTTATTAGGAATGACTAAAATGTTATTTGACCATAACTAGTAAAAGTCTTGGTATGAAGAGAGAGGAATATCGAGTAAGAAAAGGGAAGTGATTATTCCCTTGTACAGGTCCTTGGTGAGGCCTCACCTGGAGTACTGTGTTCAGTTCTGGAGACCGTATCTACAAAAAGACAAAGACAAGATGGAAGCGGTACAGAGAAGGGCGACCAGGAAGGTGGAGGATCTTCATAGGATGACGTACGAGGAGAGATTGAAGAATCTAAATATGTACACCCTGGAGGAGAGGAGGAGCAGAGGTGATATGATACAGACTTTCAGATACTTGAAAGGTTTTAATGATCCAAAAACAACGACAAACCTCTTCCGTAGGAAAATAATCAGCAGAATCAGGGGTCATGATTTGAGGCTCCAGGGAGGAAGATTCAGAACCAATGTCAGGAAGTATTTCTTCACGGAGAGGGTGGTGGATGCCTGGAATGCCCTTCCGGAGGAAGTGGTGAAGACCAGAACTGTGAAAGACTTCAAAGGGGCGTGGGATAAACACTGCGGATCCATAAAGTCAAGAGGCCGCCAATGAAGAGTGGGTGACTCGCCAGAATGATGGCTATTGACACAATACCCTTATTAAATAAACATACACATGCTTACTGTGACTCCTACATCGCTCTAAGCTTCAACAGCAAGAGGTAATGGAAAAAAGGATTTGCACTCACAAAGAGGGGAGTAGCTGGCTTGTTACGGCGGTTACTACCCCAAACCAAATATGCCTGATACTTCACTTTCAATGCATATACAGCATAGCTCTCTGCTTCAATGACAGGGGAGAAGAATAACTGATACTTCACACATCCAGCAGAGCTCTCTGCTACAACGGCAAGGGAGAAGAAAAAGGGTTCGCACTCAAAACGCGGGGAGTAGCTGGCTTGTTACGGCGGTTACTACCCCAAACCAAATGTGCCTGATACTTCACTTTCCATGCATATCCAGCATGGTTCTCTGCTGCATCGGCATGGGAGAAAGACTGATACATCACGCATTTCCAGCATAGCTCTCTGCTTCAACGGCAGGGGAAAAAAAATTAACAAACAAACAAACAACAAACAACGGCAGGGGGAAAAATAAAACAAAAACAAAAAACTGATGCTTCACGCATATCCTGCATAGCTTCAACAACAGGGGTGAAGAAAAAAAGGATTCGCAATCACAAAGCGAGGAGTAGCTGGCTTGTTACGGCGGTTACTACCCCAAACCAAATGTGCCTGATACTTCACTTTCAATGCATATCCAGCATGGCTCTCTGCTTCTACAGCAGGGGAGAAGTAAAAAAAAAAAAAAAACCAACGGGAGCTGTACAACATGGTCTGGGTAAAGCAGGTGGGCATGGGTGTGGCTTGCTTATCGCGGCGGTTACTGCCCCTACTACCCCTGACTAATCGGGCTAGATGTTTCGCTTGCATGCAGCTCCGTCGCTGCTCTCTGCATTGGTGGTGGGGGTGGAAGGGGAATGGAACAAGGAGCTAGGAGTGGCAGATAAGAATGAGAGAAGGGGTGTGTGGGGCTTGCTGGGCAGACTGGATGGGCCATTCGGTCTTCTTCTGCCGTCATTTCTATGTTTCTATGTTTCTATAAGGAAATTAATAAATACCAAAAATAGAGGGGCACATTCTGTCCCCTCTGCTGTGAAACTCTCATATTCTGCCAGAGAGAAAAAGTATATGCCAGTGAACAGCAGAATATACATGATAAAGGTTGCTGAGACAAATAAGTGAGTGGACAGTTTCCTTTTCTTTGCTTGAACCTAAATGCGATCAAGGGTATTTACGTCCTCCATTAAAAAAGAGAGAGAGAGAGTGAATGAGAAAAAGGAGGCTCATAGGAAAAAAATCCCTGTTCTTTTTCCTAGAGATTGGGAATTATCAATTATTATTTTATTTTTCAAACTTAGGCCTGGATTTATCAAAATGCACTAAATATCACATGCAATAGGAAAAGGGGCATGTTTTATGGTAATAGGCTGTTTATCGCAAAGTGCGTTATCTTAGCGCTTTGCATAGGTATTACCGCAGACTGCGATAACTTTTTCGCACTTTGCGGTAAGTACCACAATTGTTGCAATTCCTACCTACAACCACTGGAGGGGGGGAGGGAGGGAGAGAGAGAGAGAAAGAGAGGGAGAGAGACACTAGTTATAAGGCCCTCATAAGAACATAAGAAATTGCCATGCTTGGTCAGACCAAGGGTCCATCAAGCCCAGCATCCTGTCTCCAACAGAGGCCAAATCAGGCCACAAAAACCTGGCAATTACCCAAACACTAAGAAGATCACAAGAACCTGGAAATTACCCAAGGTAGAGAGTCCATCAAGCTAGGTTGAGAAAACATTGCACACATCTCATCTTTGGGTGAGTTTCCTCACTCCGAAGGACATCAAATCTTCATAAGCGTGCACTGTTCTGTTCATACGTCATACTCTGCATGTCAAAGTGGCCCCTAACCCCTACACTAATACCTAAACCTCACCTCGAGTAGCTAGTATGAGGGCCTTATAGCTAGGCTCTCTCTTGCTCTCTCTCTCTTCACCCCCCAGCAGCTTAAAATACTGAAAACGCTATTTGCAAAACATCACAAAGTGCAATAAAGCCATATCACATGGCTTAATGCAAATGAAAAAGGTTTAGTTAAATCGGTGTGATATGGCTTCACAAGTTGCAAAGCCAGCCCACTTGGCCAGAAATCCCTCCCCAAACCCCTCCCCTTTTCCTAATTTGCATCACACTATGTGTTATGGTGTTTTCACATGCGTTAAAGGTGTTTTTGCATGTATTAAAGGTGCTTTTCTCATGCAAAAAAGCCTTAATGCATTTGAAAATGCCATATAGCACTTTGATAAATGACCCCTTTGCTAGACACAGTTTGACAATAAGCCGAAAGACAAACATGTAGGATACATGTCATACATTAGCTTGCGGAAGATGGACAGTGAAGGAAGATAATATTCTCTTTTTGAGCTCTTTAAAGTTATAGGTAGTAAGGAAAAAACAGAACACAGAAGATAGAAGACAGAAGAAAAGAAGACGAATACAGAGCAACACAATTCAGTTAAGTGTGTGAACACACTGACATTGTTCTTAATTGACAATAAGAAAGATAAGAAAAATTGAGAGAAGAAGAGAATACACACATATAAAAAAAGCAGACAACAGAAAAGAAAAGTATAAGAGATACTTACTGTTCTGACTCAGGTAAACATCCAAGCTTTTTCCTATTCAGGCAGCTAAACTTTCTCTCCAATCAGTCCTCAAGACAAAGATTCTTTAAGTTTGAAATTATTTATTGTACAGGTAAATTCTACTTACAATTGTTGCATTTCAAACGTGAGCTCCGAGGCAAAGATCTTTAGTAACTGGAGATGAGGCAGGAGAAGGGGCAAGGGAGTCTCTTGTGTTGCATGAGTTGGTTTATGGTAGAGGTAGGAACTTAAGCATGAGGAATATGAGGCTGATTTAGTCCTTAAAAGAAGGCAGTAAGAGAGAAGGTAAAAAACCCGATCGTTTCAGGGAGTATTTCAGAGCGCTGCTGGCTCAGAAGCAGGCGTGGAGCAAGACTGAACTCTCATCGAGAGCTGCTAAAGGAAACACCTCAACAAGCTGGGGGCAGGGGGCAAGGTCCAATGGCAGCAAGCCTATGAACCACGTAACACAGGGGGAGCATGGAGGGCAGTCCCTTGAGCCTATAAGGCACCTAGGAAGACTCAAGTTAGATTGAGGGGCATTCAAGCTCTTCCTATAGTGAGAGAAGGTGGAGGGGGAGGAAGCTTCTCTTAAGGGCAAAGGTTCCTCTTAAAGGCAACACAAGAGACTCCCTTCCCCCTTCTCCTACCTCATCTCCAGTTACCAAAGATCTTTGCCTAGGAACTCACATTTGAAATGCAACAATTGTAAGTAAAATTTATGAAGCGAAGAGGCATGGGGGTAGCTTGCGGGAATGACGACTACTACCTGGAGATTAATACCCTTATTCAATAAACATACTCACTGTCAATGCGACTCCAGCATTGCTCTATGCTTCAACGGTAAGAGGAAATGTGGTAAAAAGGGTTTGCATTCACAAAAACACGGGGAGTAGCTTGCTTGTTGCGGCGGTTACTACCCCAAACCAAATAAGTCTGTTATGGGTGTAGCTTGCTTGTTATTGTGTTACTACCCCAAATCAATTAAGCCTGATACTTCACTTGGAATACATATCTAGTGCAACTCACTACTTCAACGGCAGGGGGGAATAAAGAAAAGAGGAATTATATTCAGACAACAACCAACAAGGACTGAATGGCACAGACTGGGTAAACAAATAAGCATGGGAGTAGCTTGCTTATTGCAGCAGTTACTACCCCTAACCAATTAAGGCCTGGATTTATCAATATGCAATAATTATCGCATACGATAGCAAAAGGGGCGTGGTTTATGCTAATAGACAGTTTATTGCAATTTGCGCTAATTACCTATGCAAAGAGCTAAGTTAACGCAAATTGCAATAACATTTTCAGACTTTGTGATAAGTGCCAGACCTGTTGTATTTCCTGCATACAACCACTGGGGGACCATGTTTAATGGAGGGGGGGAGAGAGAGAGAGACTGAGACTAGCCACAATGCCCTCACACTAGATAGGTATTTATATATCTATGGGAGGTCCACCTAGTAACTCGAGGTGAGGTTTATGTATTAGTGTACGGGGTTAGGGGCCACTTTGACATTCAAAGTGAGACATACGAACAGAACAGTGGTCTCTTGTGAAGATTTGATGACTTTCAAAGTGAGGAAACTCACTCCAAGATGATATTTGTGCAAGGTTCTCTCAACCTAGCTTGATGGACACTCTTCCTGGGTAACATCAAGCTAGGTGGACAGAACATTGCACAAATCTCATCTTTGGGTGAATTTCCTCTCTCCGTAGGTCATCAAATCTTCACAAGAGACAACTGTTCTGTTCGTACTTCTCATGATGAATGTAAAAGTGGCCCCTAACCCCCTACACTAATACCTAAACCTCACCTTGAGTTACTAGGTGGGCCTCCCATAGGGATACAAATACCTATCTAGGGAGAGGACATTACAGCTAGGTGCTCTCTCTTTCTCTCTCTCTCTCTCTCTCCACCTCCACCTCCACCTCCACCATAACACAAGCTATCACATGGCTTAACACTACTGAAAAAGATGTAGTTAAAATCAGCACAATAGTACTTAGCAGCCCACCCCTAACGCCTCCTCTTTTTCGGCCTATCACATGCGATAAGCCCTTACCGCATGCGAAAACGCCTTACCGCATTTTGATAAATGACCCCCTAAGCTAGATACTTCACTTAGATGCAGCTCCAGCACTGCTCTCTACATCAATGGTGGGGGTGGAAGGTAACTAGAACCAAAAAGTTACTAATAAGGGCCAAGAGTAACAGATAAGTATGAGGAAAAAAAAAGTGTGAAAGCTTGCTGGGCAGACTGGATGGGTGGTTTGGTCTTCTTCTGCCATCATTTCTGTGTTTCTATATGTTACTTCTTCATCCATCTGAAACATGTAAAAAGGGGACACAAAGACTCAGTTCTTATATAAAACAATAGCAAAAGAGTTTATATAGTACAGAATTGTGGGTTTTTAGAATAATTTTAAGAATAGATAGAAAATTAAAGCTATGAAAGTACTTATCTGATAGAAATTTCTATGAGATTGCTGAAATTGAATGTAGAATATTGGAATCTGAAATAGAATTAGAAATAACAATAATTATCTCTGAATTTCACCCACGCTCTTTAACATTTACCTGCTCCCCCTCTGCCAACTGTTAACCAATCTGAACCTTAAACACTTTCTATACGCGGATGATGTCCAGATCGTCATCCCCCCAAAGAATCTTGCACAAAAACTCTAGAATTCTGGGAAAATTGCCTTCGAGAAATCGACGGCCTCCTCTCCAATCTAAACCTAATACTAAATTCTTCAAAATGTGAACTCCTTCTAATTTCCCCTGAAAACAGTAACTTCTACACAAATCCACCAGCCAACTTACAAACATCACAAGTAAGAGACCTAGGAGCTATCATTGATAACAGGCTAAACCTAAAATCATTCATAAATCAAACTACCAAGGACTGCTTTCATAAACTCAATGTCTTAAAAAGAATAAAACCTCTTTTCCATACTCACGACTACAGAACAGTGCTGCAATCAATAATCTTCGCTAAATTAGATTATTGCAACTCTATTCTATTAGGTCTACCGTCATCTCACACTAAACCCCTTCAGATGGTTCAAAACTCGGCAGCCAGAACATTAACAAACACTAGGAGAAGAGATCACATATCTCCAATCCTTAAAGACCTACATTGGCTGCCAATTCACTACAGAATCATATGTAAGGCCATCACCACCATCTACAAAGCCATCCATCAATACTCTCCGCTTAACCTTCAAATCCCTTTCACAAAATATACCTCCTCCAGACCCATCAGAGAGTCCTACAGAGAATCCCTACAGGTACCACACTCCAAAACCACTCGACATATAACCTCCAGAGACAGGGCTTTCTCCACCGCAGGACCCCCATTATGGAACTCCATCCCACCGGATCTGCGACAGGAACCCTGCCTTCCTACATTTAGGAAAAGACTCAAACGGTGGTTATTTATGAAAGCCTTTCCAGACCCCATTAGAACCTTAATTCACCACTAACTGACGCTCAGAATTTTTCTTAATAGAGTAATTAATAACTGTACCTCAACATGGTATTTCAATAACTCTGCAAACTCCATAACTTTGTTCACACCATTAATTGGTAAATTTGTTCTCCCTGGTAAATTCCTATCTCCTTTTCACTGCTCCAAGTTGTGTAATTCCCTTGTTTTATTGTAACTGCAATCTTTTTTGAGCACCTGTTAATGTTTCTTATTAATTGTTATCTTCCTTCACCTCTTGTTAATTGTAAACCAGCATGATGCGATTCTCATTGCGAATGGTGGTATAGAAAAACTCTAAATAAATAAATAAATAAATAAATAAATAGATAAATGTTGTAACTTGAATAGTAAAAATATATATAAAAAACCCCAAAAGGTAATTCCTTATTTTTTTAAATTTTATCAATCCTGTCTTTCCCCTCTACCTCTGAGGACAGTTTTGGAAATTATTTCCAAGTAAGTCCTGGTAAGGTGCCCCAATGGAAATGAGGGTATTCTTCTTAACCACCCCACTTATGAAGAGATTTCCTAGGAGACTCATCTTGTAAATAACACCTCAGTCACTGTATAGTGGGTGGAAATCTTGAAACAAGGAAAGGGGGGATTAATGAATTAGTATCATGAACAGTATTTACCTGTTAAATTTATTTTCTTCCTAAAAATTAGCCAAAATATTTATAGAAAAAAATTTCCATGAACTGAGGTAGTGTGATTTGGTTTGATTAGGTACCAACATTTGTTAGTCAACAGAGCAGTGAGTCACTCTGGCTGACTAACTGAAGTTAGACTGTTTGTGTGTCAGGGAAGACTATAGTGATAGGAGTATACTACCGTCCACCTGGTCAAGATGGTGAGATGGACAGTGAAATGCTAAGAGAAATTAGGGAAGCTAATCAAATTGGTAGTGCGGTAATAATGGGAGACTTCAATGACCCCAGCGTGCAAGAGACAGGTAAGCAAGTCCATCAAGAGATTTATAGTGAACTTTTTATTGAAATAATACTTTTAAACAATCATTCATGGCAACTCCATAGTTCTTCAAACATGCAAGTGAAAAAAGTCCCCCGACACGGTCCGTGTTTCGCGGTAGCTGCATCGGGAGGGACCCACGGTTAATTTCATCTATAATATAAAGAACAATAAATGATGGACCTTGAAAATGTGTCTACTGAACTTAAACAGGTTTTCAAAAAAGAACATACCTTTTATATTCATCATGGAGCGCATCGGCTCGTACAACAAGTGAACTATTTAAAGAGACAGTTTTGGCGCCAAAGACAGGAGATATCGCGAGAAATTCTCAGCTAAACCCCGCCCCCACAAAGATGTCAACTAAACAGAAACCATTCAATGTCTTTGTTAAGACCTTTTGGATGGACAGTAGACAATTTAAAGATCCACTTTTGTTCACGCCTACCCAGGATTTCAGAATAATCCCCTCCCCGAAACGGGGCACAACGACCTCTAAGATTGAAAATTGTAGATCAGCAATGGTATGACGATGTTGAACCCAATGTGTGACTAGAGGTTCGTCCATCCTGAGTAGACGGATGTTCGAGCAGTGTTCTATGATGCGGGTCTTGACCATCCTGGAGGTCTTACCCACATACAGTAAAGGGCAGGGGCATTGTATGACATAAACTACGCCCCTCGTAGTGCAGTCTGACTTGTTTTGAAGTTGGTGGTGAAACCCAGTAGCAGGATGAGTGAAGGAGTCTGACTGAGTGGTATGACTACATACTGAGCAATGTCCACAAGGACCATGCTGGCCAGCCCTGTTCTCTCTCGCTTGTCTATTAAAGCTAGCGTGAACTAACTGATCCCGGAGATTGTAACCTCTCCGGAATGTGAACCGCAATGGTCCTTGAAAAAGCGATGAAAGGGATAAATTCTCCCAATGCCTCCGGATCATAGCTGCAATAGCTTTACTTGCAATGGAAAAGGATAAAATGCAGTTGAAGCATTGGCTGTCATTATCTGATGAGGGGAGGAATAACCAGTCACGGTTAGTATATAGAGCCCTCTTGAAGGCCTTTTTTACCACCCGCATGGGATACCCCCTGTCCAAAAACCGCTGAGACAACAGCTGGGATTGTTGCAAAAAATCTTTCCTGGATGAACACAAGCGTTTTAATCTTAAGAATTGTCCCGTAGGAATGTTGTCTTTCAGAGGTTTTGGATGACAGCTAGAGTATGCCTGTAGAACAGGATCAATATGTTACTACACTGTTCAGGAAAGAAACTGACAGGAACACGCTCTTGGCATACTCTAGCTGTCATCCAAAACCTCTGAAAGACAACATTCCTACGGGACAATTCTTAAGATTAAAACGCTTGTGTTCATCCAGGAAAGATTTTTTGCAACAATCCCAGCTGTTGTCTCAGCGGTTTTTGGACAGGGGGTATCCCATGCGGGTGGTAAAAAAGGCCTTCAAGAGGGCTTTATATACTAACCGTGACTGGTTATTCCTCCCCTCATCAGATAATGACAGCCAATGCTTCAACTGCATTTTACCCTTTTCCATTGCAAGTAAAGCTATTGCAGGTATGATCCGGAGGCATTGGGAGAATTTATCCCTTTCATCGCTTTTTCAAGGACCATTGCGGTTCACATTCCGGAGAGGTTACAATCTCCGGGATCAGTTAGTTCACGCTAGCTTTAATAGACAAGCGAGAGAGAACAGGGCTGGCCAGCATGGTCCTTGTGGACATTGCTCAGTATGTAGTCATACCACTCAGTCAGACTCCTTCACTCATCCTGCTACTGGGTTTCACCACCAACTTCAAAACAAGTCAGACTGCACTACGAGGGGCGTAGTTTATGTCATACAATGCCCCTGCCCTTTACTGTATGTGGGTAAGACCTCCAGGATGGTCAAGACCCGCATCATAGAACACTGCTCGAACATCCGTCTACTCAGGATGGACGAACCTCTAGTCACACATTGGGTTCAACATCGTCATACCATTGCTGATCTACAATTTTCAATCTTAGAGGTCGTTGTGCCCCCGTTTCGGGGAGGGGATTATTCTGAAATCCTGGGTAGGCGTGAACAAAAGTGGATCTTTAAATTGTCTACTGTCCATCCAAAAGGTCTTAACAAAGACATTGAATGGTTTCTGTTTAGTTGACATCTTTGTGGGGGCGGGGTTTAGCTGAGAATTTCTCGCGATATCTCCTGTCTTTGGCGCCAAAACTGTCTCTTTAAATAGTTCACTTGTTGTACGAGCCGATGAGCTCCATGATGAATATATAAGGTATGTTCTTTTTTGAAAACCTGTTTAAGTTCAGTAGCCACATTTTCAAGGTCCATCATTTATTGTTCTTTATATTATAGATGAAATTAACCGTGGGTCCCTCCCGATGCAGCTACCGCGAAACACGGACCGTGTCGGGGGACTTTTTTCACTTGCATGTTTGAAGAACTATGGAGTTGCCATGAATAATTGTTTAAAAGTATTATTTCAATAAAAAGTTCACTATAAATCTCTTGATGGACTTGCTTACCTGTCTCTTGCACGCTGGGATTATTGATTTGATTGATGTGGAAGACTATTCTGCTTCACGTCTCTGCTTAGACTTCAATGACCCCAATATTGACTGGGTAAATGTATCATCGGTACATGCTAGAAATATAAAGTTCCTGGATGGAATAAATGACATTTTTATGGAGCAATTGGTTCAGGAACTGACAAGAGAGGGAGTAATTTTAGATCTAATTCTCAGTGGAGCACAGGATTTGGTGAGAGAAGTAACGGTGGTGGGGGCCACTAGGCAATAGTGATCATATTATGATCAAATTTGAATTAATGACTGGAAGGGGGACAGTATGCAAATCCACGTCTCTCGTGCTAAACTTTCAAAAGGGAAACTTTGAGAAAATGAGAAAAATAGTTAGAAAAAAACTGAAAGGAGCAGCTATAAAGGTAAAAAGTGTGCAAGAGGCGTGGTCAGTGTTAAAAAAATACCATCCTAGAAGCACAGTCCAGATATATTCCACACATTAAAAAAGGTGGAAAGAAGGCAAAACAATTACCAGCATGGTTAAAAGGGGAAGTGAAAGAAGCTATTTTAGCCAAAAGATCTTCATTCAAAAATTGGAAGAAGGATCCAACAGAAGAAAATAGGATAATGCATAAGCGTTGGCAAGTTAAATGTAAGATATTGATAAGACAGGCTAAGAGAGAATTTGAAAAGAAGTTGGCCATAGAGGCAAAAACTCACAGTAAAAACTTTTTAAAATATATCTGAAGCAGAAAGCCTGTGAGGGAGTCAGTTGGACCGTTAGATGATTGACGGGTTAAAGGGGCACCTAGAGAAGATAAGGCCATCGCGGAAAGATTAAATTATTTCTTTGCTTCGGTGTTTACTGAAGACTATGTTGGGGAGGTACCTGTACTGGAGAAGGTTTTCATGGGTAATGATTCAGATGGACTGAACCAAATCATGGTGAACCTAGAAGATGTGGTAGGCCTGATTGACAACCTGAAAAGTAGTAAATCACCTGGACCAGATGGTATACACCCCAGAGTTCTGAATGGACTCAAAAATGAAATTTCAGACCTATTAGTAAAAATTTGTAACCTATCATTAAAATCATCCATTGTACCTGAAGACTGGAGGATAGCTAATGTAACCCAAATATTTAAAAAGGGCTCCATGGGCGATGTGGGAAACTACAGACCAGTTAGCCTGACTTCAGTGCCAGGAAAAATAGTGGAAAATGTTCTAAACATCAAAATCACAGAACATATAGAAAGAAATGGTTTAATGGAACAAAGCCAGCATGGCTTTACCTAAGGCAAGTCTTGCCTCACAAATCTGCTTCATCTTTTGAAGGTGTTAATAAACATGTGGATAAAGGTGAACCGGTAGATGTAGTGTAGGCTTCTAGGAAAAGTATAAAGTCATGGGATAGGTGGTGATGTCCTTTCATGGATTACAAACTGGCTAAAAGACAGGAAACAGAGAGTAGGATTAAATGGACAATATTCTCAGTGGGAGTGGACAGTGGAGTGCCTCAGGGATCTGTATTGGGACCCTTACTTTTCAATATATTTATAAATGATCTGGAAAGAAATACGACAAGTGAGGTAATCAAATTTGCAGATGATACAAAATTGTTCAGAGTAGTTAAATCACAAGCAGATTGTGATAAATTGCAGGAAAACCTTGTGAGACTAGAAAATTGGGCATCGAAATGGCAGATGAAATTTAATGTGGATAAGTGCAAGGTGATGCATATAGGGAAAAATAACCCATGCTATAGTTACACAATGTTAGGTTCCATATTAGGTGCTACCATCCAAGAAAGAGATCTAGGCATCATAGAGGATAACATATTGAAATTGTCGGTTCAGTGTGCTGCAGCAGTCAAAAAAGCGAATAGGATGTTGGGAATTATTAGAAAGGGAATGGTGAATAAAACAGAAAATGTCATAATGCCTCTGTATCGCTCCATGGTGAGACCACACCTTGAATACTGTGTACAATTCTGGTCGCCACATCTCAAAAAAGATATAATTGCGATGGAGAAGGTACAGAGAAGGGCGACCAAAATGAAAAGGGGAATGGAACAGCTCCCCTATGAGGAAAGACTAAAGAGGTTAGGACTTTTCAGCTTGGAGAAGAGACGGCTGAGGGGGGATATGATAGAGGTGTTTAAAATCATGAGAGGTCTAGAACGGGTAGATATGAATCGGTTATTTACTCTTTCAGATAGTAGAAAGACTAGGGGGCACTCCATGAAGTTAGCATGTGGCACATTTAAAACTAATCGGAGAAAGTTCTTTTTCACTCAACACACAATTAAACTCTGGAATTTGTTGCCAGAGGATGTGGTTAGTGCAGTTAATATAGCTGTGTTTAAAAAAGGATTGGATAAGTTCTTGGAGGAGAAGTACATTACCTGCTATTAATTAAGTTGACTAAGAGAATAGCCAATGCTATTACTAGCAACAGTAACATGGAATAGACTTAGTTTTTGGGTACTTGCCAGGTTCTTGTGGCCTGAATTGGCCACTGTTGGAAACAGGATGCTGGGCTTGATGAACCCTTAGTCTAACCCAGTATGGCATGTTCTTATGTTCTTATGTACTTTCAATATTGTTTCCCAGTATCAGCTTCTTGTTCTTTTATCCTCCTTTGTGCTGTTTCATAAGTAATCTTTGTTCTAAAATAATAAAAAAAACCCACATGAATGAAGATTCAAGAGCTATGATGGCAGAGATGCAAGAATGACTGGATGAGATGATTGAACAAACAAGAGAGCAACATGAAAATAGGATAAGTTTTGGACACATGGAAGGAACAATGTTGACAACATTATATATGCCAAAAGAAAAATAGATTCTAGATTTTCCAGGTCTTCTTAAGAAAACAGGAGAGATACCAGTAGAAGACTGGGTAGAACAGAGAAGAGCAGTGTTAAAGGTATTTCATCTACCAGAATCAGATTATCTTGAGATTGTGAAAGATCATTTGTTAGGTCTGGCCAGAGATGTTGTGAAATATGCTAGACCCAGATCAGAGAATATAGAGGAACTTTTCTGTCTATTACAAGAAATATATGGGGAGCAAATACAAACCAGCGTCCGAGTGAAAGAATTCCATGACTGGATTTAGGCCATAGGGGAAGATTTATATACGTATGCCTATAGCTTGCAAGAAAATTAGCCAGAGATCCTTTCTGTATTCTACATTCAGATAAGATGCTAAAGGAAAGATTTTCTTTGGGTTTAACGGATAGCAGCCTCCGATGGTAAATACAGAAGGATTTGATTGAGCACCCAGAAAAGACGTTTCCAGAAGTCATGAAATTAGCAATTTTGTGGGCAGCTCAAAACGAAAGATATAAGGTCGAGGAGAATACCCCTAAATTATTAGTTCGGGAAAGAAATGAGGTAGCTGTAAGAGCCACTACAGCTGATTCTTCTTTAGACATGGAACATTTAACTCTAATGATGAGGAGCTTATGTAAGAGGCAAAGGAAAATATTATAGAGACAAGAAAAATGGGAACAACAACAACAATAATGACAGCAATAGCAACAGCTATTTCCTAATTTCATACCATCATATAATTCCTATTCCAATAAAGAAAGATACCCTCCTAGAGACTTTGATAGAAATTATAACCAGTGGTATTCAGGGAGAAGATATCCATCATCCCAGAATGAAAAAGGTGAATTATTTTGTTTCAAATGTCAGGAACCTGGTCATTTTGCCAGAGAGTGTGAAAGTAAAAGAAAATTGGGTCAGTCACTGGAAATTAAATCCACTAGGCATGAAGGGTATAGAGATGGCAAGTCACAACAAACATAAACAATAGTTAAGACACCCTCAGAGGAGGTTACAACCACCTTGGTGGTGAGGTTGCAATTAGGAAAGGCTGGTTTCCCCTCAGAAATGCAGAATAAGAAGAAGCGAGTGTTTGGGAGAAGTCCTGTATTAGATATACTAATTGGATTAGTAAAAACAAAATGTTATGTAGACACAGGATCAAATGTAACCAGAATCACAGCTACACATTTCAGAAATTATTTTGAAGAGAAATGTCAATTAAAAGATGCCAGCAGGGTGAAATTGACAGCGGCAAATGGACTGACCTTATCCATTTTAGGATGCACTGAAGCAGATGTAAATTACCTAGGACAAATAATAAAACAAAGATGTATATTTGTAGTGCCAGACAACGCATCAGCACATTCAACAGGAACAGATGTCCCTGGTATACTAGAATGAATATCTTGCAGGAATTAAATCTAACTAAAATTTTAGCTGATTCACGTGTAGATGCCAAATTACATAAAATCTGGAAAAGCTTGCAACAACAAAATACAGAAAGAATTGGTTTTGTGAAAATAGGTCCTATAAGAATCAAATTACCACCACTAGCAGAAGTCTTATTAACAGGAAAATGTGTACAGCTACAACAAACCACAATAGAGAAAGTGGTAGTGACTAACACTTGTTTGGCAGGCTTACCTACAAATGTGTTAGCAGCGAACACCTTAGTATCACCTGAAAGAGATAAGATGTTGGTTTGTTTAATTAATGCTGGGAAGAAAACTATACAATTGACTCTGAGGTCCAGGATTGCAGAAATAATAAGGCCTGTAAAAGTGCATGCCATGGCCCCAATTTCATTCCACATGGAAGGGAACATAATTAAAGTACAACTAAAGGAGGCAGATGTTACCTTACCAGAAACACCAGTGATCCCTGTGAAAGTCCGATGGGATAACTTTTCCAAAGAACAACAAATGGAATTGTGTACATTATTAATAAAACACCAAAACGCCTTTTCTACATCAGATAGATATCAGTTATACAGATTTAGTTAAACATGGAATACTGTAAGGTTCTGATATGATTATAGAAAATTAAATCAAGCGACTACAAAAGATGCATATCCATTCCCATGAATAGATGAGTCTTTAGATGCACTTAGTCAGGTCACACTATTTTTATCACTGGATTTGACAGCCGGCTATTTCCAGGTAGTGATGGAGGCCAAAGATCAAGAGAAGACTGCAGTAACTAACCTTGTGCACTATATGAATGGACAAGGATGCCATTTGGCCTCTGCAATGCCCCCATAACATTTCAAAGGTTAATGGAGTTTGCTTTGAGTGACTACCTTTTGATATACTGTTACTTTATTTTTAATGATATACTAGTGTTCTCCAAAGACTTTACAAGTCATCTTGAAAGATTTGATAGGGTATTTCAGAAGTTTTCATAATGTGGTTTAAAGTTAAAACCCACAAAGTGTAAATTGCTATTTAAGAAAGTAAATTATCTGGGACATATTGTGTCCGAAAAAGGCATTGCAGTGAATTCTGAAAAGATTAAAGCATTGATAAACTGGCAATCTCCTGAAACAGTGACTGAAGTTTGTCAATTTATGGGCTTTGCAAGTTATTATTGACAATTTGTTCTCGGTTTTGCCCAAATAGCATCACCTTTGCATCAACTAATGGGAAAAACAAAGAAAACTATAAAGCCCAAACCTTTTGAGTAGACACAATCATTCGAGACATTAATAACTAAATTAACCATTGCACCAATATTGGCATTATCCAGATTTGAGCTTCCCTTCATATTAACTACCGATACAAGTTTTAAAGGACTTGGAGCAGTGCTTAGTCAGGTACAGGATGGATACCAAAGGGTTATCTCATATGAAGCAGGAGGTTTAAGAAAATCAGAGTGAAGCAACAAAACTCAGTGTGTTTAAGCTGGAGCTCCTTGCAATTAAATGGGCAACAACAGAAAAGTATAAGGACTACCTTATATATAAACAGTTTACCATGCGAACAGAGCATAATCCTACTTGGAAACAGTGAATGTTCAAGCTGTGGAACAGCAATGGACAGCACAGTTAGATGAGTTAACTTTTGACATTCATTACAAACCAGGGAGACAAAACAATGTGGCAGATGCTCTATCCAGGTTACCTACACAGGTTGAACCAGAAAGACCTGATGGCGAAAAAGATTTTCTATTCATTGATCCTAACCAAGTACGCAAGGATTTATGGGAAAAAGAGAAACCATTGGAAGCTGTTGTTAGAGCAATAAATAACACAATGCCATAAATCATTACAGAATATTCTGTAAAACATTACACCTATTACAACAGCAAGACCCAGATATAATTGTAGTTTTCGCTGCTAAACACAAAAATGAAAAGCCAAACACAACTAATTGGAATAAAAATCAAAAGAAGTTGTGGAGCCAAAGACATGGAATGCTGAACAGAAATGGCTTATGATACCATCATTTATAAGAGCCTAGATATAATAGAGATATTTATCAATTTATAGTACCAATAATTTTACTTAATGACATTATACAAGCTAAACATGATTGTTCAGGTCATCTGGGAAAAGAAGCAACATTCAAAAACCTTTGCACGTTGTATTATTGGCCAAGTATGGAGATAGACTTTCAAAAATGGATATATCAATGAGAATGCTGTGCATTGGCCAGAGACTTGTTTTTTAGGGAAAGGGCAGAAGTTGGCTACTTTCAAGTGAAATACCTATTAGAAGTCTTAGCCATTGACTACACTGTTTTGCAACCTAGTACTAATGGAATGAAAACCATACTAATTATGACCAATATGATCTCCAGATTTATGATAGGATTTGTAGGTTAGTAGGCTCTTGACCCGAGGTGAGAGATGATACCGCCCATGGGGAGGAGCCCCACTAAGCCTCACCATCGAGAGGTGAGGTCTGAGTAATAGGTGACCCAGCCCAGCGAGTACAAGGAGAGCAGGAGATTGGGGTGTGGATGCGGCTACCAGAATAGGTCCTCCTAGTGGTGGAGTGCTGAGCAGGCCCCAAGGAGCAGGGAATGCAGGCAGGATATGGAGGAGTGCTTGCGAGGGAGACCCCAGGGGTTGGAGCCACAGAGAGAGTCAGCACGAGAGGTATGACATAGGCTTACCGGAGATGCAGGGAGGCCCAGGGGTTTCTGGCAGTGCAGGAAGACACTAACTCGAGGAGTGGGGAAGTGCAGTACAGTCTCAGATATAAGGCAGGACGCTACGCCGAGGAGTGGGGAGCGGGACATAGTATCAGGCATATACAAGGCACTACCCCGAGGAGCACGGCACAGTCCCAAAGTCACAATGTGCTACCCCGAGGAGCAGGGGGGGGAGGGGGCACGGCTTAGTCACAAGCGAAGGCAATGGCCCATAGAGAAGGGTATACCATCGCTAGGATTCCATGAAGCAGAGAAGTGAGGCAATGGCCCACAGGGTGGGGTACACCTACGTTGGTCTCCATGAAGCAGAGTAGAACGGCAATGGTCCACAGAGCGGGGTACACTGATGTATAGTCTCATGGATAGAGTAGTTCCGGGAGCAACCCCGAGGAGCGGGGGAGCTGGCAGACAGTGTTCGAGGTGCAGGGCCCTCCGAGGAGTGGATAGCCAGAGACAGGAGCAGGGCCCCCGAGGAGCAGGTACCTGAGAGTGTCTCATGCCAGGAGGAGCAGGAACCAGTGTCTGTAGAGCGATCAGCAGGATTCAGCAAGGAGGGAACTCATTGCCGAGTCGATTAGAGCCAGGCCCCAATGGTGCTTAAGAGTCCAGGGCTAGTGATGTCATCAAGAGGAGACGCCCCTGAGGTTCCCGCCCTGGTGTCCTTAAGGGAGGGCCATGTAGCGCTCGCACGCCTAGGAAGGCCCGGGAGAGACATGGCAGTTGGCGGTGTCCTCGCCACTCTGGGGAGTCCTGGAATGGAGCCATGTGCATCAGAAGTGGCTAGCCACAGCCGCAAGTTTCCCCAGAGGAGAGAGGGTAGCAGCACACGAAGTGAGTAATAGCAGTCACAGCCATCTGAGACCGACGGTCATAACAGTACCCCCTCTCTTAAAGCCCCCCCTCCCGGGGGGTTGAGTTTTCTAGGATGAGTGGCATGGAACTGCCTGATTAGATCCTTGTCAAGGATGTTGACCGCAGGCTCCTAGCTGTTTTCTTCAGGCCCAAAGCCCTCCCACGAGAGAGATATTCCCACCTCTTTCCATGCTTTCTGACGTCCGAGACATCTTGCACTTGATAGGTAACATCCACTTCTGACGACAGAGGTTGGGGCTCAGGTGGGTTTTTTGAGAAATCGGACAGTACCAGAGGTTTTAGTAGCGAGATGTGGAAAGCATTATGGATTTTAAGAGATGCAGGCAGTCGAAGGTTGTAGGTAACTGGGCCCAGCCAGCAAAGCACAGGAAAAGGCCCAATGTATCTGGGGGCAAAGTGGGCCGAAGGCAGTTTAAGAAGAATAAAATGAGTGCTGAGCCACACTTTGTCTCCAGGGCTAAATTGCGGAGCCTCTCGATGATGGGCATCATAGAACATTTTGGATCTTTGGGCGGCTTTCTGAAGGAGTTGTTTGGTGTGGTCCCAGAGTTGATGCAATTCCTGCGTGGTAGCCTGCACCACTGGGGAAGGCACTGACAGCGAGAGCGGAAGAAGAGGCAGCGGCTGGCAACCATAGACTACTTGGAAGGGTGATGACCCAGTAGATGCAGACTGGTGGGAATTTAGAGCAAACTTGGCCCATGGCAGAAAGTTGGACCAATCATTCTGCCAGGAATTTACATAGGCTCGAAGCAACTGTTTTAAGGTCCTGTTTGTTCTTTGGGGCTGACCATTGGCTTGGGGATGGTAAGCTGATGTGAGATCCAATGCAATGTCAAACTTTTTGCAGAGGGATTTCCAAAACCGGGTGGTGAATTGTACTCCCTGATCAGAGAGAATATGTCTAGGGAGACCGTGAAGGCTGAATATGTGGGGGATGAACAGATTCACTAGCTCCGGAGCTAAGGGAAGGCCAAGTAATGCCACAAAGTGAGCCATTTTCGAAAATCCGTCCACGGTGACCCAAATCGTATTATTGCCACTTGAAGAAGGAAGGTCCACAATGAAATCTGTGGCTATGTGCGTCCACAGCTCACTGGGCGCAGGAAGAGGTTGCATGAGACCCCAAGGATGACCTGCCAGAGGCTTATGACGAGCGCATGTGGGGCAAGACTCAACATAGGATGTGTGTCCTTCTTCATGGTAGGCCACCAATAGAACTGTTGGAGAGTGAAAAGGGTTCTAGACTGTCCAGGGTGGCCTGCTGTTAAGGAGTCATGAGCCCAGTGGAGTATCTTCTGTCAGAGTTGTCCTCACGTTTCCCAAGCGGCAAAGTGAATGAGGCAGAAAGGAGGACTTTAGCTGGATCAATGATGTGCCCTGGAATGTCGGGGACATCTTCAGTGACAAAGGACCGAGAGAGTGCATCGACCCAAAGCTTTCTTTCATGTACTTATTTTCCTCCCTGACCTAAACAAAACACTGGGAACACATCTTTTGATGTGGCTAAACTTCTATGTGTGTTGTAGAACACATGGACTTTTAGCCACACTGAGGGAGAGAAATTTGAGACTGCAAATTAACTTCGGTAAAATGCTTTTCAGCCATGTAAATTCACTTTGAAAATTCTCCTCTAAAGTATTTTCAAGTCATATGCTGAAACCATCAGGAATAAGTCCAGCTAGATTTGGCAACCTTATGATCAGACATTGTTTTCTCACGAGAACCTACACGGTACTGCTAACACTCAAAAGACAATGATAAGGAACCATGGTCCCCAGATATATATAATAAAGTGTATGTGTCAACGCATTAGATCTTTCTTTTGTAAAAATTCCACTCCATTCCAATAAGAAAAACAGTAGCTCAAAGTTGTAAAGCAAATTTGATCATGTCTGAATCATGATCGCATATCGTTTGATATGAAGTAATCTGTTCTATCAGGAAACCACTGCAGAAAATCCTAGCTCTCTCTGAAGCTATGGGTCCAATTATATTATAATCTCAAGTCAAGATCTTTGCCAAACTCAAACCCTTACTTTTTTGTGCATTTTTCAAGCCCTTTATTCATCTATTCATTCCAAGTTCTCAATTTTCAGAAAACGCACAGCTAGTTAAAAGCAATTCTTATTCATATTTGTCTTTTTTTTTGCTTTCCAGTTTTCCATCCTAGAATTTGACTGTGATTTGAACAACTGGCTTTCCTCATTGGCTTTGTTCACCTTGTCACAGAAAGGAAGTAGCACATACCAAATGACTCAGTGTTTCTGCTTCCCTTGCCAATTATGTTAAAAAGAAGGTTAAAGAGATCTCATACTGAAGGCGAAAATCATATGTGAAAGGAAAGGTTCCCAGATATTGCACAATGAACTAGAAAGCCATTTCTCCAAGACAGAAATTAAATTATTTTCATGTCAGCCAATGCAAACAAATTTAAACTGGTACATCAGTGATTCACCGTGTCATATGCTAAAGCTCAAGAGAAATTAATATGGTGTTTTTTCATTCTGGTCCCCAATGGATGTTCGTCTGTTTGCCACAAAAGATGTTTCTGCCTAGCCAAGGCAGGGGCAGGGATTGGTGGTGTGGCGGCAGATGGAAGCGCCTGGCCTCGGCGATAAGATTTTAACCTGAGGAAGGGGTTTGTCAGGGGCAGGGGGAGGGGAAGCGATCCCAGGATATTTTTGTATTTCTGAGATTTCGGGGTGGAAGGATGCAAGGCCTGATAGGTAAGGGGAGAGAGGAAATCAGAGCATAGGCCCTTTTAGTTCTTGTTTTTTAAACAAAAGCACTGCTTACCCAGATATCTTTTGAAGATATCTGGATAGATATTAAGTTAGCTGCCCACACAAGGCTAGATAACTTTAGGCCTGTTAGAAACAGGACTTCAGGAAGGGCTGCCAGTGGGCTGGATGACTCAGTGCAGGGATTTGGAGTTTCCTTCCCTCCTCCCCCCATACTGTTACCTCTAATATGGTGATCCCCCCCATCCCACCCTTCCGGTATAGCCTGAGGTAGTCACCCTGGAGGCCAGGAAATGGTGCTCCTACCCGTCCCCCCCATGGCCCGGTGCAGGTGAAATTACCAAGGACCAGGGCAGTGGGAAGGCAATGGAGGGTGAAGTGACTTGTCCAATGTCACCAGGAATGGCAATAGGATTTGAACCCTGCTTCCCTTGTTTGCAGCCCATTGCTCTAACCACTGAGTTTTTGGGCCTGTTATTTTTTTGTTCTCAGTCTTTGGCGTCCGCACTAGGGGGCACTGGAGAAATGTTTAATGGGGCAGGGCAGCCTCTGGCCATCCCACCTCCTGGGCCCAGAAATAGGACGCCTCCATTCCCTATTGCCTGCCTCCCACCCTTCTCCAGGATCTGCCCCATGGGGGTGTGAGAGGTTGGTAAATGGAGGGAGTCTGTATGTGTGACACACTCTCTCTTAGGGCTGATACAAGGGTATTAGCTGTCCTTGGCAAACCTTACAGCCTTTCATTTCCCCTTCCCTCCCCTTGCTACATAATTAAAATTTGTGCATTCTTTTCCATTTTAAAATGTATTAACCTCCCCAACCTAAAAAGGCAGATTTGGAAAATAGACATTCAAAGTACAATCTTCTGAAGTAAAAATACCACTTACAACGTATGTATTATATAGGCATTCACTGCAAATAGACTTAATAAACTACCTTTCTCATAGTAATCAAGGTGGTTTACTGGATCCCATATGGTATTAGGCCTATGGTAAAGTGCACTGGGTTTGGACTTGGCTCACAGAAAGCCAGGAATAAACTGAACTACAATTCCAATAGAGTAAGCCTTCCATATCATAATTGCCAGCACTCAACCTATGAAAAAGCCATACTGCAAATATTATATCAGGCCCTAAATGTTACAGCCCCAGTCGCTTGCACAGCGACCGGGTCCTTACCTCCCTCGCGGGTTTCTCTCCAGCGCCGCGAACCGCGCGATTCCGGGGGGGCCTGGCCGCATGGCAGCGGCGTCCTCCTCGTGGAGACGCCGGCTCGGCCTGATGGTAACTCCTCCCCCTGCAGGGGAACGCGCGCGCGCGAGGACGGCCCTCTTAAAGGTCCAGCACCCGGAAGTGCTGAACCGCCCTCTATTCTGACGTAAGCCCTGGCGGGGCATTTAAACTCGCAGCTTCCTCTCTTGCTTTGCCTTGCAACGTGGTCACTCTTCGGAGAGCTAGTTGCTGTTCCTGTGTTCCTGATTCTGTGTACCGGTTCCAGCGCTCCTCTTGCTTCTGCCTGATTGCTGCCTGTCCTGATCCTGGTTTGTTTCACGGTTCTGATTCTTGCTGCCTGCCCCGATCCTGGTTTGTCTTCTCGGCTCCATCTCCTGCTGCCTGCCCAGACTCCGGTTCGTCTCTTCGCTCCTGACCTCTGCTGCCAGTCCTGACCACAGTCCGCTCCAGGTTTTCGTCCACGCCAGCGTTTCTCCTAAGTCCCAGCGGTCCGGGTCCCTACGGGCTCCTCCTGGGGGGACCTCGGACTTCCAGGGCGAAGCCACCTAAGTCCTAGCGACCCGGGCCTTAACAGCTCCTCTGGTGGGGTCACGGGTTTCCAGGTGAAGTTTCATCTTTCGCTGTGCGTGTCTGCCTTCCAACCGTCTCTCCTTGCCGGTCGGCCTAAGGATCCACATCCAGACGTTAACACTAAACACCAATACACCTCCTATTAGGAAAACAGATTAAAACCAGGTGTTATAAATCCCTACACAGAAACTACATGCTAGCAGAGTAACTAAAGCCTCAGTCACACAAGCAGAACACAGATAGAATCTCACCAAATACAAAATAAAGAGATCATAAAATATAAATTGAAACATGCAGACAAAACTTAAACTGGATATCACAAGAAGCCAAACTGTAAGCAATGCAAACACAATCAAGAAATATAAAAATTTAAACATACCAATTAAAAGAATGTCAAATCTGCTGATAAATTCAACCAATAAAAAACTTGCTAAAAATGTTTTAAATATTACCAAACACTTATAAAATATTTCAGAACAGCAGATACATCACATGCAGTGGAGTGCCTCAGGGATCTGTACGTGGACCAGTGCTTTCTAATATATTTATAAATGATCTAGAAAGAAGTACAAGTACAAATACGACAAGTCAAATTTGAAGATGACACAAAATGATTCAGAGTAGTTAAATCATATGTGGATTGTGATAAATTGCAGGAGACTCTTCCAAGACTGGATGATTGGGCTTCCAAATGGCAGATGAAATTTATTGTGGACAAGTGTGAGGTGATGCATATAGGGAAAAATAATCCTTACTGTAGTTACACAATGTTAAGTTCCATATTAGGAACAACCACTTAGGAAAGAGATCTAGGCATCATAGTGGATAATTCATTAAAATCATCAGCTCAGTGTGCTGCAGCAGTCAAAAAAGCAAACAGAATATTAGGAATTATTAGGAAGGGAATGGTGAATAAAATGGTGGATGTCATAATGCCTCTGGATCACTCCATTGTGAGTTCACTCCTTGAATACTATGTGCAATTCTGGTCACCGCATCTCAAAAATGATAGATGAGAAAGGTAACAGTGGTGGCGCCACTACGCAATAGCTATCATAAAATGATCAAATTTGAATTAATGACAGGAAGGAGGACAATAAGTAAATCCATGGCTCTAGCACTAAACTTTCAAAAGAAAAAGTTTGACAAAATGAAGAAAATAGTTAAAAAAAAAAAGAAAGGTGCACTACAAAGGTAAAGAATGTGCAACAGGTGTGGACATTGTTTAAAAATACCATATTGGAAGTGGTCAGGATGTATTCCATGCATTAACATCCACCTAACATGCACCAACAATAATTTCTCTGCTCAGAAGCTGTATATATTGGACTCCATATTTACATTGTACATTTGTATATAATTAACCCCCTCTATCTCTCTTTATTTCTTACAATCCCAGTTCATTAGCCCTTGTTAATTGTAACTGCTTCTTTTCATCACGTTTTATTATGTTTTTTGGTTGTATTCTTCGCACCCCTGTTTTCTGTAAACCGACATGATGTGAACGAGTTCATGAATGCCGGTATAAAAAACCCTTAAATAATAATAAATAATAAATAATAATTAAGGTGGAAGGAAGGCCAAGCGATTGCTGGCATGGTTAAAAAGTAAGGTGAAAGAGGCTATTTTAGCCAAAAGATCTTCATTCAAAAATTGGAAGAAGGATTCATCAGAGGAAATAAGATAAAGCATAAGCATTGGCAAGTTAAATGTAAGACATTGGTAAGACAGGTTGAGAGAGAATTTGAAAAGAAGTTAGCTTTAGAGGGAAAAACTCATAATAAAAACTTTAAAAAATATATCCGAAACAGATAACCTGGGAGGAAGTCAGTTGGACTGTTAGATGATCTAGGGATTAAAGGGGAATTAGGGAAGATAAGGCCATTGTGGAAAGACTAAATTAATTCTTTGCTTCGGTGTGTACTGAAGAGGTTGTTGGGGAGATACCCGTTCCGGAGACGGTTTTCAAGGGTGATGATTCAGATGAACTGAACCAAATTATGGAGAAGAGTTAGTAGGCCAGATTGACAAATTGAAGAGTAGTAAATCACCTGGACTGGATGGTATACACCCCAGGGTTTTGAAGGAACTAAAAAATGAAATTTCAGACCTATTAGTAAAAATTTGTAACCTATCATTAAAATCGTACTTTGTACCTGAAGAGTGGAGGGTGGCCAATATAACCCCGATATTTTAAAAGGGCTTCAGGGAGATCCGGGAAACTATAGACAGGTGAGCCTGACTTCAGTGCCGGGAAACATCATGCAAACTGTTATAAAGAATAAAATCACAGAACATTTAGATAGACATGGTTTAATGGGACCCAGTCTGCAAGGATTTACCCAAGGAAAATCTTGCCTCACAAATTTCCTACATTTTTATGAACATGTGGACAAAGGTGAACTAGTAGATGTGGTGTATTTGGATTTTCACAAGGAGTTTGACAAACTCCCTCATGAGAGGCTTCTAAGAAAATTTAAAAAGTCATGGGATAGGAGGAGGAGATGTCCTTTTGTGAATTACAAACTGGTTAAAAGACAGGAAACAGAAAGTAGGATTAAATGGTCTGTTTTCACAGTGGAAAAAAGTAAACAGTGGAGTACCTCAGGGATCTGTACTTGGACCGGTGCTTTTTAAAATATTTTTAAATGATCTGGAAAGAGGCACGACAAGTCAGGTGCTTAAATCTGCAGATGACACAAAAAGTATGCAGAGTAGTTAAACCTCAAGCAGATTGTGATAAATTACAGGAAGACCTTGTGAGACTGGAAGATTGGGTGTCCAAATGGCAGATGAAATTTAATGTGGGCAAGTGCAAGGTGATAGATATAGGGAAAAATAACACTTGCTGTTGTTACACGATATTAGGTTTCACATTAGGACTTACCATCCAGGAAAGAGTTCTAGGCATCATAATGGATAATACATTGAAATTGTCGACTGTGGCAGTCAAAAAAGCAAACAGAATGTTAGGAATTATTAGGAAGGGAATGGCAAATAAAATGGTAGATGTCATTATACCTCTGTATTGCTCCATGGTGACACTGCACCTTGAATACTGTGTGCAGTTCTGGTCATCGCATCTCAAAAAAGATATAGTTGCACTGGAGAAGGTACAGAGAAGGGCAACCAAAATGATAAAGGAGATGGAATGGCTCCCCTATGAGGAAAGGCTAAAGAGGTAGAGCTTTTCAGCTTGGAGAAGAGATGGCTGAGGGGTGATATGTTAGAGGTCTACAAAATCATGGAAGGACTTGAACAGATAAATGTGAATCAGTTATTTACTGTTTCAGATAATGCAAGGACTGGGGGCACACCATGAAGTTAGCAAGTAGCTCATTTAAAACAAATTGGAGAAAATTCTTTTTCACTCAAAGCATAATTAAGCTCGGGAATTCATTGCCAGAGGGTGTGGTTACGGCAGTTAATGTAACTGGGTTTAAAATAGGTTTGGATAAGTTCCTAGAGCAGAAGTCCATAAACTGCTATTAAACAATAAGGAATAGCCATTTCTTGTTGCCTGCATTAGTAGCTTGGGATTTATTTAGTGTTTGGGTACTAGCCAAGTACTTGTGACTTGGATTGGCCACTGTTGGAAACAGGATGCTGGGCTTCATGAACCCTTGGTCTGACCCAGTATGGCATATCTTATGTTCTTATGATGTAGTTGTATTGGAGAAGGGTTACCAAAGTGATAAAGGGCATAAAACGCCTCCCCTGTGATGAAAGGTTAAAGAGGTTAGTGCTGTTCAGCTTGGAGAAGAGATGCCTGAGGGGGGGAATGATATGAGCATACAAAATCATGAAAGGACTTGAATGGGTAAATGTGACTTGGTTATTTACTCTTTTACAGGCCGATTCAATAAGGTCCGTGGGAGAGCTGGCGCTCCAAGGCAAGCGCCAGCTCTCCCGACGTGCGCCCAGGCACCTCTCCTGAGTGTGCGATTCTTTATTTAAATTAGGGCCTGCGCTAATAAGGAGGCGGCGGCTATCAGCAGGTCTGATAGCCAACGCTTAATTTTACCAGTGTCGGTTGTCGAACCCACTGACAGCCACGGGTTCGGAAAATGGACGCCGGCAAAGTTGAGCATTTGTTTTCCAACCTATGGGCCATGGGCAGATTTTTTTTTTTTTAAATTTTTGGGGCCTCCAGCTTAAGAAGTGAATATAGGAGTTGATTGGAGGACAGGAGAGAGGAAGAAAAATCAGAGAGAGAAGGGGAAGAAGAAGAAAAGAGGAAAGAAATCAGTAGCAAGGAGAGGAGAAAGAGAAAGAAGGAAGGGAATACAGTTAAATTGTACTGAATAGAATGTAAGCTTCTTAGCTTCTTAACTAAGGGACTTAGTCCCTTAACTGAAGGGACTAAAAATATTGAAAATTCACAATAATGCTGGAAACTTGGAAAGAAGATTGAAAGAATACAGGAAGGAACGTATGAATTCTGGTGAGAGGGGAAGGGTTGGAGCTCAAGAATACTTTTTCCAACATTTGCAACAAATTATAACACAACTGTCAGGAAGCAGAAATCTTGTACTGTGCTCTGGATATTGGATTGCTAGCAGATTTAGCTCTTGCTGTGGCATATGATTCTGTATTCGTAACAGTTTGCTAAGCTTTCCTTAATTTAACTGAATTTTAAAGCCATTTTCAACTTTGAAACATGGAGTTAAAAAGCTGTTAGAGATCTGAAGCACACATTAGTTTGTTTAGATAAAAGAATGCCTGTTAAAGAAAAACTCATCACATATGTAAAATCACGACTGGGTTACAAAGTATTAGAAAGGATATGAACGTAAGAAAGGGGAAAGGAGTGGTGCTATATATTAAAAATTAAATATTGAAGCAACCGAACTGCAGGGCTTACAAAGTAAGGAGTCGTCACTCTGGGTTGCTCTGGAAAGAAGTAATGGAACATCCATTTATATTGGTATAAAATACAGACACACACACACCCCCTTTGCAGACAGAAAAAATGGATAGAGATTTAATGGAGGATATTCATAAAATTGCTAAGAAATTGGAGGTGCTATTGCTAGAGGATTTCAATCTGTCAGATGTGGGCTGGGACATCACAGCTGCGGTGCTTTAGAAGGCGGGAGATCCTGGATTTTCTGCAGGGAGAACAGTTCTGTTGATTGGTAATAGAATCCACATAGGAGGGAGTGATACTGGACCTGCTGCTTACCAATGGCAACAGTATTTCTGATGTTGTTGTGGAAGATCATATGGGATCCAGTCAGGTCCAGTGCTTCCATTAGGCAAACTATGTGATCGTCCAGAGCACCAAACCTTTGGGGGACAGCAAAAGCTTGCCAGCACAAGGCACAAAAGGGTGCTCTGCCAGAGCCAGTATACCACAGAGAGAGCTGTGCTGGAGCAAGGGACCACTGTGCTGGAGCTTCCGCCAATAGGTAAGTTGAGGATGGGGGTACATAACTGAAGGTGTAAAATACTCTTGCACCAGCCCTGGATCCAGTGATCACTGGTGTGCTATTAAAGCACAGGCAAATAGGATCATTCAAAGGCGAAGGTCCTAGACGCTAGGAAAACTATGTTAAAATGAGGGAATACCTCAAGGAATCATTAGCTGGGTGGGAATACCTAGAGAGCAGTGGACAAAACTAAAAGCAGATATTGTAAGGGCACCTAAAAAAAAGTAAGAAAAGTAATTTAAGGAAAAAGAGGCCACTATGGTTCTCTAAAAAAGTAGCTAAAAAGGTAAGAAAAGAAAGGTTATCATTCATAACCTACAAGAGATCACAAAAAGAGGAAGATAAGCAATAATATATGGAAAAGCCAAGAGAAGCTGGGAAAGTGATCAGGAATACAAAGGTACAATGGGAGAAAAAATAGCAAATATTGTAAAACGTGGGGAGAGGAAGTGTAAAAGTGGTATTGTGAGACTCAAAGGAGAAGGGAAGGAATATGTAGAGGCTGATAAGGAAAAAGCAGAATTGCTTAACAATATTTCTTATCACTGATAAAAGGCCAGGAGTAGGACCACAGAAAAAGAAAACAAATAGAATTGGAAGTGAAGTAAAATCAGACGCATTTCAGAAAAGTATTTGTGAGGAGCCAGCTAAACTAAAAGTAGATGAAATGATGGAGCCAGGCAAGCTACATCTGCTGATATTAAGGAAACTTCTGGCAGCTTCTCTGGCTGACCTTTTCAATGCTTTTTTAGAAGCGGGACAGTTCTGGAGGACTGGAGACATATGCGGATGTGGTTCCTCTTCACAAAAGTGGAAGTAAAGAGGAGGCTGGGAACTATAGGCTGGTTAGTCTGACCTCTGTGGTGAACAAATTAATGGGATTGCTGTATGATACTGTGGAGAGCTGCCTAGGCTCAGGAAGAGAGCTAGAGAACAGAGCAGGTTGGAATCTGGCCTTGCTTCACAGAAATCTTTTATTATTTACAACAACAGAAAAGTACAAAAATACCTGCTTCCCTTGGCAGTGCTTCAACCAGAAACAGTAACAATCAGACATAGAAAGTCTTGGCATATTCTCTCCTACCGCTAGCTCCCCGGGCCTGTCTGTTACCTCCTGGGCTGGCTCTCTTATTCCCCTGCTTAGGGAAATACCCTGTGAACAGGATTATCTTCCAGACCATGCCTTAAGGTATCCCAGGCTAATAGAGATGTGAATCGTGTCCTCGATCGTCTTAACGATCGATTTCGGCTGGGAGGGGGAGGGAATCGTATTGTTGCCGTTTGGGGGGGTAAAATATCGTGAAAAATCGTGAAAAATCGAAAAATCGTAAAATCGCAAAACCGGCACATTAAAACCCCCTAAAACCCACCCCGACCCTTTAAATTAAATCCCCCACCCCCAATTACTTAAATAACCTGGGGGTCCAGCGGCGGTCCGGAACGGCAGCGGTCCGGAACGGGCTCCTGCTACTGAATCTTGTTGTCTTCAGCCGGCGCCATTTTCCAAAATGGCACCGAAAAATGGCGGCGGCCATAGACGAACACGATTGGACGGCAGGAGGTCCTTCCGGACCCCCGCTGGACTTTTGGCAAGTCTTGTGGGGGTCAGGAGGCCCCCCCCAAGCTGGCCAAAAGTTCCTGGAGGTCCAGCGGGGGTCAGGGAGCGATTTCCCGCCGCGAATCGTTTTCCATACGGAAAATGGCGCCGGCAGGAGATCGACTGCAGGAGGTCGTTCAGCGATAAATCGTTAGAATCTCTATTGTATTGTGTTCCATAACGGTTTAAGACGATATTAAAATTATCGGACGATAATTTTAATCGTCCTAAAACGATTCACATCCCTACAGGCTAAATGCCTGGTCCTGGTCTTTTAAGGGAACCCTGATATACACTCCTTTACACGCTAATAAAGAAGAGGATAGAGCAGATTCTGGAATCCATTGGATTACAAGATCCAAGACAGCATGGTTCTACCAGAGGTAGGTCTTGTCAGACCAATCTGATCAATTTCTTTGATTGGATGACCAAAGAGTTGGATCAGGGGACAATGCTAGATTGGTTTCAATAAGGTTTTTGTCATGTTCCTCATAATAACTTATAAATAAATTGAGTGCCCTTGGTATGGGCCCTAAAGTGACTGGCTGGGTTAGAAATTGGTTGGGTAGGAGGTGACAAAGTTTAATGGTTAATGGAGTTCACTCTGAGGAGAGGGGCATTACTAGCAGCATGCTGCAGGGATCGGTCCTTGGGCTGGTTCTTTTCAACATTTTCATAAGTGACGCTACGGAAGAATTATTGGGAAAGGCTTGTCTTTCTGTCTATGATACCAAAATCTGCAACAGTGTAGATAACCAGGAAAGTACAGATGACATAAGGAGGGATCTAGCAAAGCTTGAAAAATGATTTAGCATCTGTCTGCTAAAATTGAATGCTAAAAAATACAGAGTCATGCATTTGGGCTGCATCATCCCAGAGGGGCAGTACAGTATAGGGATGAAATTCTTCTAAGCATGAAAGAAGACCTGGGGTGATCATATCTGATGATCTTAAGGTGGCCAAACAGGTAAATTTGGCCAACCCAGAAAGAGTTATTATGTGTGAGGGAGTGCTTAGACAACTCCATCAATCTACCTTTACAGACCAGGTTCAGGTAACTTATATTCGAAAGGATATAAATCAGTTGGAGTCTGCCCAAAAGGTGGCTACTAAAATGGTCAATGTTTCTATGCACAAGAGGCAGGCCTCTTTCAATAGAAAGGAGGCTCTAGAATAAGGGGTCATGGAATAAGGGTGCAAAGTGGCAGAATCAGGAGTAATATGAGGAAATATTTCTTTACAGAGAGGGTAGTGGATGCATGGAACCTCCCCCCCCAGTAGAGGTGGTGGAAATAAGGACAGTATCTAATTTCAAGAAAGCATGGGATAAGCACAGAGGATCTCTAAGGGAATGGTAGGGCTTATAAAGCTGAGTAGTTAGTGTAGATGGGCAGACTAGATAGGCCATCTATTTTTTTCTGCAGTCACTTCTCTGTTTCTATGTATTAAGTTAGTCTATAAAATATATCACTTATAACGAATCACTTATATAACCACATAAAGACAAACAAACAAGCCAGGGAGGTATCCTCTTTGCAAGAGTACTGCTTGTATTCACAAGGTAAAAGGGAGCTGAAAGCAGCCAGCATAGGGTAATTATCTTGACATTTTCTGGCCTATACAGATTTAGCGGGTAATGTACAGAAAAAAAGAGGGATGGCTGTTTTTAGCTCTCCAGCTGCAGGTTCGCATCCAATTGTCCCCTGCATTTATACTATATAGTGTGTGCTTTGGAAGCTAGTCCATATTCAGTAAGTGTTAGATACATTTATTTTTATACTGTTCAGTTCCATGTAAACCAATATGATGTTTCGACGAATACCAGTCAATAAAAGCGTTTAAATAAATAAATAAAATTAATTTCACATTATTTATATAGACTTCAGTCCAACAATTTAACCAGAGGCCTAAAATTTTTACAAAACAGCAGTTTGGAACCTAGGCTAGTAAAAGCAAACTTCTTTCAGAGTCAAGAAGATCAATAACTATTGGTCTAGATATGAGGCTGCAAAAGGGTAGACTTGGGAGAAACATCAGAAAATATTTCTTCATAGAAAGGGTAGTAGATGCATGGAACAATCTCCCAGTAGAGATGATAAAGTCAAAAACAATAACAGGTCAGGAAAATACAGGACAATGAAGTTGGAGGAAAGTCAGAGTCTAGCTGGAGTCTAAAACAACAATAATAGGAAGTAAACTGAGATGGGTCTTATCTGTTATCATATTCTATGTTTCTGTGAAGCGTGGTAATAAAAGTCGTATGTGCGTAAACCCCATCAGTGAAGATATTGTGAGAAACGAGTTTGAATGTTGCTATTACATTAATAATGACGACTATAAAATGCTTTGTGTGTCTGATATTAAAGACCTACTCTGTGTTGCTATAAGAAATAAGAATGCTGCTAGGAAGAACTGTTTGTAGAGCCCCTTTTGTAGCTTTGCTAAACATAGCAGAAAGATAACAGTATCAAAATACATTCTCCAGAAATCCCCTCTTTCAGAAACACAATACCTGAATAAGAATCCCCTTGTCATTAAGGCCATGATAGGAGCCTGTAAGATAAACAGGCCCCAATAAAAATACTGAACCAAAGTACACAGTTGCCTGCACCACTCTTGTGTTGTCACCTCCTTCTGCAGAAGCTGTAAGCTATAATATTAAGAAATATTAAGAAAGGCAATGCTGAAAGCAGCCCCCTATACTACCCTTCCTTTGTTCCAAAGGAAACAGGTGCAAGCTGCTAGATTTAGAGAAGTACAGAAAAAGCAACAGACCCCCTCCTAACCTCCCACTTAAACACCCCCCCCCCCCTTACATTAGAAAAACAAGCCTGCCAGGTGGCAAGAATGAGATAAGTGAGATGCCTAACCGCAAAGCTTAAAAAGAGGAATTAACGGGACATATATAAGGCCCTGTGGATCCACTGACAAGCTTAAGCCTGCATTGTTAATACATGCGTGTGTTGGCTTTGCATCCATTTGCAAGTTATCAATAAAGACTTCTTTCGCTGAATCTTTTGTTTGTTCACTGTTTTATCATTCCCGAGAGGGAATAGTGTAATTGTTACTTCCCACAATATTAAACAGCAATTCCAAGTTTTCGGAAATTTGACAGTTGGATGTTGGTGACCCCTAAGCCAGCAACTCAACCCACACAGAAACAAGAACCACATAAGTATACATAGTAGATATGCAGAGCAGTCCAGAAAGCCTAGTAATTCAAAACAGTTCAGTACTTACTAACTAAATACAGTCCAGCACAGGGACATGAAAGGCACATTCAGGAACTGTCTTTTATGTATTTTGATACAGCACTGCATACTTCGAGTAGGGCTATAGAAGTGATAAGTATATAAGTATATAAGTATATATATATATATATATATATATATATATATATATATACATATAAGTATAGAAGTGATAACAGAAGCATGCACTAATAGTGTTCTGGCTGTATGGTGAGATCAGTTTTGCTCAAGGTTTGCAGTTGAAATAAGCAGTTATGAATCAACCAGGAAAGAACTTCTGATTTTAATTCTTTTCCCCAAACTATTGGGTTGTTTTGTTTTTTTTGTTTGTGGTTGGAAGGATATTGAAAGCTTCTATCCTGTGGGCACAATGCACAAGAACTCAAAACGAATGATTTATGTCTCATTAATCCCTTAAATGTTTCTGGGGTTTTTTTCTTTTTTTTTTTTTTTACATAATCCTTACATTCCTTCCCATATGCACTATGAGCAGGTAAGGATAGAACAGCAGCTACTAGAGTTCCAGCTGCTTAGCCAATGCCTCCATTTAACAGATTTGTAGTATTAGTATTTATAGTAGGTCCTAATAACAGCGTCATGATGATGATTAGCAGTTCATTAGGACAGGTACTAGTACATACACTTTTCCCCCATGATTACACAGTGATCCGTGTGATCAATGGCAGAGCGGTCCGCTTCACACAATCTGTGCTTAAGATAAAGAAAATTGTCTCAGTCTGTTCACAGGATCCAGTCAGCTGCAGGAGGCAATGCGGCAGGTCTTTCTCTCCCCTCCCGCTGCTGACCCAATCCAGAGAAGACAAGAAAATAGGTGGCGGGGAAGAGAGCTGGATTATGCTGCTCTTTCTGCCTGCTCCTCTCGCCTGTTAGGGACACCACGTATGAGCCAGCTCTGGCAGTGAGGCCCCCTTCAGTCTGGGGCTCCGGTGCAGCTCTCCTCTATGTCCCTTCCAGCACTTCCACCACTGCTATCATGTTTGATGGAACATGCGGACATAGTGAAGGTAATTTTCAAAGCTATTTCTGCATATAAAACTGTGCTTTACAATCTGCAAAGGGCTTTTACAAAAGTGCCCACCCTATATGCTGGTAAAAGTAAATACATAGAGTCTGTATTCATGTACTTTTACTCGCAGTTTGAAGAGACATTTTCCTGGGTGAAGCTGGGGCAGGACTTTCCCCCAGAAAAACTATGTAGCTGATGTAAGCACATGCAAGAAATTTTGAGGATATAATTTTCAAAGTGAATATACACACATAGGGGCGGATTTTAAGAGCCTTGCTCGCGTAAATCCGGGCGGATTTACGCGAGCAGGGCTTGCGCGCCGGTGCACCTATTTTACATAGGCCTGCCGGCGCACGCAGAGCCCCGGGACTCGCGTAAGTCCCGGGGTTTTCCGAGGGGGCGTGTCGGGGGCGTGTCGGGGCGTGTCGGGGGCGGGGGCCGATCGGCGCGGCATTTTCGGGGCGGGGCCGGGGGCGTGGTTTTGGACCGGGGCGGTCCGGGGGCGTGGCCGCGTCCTCCGGAACTGCCCCCAAGTTGCGTCTAGGCGCACCAGCGGCCCGCTGGCGTGCAGGGATTTACTTCTCCCTCTGGGAGGCGTAAATCCCCCAACAAAGGTAGGGGGGGGTTTAGATAGGACCGGGGGGGTGGGTTAGGTAGAGGAAGGGAGGGGAAGGTGAGGGGAGGGTGTTAGCGAATTCCCTCCAAGGCCGCTCCGATTTCGGAGCGGCCTCGGAGGGAACAGAGGTAGGCTGCGCGGCTCGGCGCGCGCCGGCTACACGAAATCGGTAGTCTTGCGCGCGCCGATCCAGGATTTTAGCAGATATGCGCGGCTCCACGCGTATCTGCTAAAATCCAGCATACATTTGTTTGCGCCTGATGCGCCTACAAAAGTACGCGAGGGCGCCCTGTTTGAAAATCTACTTCATACTTTCTCTTTGAAAACGGGTATAAAGTCCACAGGCAAAAAATATCTGCAGGCTTTACACCAATGTGGACAGTTACAAAATTACCATGTTAGAGGTAATGAAAACTGCATGAAATTTTATGTTGGTCTGCCAAGATTACATTATTATCCTCAGCTGAGATTGAATTCCATCAAGTTAGTAAGTTTCATTCTAGACTTACGATAAGTCATTTGTTGGCCACAAGAACACAATTTCTTGTGCTAATCATAATGTATAAATAGTCAAACGTTCTTAAAGGTAACTGCTATGAGCTCAAGCTAGAGCACTTGCCTACACTTCAGTCACTACTTGCCCTTCTTTAATTATGCTCTAAAACACTGATATGCCCCCTACTCCTTGGGAACCAATGGGGAAGTTCAGAATGATAAAAGTCATGGTGTAAAACAATACTAAATCTTGTACCACACAAGAGTTTTGTTCTGCATACTTTGTTAGCAAAGTACAGAGAAGAGCTATGCATGCATCGAGAAGTTATCTCAAGCTGGATACTGAAGTTATTTTCCTGGTGTCGTAATGCAAAAGTTATTTGTCTGCTATAGACAACATCTTTCTTGATTGCCAAGAATGTCTTCAGTAAGATAAAGTAACAGACTTTCTTCTCGAAAGCTTATGCCTCAATAAATGTGTTAATCTATAAAGTGCCATAAGTTTGAAACTAAATAGGAAACCTCAACCAAATCTTCTATATTTTTCTTTTGTCTTGAAAATGTAGAGAACCCTATAGATTCCTATTAAGAAGTTCGGCCCATTTCAACCAAGGAGGACAGAAGTAGTATTTTGGGTGGGTCTAGCTCCCCAATGTGGAAAACTGAAATGGTGGAGTCCCCAGAATATAAATCCCAGTGCCACCATTATAGGGTGTGGATTTTGAATTCACCCTTGCATAAGGCAGGGTGTCTCTATCCCTTCTCCTGCTTTTAGTTGATTTCTTAGGGAAAAGATCCCTGGGCTTCTAGGAATGAAGCCTGGGTAAGGACCAGTGGAAAGGATGCTTTTTTCCATATTTGAGGAAAGTCTAATTTTTCCCTTTTGAGTTGGATGAAAGAATTTTTTCCACCCTTCCATCTACCCTTTTTTTGGGTCGCATTTTGAAATCTTTTTATTTTTGCCATCTGCCCGAGTCCTCTAGGATCCAGGAATTAAGGTAAGAACATCTGAAGGAGTTTGGAGTCTCCACCCACAGAGATTCAGTGGATTATTGAAAGTCCTGCAGGAAAATGAATCTTCATTTCTGGAGAAGAAGAAGAAATAAGGAGTACAGAGGAGACTTGTAGCACCAATCTGGTGTTAACCATGATCATATCATCAAAATATTGAAGAAAGGAGCATGCAGGTACCCTGCAGGAACCAATAGGAAAATATGGAAAAAAGAGAAGGAATAAGAGTAACTAGTCTGAACAGCTGGACCAAAGGTATGAGTCATGGGACTTTACTGATATCTAAATAAGTAAATATCTAAATAAGTAAATAAGTTACCTCTGTAAATTTTTTTACGCTACTATCCTTATCTCCTTCCTCCCCCAGTTCTACAACCTTGTTTTATTGTAACTTTTGCTTCCTTCGCACTTGTTAAAAGAACAGTTTTTGCACCCCCTGTTATATGTAAACCGGCATGATATGATCTTATCATGAATGCCGGTATAGAAAAACCTTAAATAAATAAATAAATAAATCTAAATTGGGAGTAATTATCCTATCCACCCTCACATTGGACTCATTTCTATTTATCCATAGGAGCGGTTGGAGGTCCATTGCAAGCGTGAACTGCAGTCCCAGCAACTAGTAGCACAAAGGTTCTGAGGCCCATTTGACTGCCAAGGCCTCCTTCTTGACTGTTGAGTAATGCCTCTCCCGTGGTATCAGCTTCCAGCTAATGCATGCCACAGGATGTTCTTGCAACCAAAATAAAATTAGATCAGTGTCAGGAAGTACTTTAATTAAAGGTAAAAATCAGTGCCCGACTCGGGCCAAGTTTCGCCCATACAGTGTAGGCTGCTTCAGGAGCTATATAAGAGCAACGTGGGAAAGAAGATGACCATTCAAATAATGTAAATTCCTTCACAGTAACTAGTAGTGCAACTACAGACATTAGCTTAGGCATAATAGCTCAGCGTACAGTCTGTAAACCGATTAACATCTCAGCAAACAGGAAGTCTACTATATTTGTCCTCCGCAGGAACCTTGTTTAAATTTACAGTACAAAACAGCACAAATGCACAAGTCGGAGTCTCAGCATATGAGTGAGGGCCAGTCACTGTTAGACTCCTCTATAACTCCAAGCCAGAGCATCTCCTTCACTTTGGTCTTGATTATGTGGTGCCTAGCCTCAGGAATGCAATAGGGTTATTGCCGTACAACAACTCCAGGAAATGTAATGATGTCATGCTGCACCAAGTGAGTACGATCAGATAGGTTCAAGAAAATCTCCTTGTTTCACTCCACCAGCTGATTTAAGTCAGCTGTCTGTGGCAGTGGACAGCTGTTCTCTGAAAGGAATCTGGGTTTGGTCTACTTCAGGTCCGATCTCTGGACCAATCTCTTCTTCTTGCACCACTCCGCTCACCTGTGCAACCCACTTCATCAGAAGGTTTACGTGATAAATATTAGTTTTCTTTGATTTATTTGGCTGGGCTATTAGTAATCCATGGACTCTGTTTTCCCCAAAACTTCATAGGGTCTTTTACACTGGGCCTCGGAGGGAACTTTCCTTCGCCCTCCCCCCACCTTCCCCCCACCTTCCCCTCCCTTCCCCTACCTAACCCACCCCCCCAGCCCTATCTAAACCCCCCCCCTTACCTTTGTCGGCAAAGTTACGCCTGCTGAAAGCAGGCGTAACTTTGCGCGCGCCGGCCGGCAACTTCCTTTCTGAAGATGGTAGGAGGACAAGGATGTGGTTCCCCAGCTGGAATTCTCTTTGAACTGTGGGGAGGCAAGCTTTATGAGTAAATGTTAATCAGTTGTTTACTCTTTTGAAAAGTAAAAACACCAGGGGGACACAAAATGAAGTTACTAGGTAATACATTTAAAACTAACACGAGAAAATCTTTTTTTACTCAATGAATAATTAAGCTCTAGAATTTGTTGCCAGAGGATGTGGTGAATGCTATGGGGCGGATTTTAAAAGGCCTGCGCGCGCCTGCGGCCTATTTTGCATAGGCCGCAGGCGCGTGTAAAGCCCTGGGACGCGCGTAAGTCCCGGGGCTTTCGAAAAGGGTCAGGAGGGGGCATGTCTGGGGGCGTTCCCGAAACGACGTGGCGTTTCGGGGGCGTGCCGCGGCGTTTCAGGGGTGGGCCCGGAGGCGTGGCGCCGGCCCGTGGGCATGGTCGAGGCCTCCGGACCAGCGCCGGGACCGGAGGACAGAGCGGGGCTGCCGGCCGGCGCGCGCAAAGTTACGACTGCTTTCAGCAGGCGTAACTTTGCCGACAAAGGTAAGGGGGGGTTTAGATAGGGCTGGGGGGTGGGTTAGGTAGGGGAAGGGAGGGGAAGGTGGGGGGAAGGTGGGGGGAGGGCGAAGGAAAGTTCCCTCCGAGGCCGCTTCGAAATCGGAGCGGCCTCGGAGGGAACGGAGGCAGGCTGCGTGGCTCGGCGTGCGCAGGCTGCCGATTTTGCACAGCCTTGCACGCGCCGACCACGGATTTTATAAGATACGCGTGGCTACGCGCGTATCTTATAAAATCCAGCGTACCTTTGTTCGCGCCTGCTGCGCGAACAAAAGTACGCGCTCACGTATCATTTGAAGATCTACCTCTATTAGTGTAGCTGTATTTTAGGGATGTGAATCATGGGCCCGATCGTTTTAACGATCGGGTTAGGCTGGGGGGGGGGGGGAATCTGATCGTTAGAGATGTGAATTGGGATCGGTTCCGATTCCAATTCACATCACTAATTTGTTTTAGTGAGGCCCGCGCCGATAAAAAAAACCCCACCCCAATCCTTTAAAATTACCCCCTTAGCTTCCCCCACTCTCCCGACCCCCCCCAAAAAACTTTTTACACATACCTGGTGGTCCAGGGGGGCCGCGGGGAGCGATCTCCCGTTCCCAGGCCATCAGCTGCGCTAAAAAAAATGGCGCCAATGGCCCTTTGCCCTTACCATATGACAGGGTATCCGTGCCATTGGCCGGTCCCTGTCACATGGTAGGAGCACTCTCTTCTTTTCCTGGCCAAGCTCAGAGTACAGCACAACAGCAGAATTTTGTTGTTTTCTACCAAATCAGAAGCAGCTGCTTTCTTAGCCACACTGGATGATGGCGAAGAAGAGTGAGTTGGATGGTTAGTGATAATGTTTCTGATGAGTGGTGCTGTGGAAATGCGAGTTCCATGCCATGTGTGTTTTATGTACAGGCTGATTGCACATGAGAATTAGTGGCTCTGGAAAAAAAAGATGGAATCAAAGATGGAATTGGCTAACCACACATAACATATTTCACACATAACCACTGTAGGTTAAACAATTACAATCTCGAGGCTATTATAAAGGAAAACTTAACTCTCTAATTACTGATAAGGATGTTACTCTATATATAACCACAGGTATATTTAAAACTTAGTACTTGTAGGCTCAATTAGCGTCAATATTCATTTTTTTTCTCACACAATTTACAGAATTTGGAATTTGTTTCTTAACTCACCTCACGTCCAAAAAAAAAAAAAAAGATGATATAAATTATATAAGTTAATTCACATCCTGTATTTCAGGGACCTGTTTGATACCAGTTGCGTACAGAATGTATTGAATTGTTGTTCTATCTGAATTTATTGAGTTGTTGACATACATCTTGTATTTCATGAACCTGTTTGATACCAGTTGCTTACAGAATGTATTGAGTTGTGCTATCTGAATGTATTGAGTTGTTACATATGTAAACCAGAGTGAAGGCAGCTAGCTAAACTACGGTATTTAAAAACATTTAAATAAATAAATAAATAGATAGATAAATAAATAAATATTGTTGCGTCAGTGTTTGGCTGTTTATTCCTCTGGCTCTACTAACAGTTCTTTCTTTGTATTTGGCTTCTATGTTGTTCTACAACCATTGTTCAGTTTATTTTATATAAGCTGTCTCTGGCTGCGACAAACAGATTTTTTTCTCTTTTTTCTGATATTGGCAGTTAAATCGATGTGCAGTGTTCTTGTTGGTCAATCCTCCTATGCAAGTTGGGAGAAATTTGAACTTTTGTCATTTTGTTGTAAGTTAATGCAGCCCATGACAATTAGCAATGACATACATGATCCTTGGAATTATAAACTTTGCTTTTCTTTTTCTGTCCTTTTCAATGCAATGCTTATCTACTTGCCCTCTTTGCTGCGAGGAGGTTGTCTAGGCACACCCCAGTGGGAGGAGAAGGAACCTGGGGCTCGTAGTCCCTTGGAGTGCTGTGGTGAATGATGGGGTATGTATGAATTAGAGATGTGCATAGTTTTTTATGTTCGTGTCGTTCTTCGTTTTTCGGCCGCCATGGAAAATGTCGTTTTTTTTCGGTTCGGGTCTTTTTTTTCGCGAAAAATCGATTTTTAGTTAGTGCGCGCTAACTCCCAGTTAGTGCGCGCTAACTCCCCGTTAGTGCGCGCTAACTCCTGTTAGCGCGCACTAACAAAAACCGTTAGATTTTGTTAGTTTTTGTTACTTTTTGTTCGTTTTTGTTAGTGCGCACTAACAGGACAGCGCGCACTAACGAGGAGTTAGCGCGCACTGACTCCCGTTAGTGCGCACTAATCGGAAAAACGAATTTTTGCGAAAAAACAGGAAAATCCTGATTTTTTTCGGGCTCCCTGAAACATGCCGAATTGGACAATTTCGTTGCAATTTTCCAATTCAGCAAAAACGAATGCACATCTCTAGTATGAATGTGTGCATAGTGTTTTTGTGTTTGGTTGCAAGTAGGTGTGTACCCAGGGGGAGATTTAGCAATTAATTATACTGATTTGTTAACTTACTGTATAAAATAATGAAACATTTGTGGCCAAATAACCTCGCCTATGGGCTCTGGAAGTTGCAGCTGGGAAGCATTCGAGCTACCTTATCACTACATGCATGCTTTGTTTTTTAGAGTGTGCTCAAGATTTTGATTCTTTCTTGAAGAGATATAGTGAAGGTTAATGTGGTCACTTTGAGTGTTGATAGAATCCATTCTCCATTAAAGCATAAAAAAATTGCTGAAATCTGTTTAAAAGATTGAAATCACATATTGTTTTTCTTCAGAAGATGCATTTAACCGATGTGGAACATGCCAAATTGAAACAGGACTGAGTTGATCATCGTCTCTATTCCTCTTTTTCAAGTTGCCAGAGTGGGGTAGCAATTTTAATTCACAAGCAATTACCTTTTCAAATTAATCATCATTTTCAGGATGTTGAGGGTAGATATGTTATTTGGCTGGGCATGCTCTATCAGCAAAAACTAGCTTTTTGTAATTTATATGCCCCCTAACTCTTACTCCCATGATGTCTTTGTGGATGTAGCAGCAAAATTACTAACTTTTCCAGAATATCATTTAGTAGTGGGGGGGATTTTAAGATTGTGGTGGATTGCAGCGTAGATTGCCAACCGGCAATAGATTTTAGAAAAGGGGGTGATGTAATGTGAGTGAACATTCTCTGCAATGAGTTAAGTTTACTGTATGTTTGGAGGACTCTTCATCCTGGTGAACTAGATTATGCAATTTGTTCTAATCCACATAAGTCTTACTCGAGACTTGAGTATTTCTTGTTCTCTGAAGCTCTATTTGCCAGATTTGAAATTCTGCAATAGGGTCTATCTATAGCTCGGACTATTCACTGGCTTCCTTTGGACTTGACTTGAGTGATTCACAACACCAGGAGCTTTCTTAGAGAATGAGCCCTGTTCTATGATGGTGCCTTCCACAGCTATTTGAAAGCAAAGTGGTCTGACTATGTGTCTGTTATGGATCTGCTGCTCGAGTTAGCAATCTGTTAGGGATCTGCTAGGGAGTTAGCAATCTGTTAGCGACCTGCTGCTGGATGCTCCTGTAAAGGGAGGAGTCAGCAATCTGTTGTGGGGTCAGCTGCTAGAGAGAGCTATCGGATAGGATCCTGCTGCTGGATACTCCCACAAGGGGAGGAGCCAGCAATCTGTTATAATAGTGCTAGCGGTAAGCAATCTGTTGCAGGGTCTGCGATGCGGATGGGAAGAGCGAGCAGATACGAAGAGCAGTCTGATGGAAGTCCCTCCCCTAAGGGAGGAATAGCAATCTGTAGTGAACTGCCTCCTATGGGTCTGCTAAGGAATGGCAATGTTAATGTAGACTGAAGAGTTGGCAATCTGTACCAGCGGAGTACTGGAGATGGTGCGCAGCTGGACAGAAAGTTAATAGGTGAATCCTTGGGCCAACGGCAGATGATAGCGTCCTCAGGAGGGAGTCCCGAGAGGGACTACCGGCTAGGCTGGAGTATGGAGACAGACACAGATAGTTCTTTATTAGATAAGTAGTATAGTCTCCAGGAGGTGGCAGTAGTGAGCTGGTATGCCCAGCAGGGCTGAAGCCCCTCAGAGACTGGAACTGCGATTCCCAGGTTGCAGAGCTGCAAAGAGACTGTAGATAGTGAATAGACAGGACATGCAGATATATATAGCCAGTACTAGATGATATCTCACACAAGGTCTTGATATGGCTCAGTAGTTGGAAAGGGTTAGGCCCTAGAAGAGCGAGTACCTGGTTCCAGGGAAGCTCTGAGAGAGCAGTGGTCACTCACACTAATCTGTATCTGGAATATCTTTTAGTCAATAGAGAATCTTCAGGGTGTTCAGGAACATAGGCCCTCGAGGAGCGAGTACCGGTTCCTATATACCATCTGAAACAGTAACTCACAATGTCTGTAGATGCAATGGTCTCTGGACAAAGAGAATCTTCAGAGTATTCAGGAACATAGGCCCTCGAGGAGCAAGTGCCGGTTCCTATCTGTAGTCTGAAATAATAACTCACAATGTCTGTACCTGCGATGGCTTCTGGGCAAGGAGAATCTTCAGAGTGTTCAGGAACATAGGTCTGCAGGGAGCGAGTACCGGTTCCTGTCTGTAGTCTGAAATAATAACTCACAATGTCCGTATCTTGCGATCGCTTCCAGGCAATGAAGAGTCTTCAGAGGGTTTAGGAACATGGGCCCTCGAGGAGCGAGTACCGGTTCCTTTCTGTAATCTGAAATAGATTGAATAGAATAGAAATAGATTGAATAGAAATGAAATCGCTGTTCCATTTATTATTTATGTTACGCCTATTAACACTGTTCGCTGTTCCATTTATGATTTATTATTATTTACTTTCTATTTATCAGATGCCTTGTTTAATGTAACGCCTTAGCCGTGAATGTTCTGTTATCATGGAAACCGATATGATTTGATATTCTTTCAAGAATGTCGGTATATAAAAATTCTAAATAAATAAATAAATAAATAAAATAAATAAATAGAGAGAGAGAATGAGGCCCCCGAGGAGTGGGTACCCCTGGTAGGTCCGTAGAGGCAATGCTGCAAGAGTGAAGCGAGTCTGGAGGAATCCCGCAAACAATCCTGTGGTGCAAGATGGTGTTTGGACAGCCGAAGCTAGTCCAATCGGAGTCCTTGCTAACTCGAGTTGTTAGCAAAAAAAAAGACCTTTTATGTTGCAAGCAGATGACATCAATATAGGGGGATGCCCCTGAGGTTCGTGCCCTTGCTGGTACATACTTTGGAGCGCGCACGCCCTATGTCATCAGGAACATGTCGGATCCGCAGCGTCGAGCCAGCCCGGGGACGCCGGGGAGGAGCGGCATGGAGGCGCCGTGGCAACAAGCTGTCCATCAGCCACGAAGGGAGTCACCACTCAGGTAGAGAGGGTGGAGCGAGGGCGAAAGCAGGCACGAACACAACAGTGTCTGACAGTGCTACCCTGGATACCTCTTCTTCCTTGCTATGGGAAGCTGTCAAAGCTATGATGTGGGGCCACATTATAGTATTTGTGGCACAACTCAATGGAACAAGAAATGCTGATATTCTCATTTTGACAAAATCCCTAAGTCAGCCCAGGCCAAATATGACAGTAACTTTAAAATGAGCATATGTGCACCCACATGAGCACGAGCACACTTTTACTGGAATTTTAATCGGCCACACAAGTACATAAGAACATAAAAACATGCCTTATATGGCAGACCAAGGGTCCATCAAGCCCAACATCCTGTTTCCAATAGTCAATCCAGGCCATAAGAACCTGGCAAGTACCCAAAAACTAAATCTATCCCATGCTGCTGATGCTAGCAATAGCACTGGCTATTTTCTAAGTCAACTTAATTAATAGCAGGTAATGGACTTCTCCTCCAAGAACTTATCCAAACCTTTTTTAAACCCAGCTACACTAACTGCACTAACCACATCCACTGGCAATAAATTCCAGAGTTTAATTGTGCGTTGAGTGAAAAAGAACTTTCTCCAAATAAGTGTGCGCATATAATATAAAATAAGCCCAGTGTTTGTATATGCGCTCCTAATTTTAAGCGGTTATGCAAGGAAACATTATTCATGTGTCTTCCCTTTGGACTTGTTGGTTTTTACTTGCACAAGCCAGCACATTTGAAAACATTTGCATATGGAGGAAATAACCAGTTTGACCACTTAGCCCAACAATTTTCCCAGTCTATCTCAAGGTCATCAACACCCCTCTGGTTCTTCATCTTGCACTCCCCCAGTTTACCCAGACCTCTCACCCAGTCAGTTTTTGGCTATAGCAATTTTTATTCTGACTTACACCTGAAAACAAGCAGAGGTAAATATGCACAAGTAACAGCCCAACATGCCCTGCATTTGCCAGTTTTAAAATTGGGATGTATGTATGTAAATGTTGGCCCCACCCTGGAACACTCCAAATCCGCCCCTTTTTTCATGTGTTCTGTTGCACACATGTGCATATACAGTACATACTAAATTTTCTGGTTTTAAAATAAGAGTTGCTCATGCTCGACCCAAATACTCACATATATGTTGGGAATTATTAGAAAGGGAATGGTGAATAAAACGGAAAATGGAAAAACGGAAAATGTCATAATGCCTTTGTATCGCTCCATGGTGAGACTACACCTTGAATACTGTGTACAATTCTGGTCGCCGCATCTCAAAAAAGATATAATTGCGATGGGGAAGATGATGGAGAAGGGCGAACAAAATGATAAAGGGAATGGAACAGCTCCCCTATGAGGAAAGACTAAAGAGGTTAGGACTTTTCAGCTTGGAGAAGAGACGGCTGAGGGGGGATATGATAGAGATGTTTAAAATTATGAGAGGTCTAGAACGGGTAGATGTGAATCGGTTATTTACTCTTTTGGATAATAGAAAGACTAGGGGGCACTCCATGAAATTAGCATGAGGCACATTTAAAACTAATCGGAGAAAGTTCTTTTTTACTCAACGCACAATTAAACTCTGGAATTTGTTGCCAGAGGATGTGGTTAGTGCAGTTAGTATAGCTGTGTTTAAAAAAGGATTGGATAAGTTCTTGGAGGAGAAGTCCATTACCTGCTATTAATTAAATTGACTTAGATAATAACCACCGCTATTACTAGCAACGGTAACATGGAATAGACTTAGTTTTTGGGTAATTGCCAGTTTCTTGTGGCCTGGTTTGGCCTCTGTTGGAAACAGGATGCTGGGCTTGATAGACCCTTGGTCTGACCCAGTATGGCATGTTCTTATGTTCTTTTAAAGTAAGCAACTCATTCAAAATTCACCCCATATTGAGTATGTCAGAAGAACACAAATACAGTATGGACCAAGCGTGGTCAACCGTAAACCATTTATTGTTTTAAAGAGCAGCAAAATCTCTCTGTTTCTTTAAATACCAGTTTTATAGATTTCATAATAAACCCAGTAAGCTCCTGGTCAACTTGATAAGGGTGAGGGGAAGACGGTCTTGCATTTCTGGCATTAAGGACAAGCTAGGTGTTCCTAGACACTCCACTGAGGATATCACAAAATGATTCTTGGAATATTTTCAAGAATTATGCAGCCACAAACAGAAAGATGTTGAGGCACCAAAATTTTTTCTTACTGATTTTCAGTGGTCTACGTTTTCTATAGAAAAGCTGAATAGGCTTAATCTTCCAGTTAGAGATGGGGTAACTTTTCAAGTCATATAGGGGCTTAAACTGGGTATAGCATATGGGTTAGATGGCCTGGGAACAGAATTCTGTAAAATTCCAAAGTTTCAAGTTCTATTTCTATTAGTGAAGTTCTATAATGAGATACTTTTACAAGGTAATATTTCTCCCGAAATGAACCTATCTTTGATTGTTGTTTTACCGAAGAAAAATAAAATCCTGTCCATGGAATTAACTAATGGAGTAAATGGTATACTTCCAAATTTGGTACTAGCTGACCAAACAGGGGCCAGGATTCATCATTCCTTGTGGAATGATGAACACGGCGGTAAAAGGGGGTGGGGGGCAGGGGGGCAAAGAAGGGGGTGGTCGAGCGATAGCCTGCAGCCGGCCGCACCTCGGCAGTGCGGTTTCACCTGCTGCGGTGCAGCCGTGCTGCACACTATCGCGGGCATAGCGCCACCGTAAAAGGTGGTACTATTTCCCGCGCCACTGCTGGCAATAATGTTCTAAACATTATCGCCGGCAGCAGTGCCGCTGGCCTCTTTCCCTAATCCCCTCCCTAACTCCTTCCCAACTCCTCCCCTCTACCTAATTTGATTGCTACCGCCACAATAAGGCCATTATCATGTGCATTTGGGCCTTATCGCGTGCGATAAGGCCCTAACGCACGTGATAATGGCCTTTCGCGGGTTTGTTAACGGGAGGCACGGAGTCAAGAACATGCAGAGTCTGATTGCATCTTTATGTCAGAAAAATAATAAATAAGTGTTGGTATTAAGCTTAGATGCTGAGAAAGTGTTTGATTCCTTGACATGGGACTTTACATTTTGGGCTTCATAACAGTTTGATTTTTAGGACAATGTTTTGAATTGGTTGACAATTCTGTATAAAAACCCTAGCGCTCATATACTTATTAATGGCTTTATCTCACATTGGATTAATTTACATTGTGGGGGTCGACAGGAATGTTCCTTTGCTCCACTCCTGTTTATTTTGGCCATAGAGCCCCTAGCTACAAAAGTAAGGGCTGCTGCAGATTTTCAGGGTATTAAGGTAGGCAAGCAGATCTGAAGATTTCTACGTTTGCTGATGACATCTTACTTTTGTGGGTAACCCAGTAAGGGTATTCCTGTGATAGTGAACTTCTTCTCCCAGTTCCATCTGATGGCAGTGCTAAAATTAACTTCAGCAAATCCGAGGCTTTGGCAATAAATGCGGATCGCATGGATTCCTGGAGTGGCACCATCCCATTCTTGTAGGCTGAAAGCAGACCTGAAATATTTAGGGGGTCTGGTCCCTCCTGATCTTAATTCTTTTTATGATTCAAATATCACCAAAGTTATCTCATCTATCCAAATGCAATTACATATGTGGAAAGAGCTCTCTGTATTTTATGGGGTGCTGTATGCTCCTGAAAATAGTGATCATCCCTAAGATTCTATATAAATTGTAAATGTTCCCCTTACTGGCTCTCTTGGCACAACTTTCCTCTGCTTAGGTCTCTCTTTCTCGCCTTCATTTGGCAGGGTAAATGGGTGAAAATCAGTTATGACAAATTGATTAATAGTAAAGATGTAGGTGGACTTGACTTCCCGGACCTTAGGTTTTACAATGCTGCTTGCCAGCTGCACTTTGGGAGTCATTTTCTATAGCTTTTGCACGTGATAGCTAGATCGGGGCGGAGTCGGCACCGGAAGGGGAGGAGTCAGGGCGGCCCCTTATCACCGCCAGTAACGCGCCCAATAGCACCACCTTTCACGTTGGAGCTATTGGTTTGCAAAAGCCGGCAGCGATGGCACCATGGTGGTGCCATCGCTGCCGGCTTTCGCAGGCCCATCCCCTGCTTCACCCCCCACTGCCCCCCCAGTACTGCGCGATTCACCAAGCCCTGCGATTTTAGAAAATCCAGGCTTTTGTTGGTGAATGGCTCACAGACACTTATGTATTTTGTGAGAGGGGATTAGTGGAGAACATGGTTAGGATGCCATTATATTTAATATATGCTAATGTTGGTTCTGTAAATAAGGTAGTGAATGGGGAACGTTTTATTTCGATCTGCATGCTACCTTGGTGATGGCTTTGAAATCGACGGGGCCTGATGCTGCCATAGACGGGTAATAAAGATTTTCTTCCTGGATTAGAATACAGTGCTTAATTTCTCAGCTGGACCTCTACGAAGAGGGTAAATTCATATTGTCATTCTTTTGTTACTTTACAAAATCTGTACTATGTATCAAGCTCACATTTATTTTTGTATTTCTACAAGTATGACATTATTTAAAGTCCTCACAGTGGACTGAGGTAGATCTCGAGATAGAGCAATCCTTTATACATGAAATCCAGGACAGGCCTTGGACAAGAAAAATTCTATATCACACTGGCATGGGTTGTGTAAACAACGCTTTCTTAAAGAGCCTTTGGACTCCTTAAGCCAATATTGGAATAAGGTGTTGGCTGTGGAAAAATATTTTTCAGTATTGCACAAAGTCAACATTGAGAAAAATGAAGTTTAAACTACTCCATTTCTTTTTCTTATAATTTCAAGTTTATTGAACAAGATGAACATACACTCACATATAGCATTAGAACAATAATAAAGATGTACAGCTTTTATATAGACTAAATAGAACAAATACCCTCCCACCCATTCTTCCCCCTACAACCATAAGGCAAGTATCACATAATACATTAAATCAAAATATAATCCTATATGTCCCATCCAATAGAGAAGAAATAAAGAAAGCAGTGATGACTCACAGGGAATTAAGCTTCAACCAGGTTGTATAAAACTGCCATATGGTATTAAATTTCTCAAGTGCATCTTGTCGTAAAGCAGTCAGTTTACCCAAGTAGAATATTTTATGAAGGCGCTGATGAACTGATGAAAAAGATGGGTAAACTGGCTGCTTCCAATGTACTGCTAAGGACACCCTTGCCATAATAATTATTTGCAAAATTAAAATTTGAAAGGATGTAGACACATTATGGGGCAGATTTTAAAAGCCCTGCGCGCATAAATCCTGCCGGATTTATGTGCGCAGGGGACTTGCGCGCCTATGTTCCATAGGCCGCCGGCACGCACAAAGCCCTGGGACGCGCATAAGTCCTGGGGCTTTGTTTGGGGGGACGGGTCAGGAGCGTGTCGGGGGGGCGTGTCGGTGGCAGCGCGGCATTCGGGGGCGTTCCATGGGCGGGGCCGTGGGCATGGTGCCGGCCCGGGGGCGTTCTGGGGGTGTGGCTCAGGCCTCCAAACCAGCCCCCGGGCCGGGGAATGGCGCGCCGGCAGCCAGCTGGCACATGCAAGTTATGCCTGCCTCGGGCAGGCGTAACTTTCTGAACAAATGTAGGGGGGGGGGGGATTTAGTTAGGGCTGGGGGGTGGGTTAGGGAGGGGAAGAGAGGGGAAGGTGGGGGGAGACGGAAAAAAGTTCCCTCTGAGACCGCTCCAATTTCGGAGCGGCCTCGGAGGGAACGGAGGCAGGCTGCTCGGATCGGTGTGCACAGATTGCACAATTGTGCACCCCCCTGTGCGCGCTGACCCTGGATTTTATAACATCCCGCGGCAGCGCGCGCATGTTATAAAAACGGGCGTAGATTTGTTCGCGCAGGGTTGCGCAAACAAATCTATGTCCGCGCATAACTTTAAAAATCTACCCCTAGGTGTGTGATACTCAAAAGAAAACATTTAGGACCTTGGGAATCAGAATCCCTATTATTTCATGGATTGAAAGTGTGTTCATATCCCAAAACATCTGGATCCTGGGACAACCCCACCATATATGGAACAAGGAACCCATACCCCCATGCATCAGCCAACAGTTCATGTTAATTAGAGATGTGAATCGGAACCGGAATCTGATCGGTTCCGGTTCCGGTTCCGATCCAAATCTTAAAATTTTTATCGCCCAGCCCGATTTGAGTTCTGATTATCTGCTGCGCCCGATCCGATAATCAAAACACCCTCCCAAACCCCCAAAAAAGGTTTTAAAATTACCTGGTGGTCCAGCGGGAGTGAGGGGAGCGATCAACAGCTCTCAGGCCATTGGCTGCGTTGATAAAAATGGCGCCGATGGCCCTTTGCCCTTACCCTGTGACAGGGCAAAGGTAGCGCCGGCGCCATTTTGAATACTGGCAATACGGCCGGAGTGCAAGAGATCGCTCCCGGACCCCCACTGGACCCCCAGGGACTTTTGGCCAGCTTGGGGGGGCCTCCTGACCCCCACAAGACTTGCCAAAAGTCCAGCGGGGGTCCGGGAGCGACCTCCTGCACTCGGGCCGTATTGCCAGTATTCAAAATGGTGCCGGCGCTACCTTTGCCCTCACTATGTCATAGGGGCCGACGGCCGAGAGCGGGAGATCGCGCTGGGACCCCCCACTGGACCACCAGGTAATTTAAAACATTTTGGGGGGGTTCGGGAGGGTGGGGGATTTGTTTTAAAGGGTCAGGGTGGGTTTTAGGGTTGTTTTGGTTTTCCCACCCTTCCCCCTCCCCCGATTTACGATTTTTCACGATAAATCAGGGGAATTTCTATTGTATCGCGACTCTAACGATTTTTGATGATTTAAAAAATATCTGACAATTTTTTTAGATCGTCAAAAAACGATTCACATCCCTAATGTTAATATCTAGGTGTCTCTCTGGTGCCAGGTATCATCTAAATAACACCTTACCCATTTTCAACTAGTAACATCGAGATGGAGATCCTCCCCACAGACAAAAAAACAAAGATCCCACATTCATGCATTTAAATATTCCCCTAAATTCGACTCCCATGTAGTTAAAAGATGTAGTTTGAGTGGTAACTCACCAGTCATTCCCACATACAATTTATTTATTTTTATTTTGAATACAATTCTCTTGATATTCCCTGGATCAGCATAGTAACTCTCCAGCAATGATTTTCCCTTTGGATAGATTGCTCACAATCAACTTAGAGCACATTAGAACTACCCCAGATTTGACCCAGACATGTTAAGCCCAAATCTTCCCATCTCAAAAGTCTGGAGAAATCCTTTATTGTATTGCAATAGACAGCTAAAAAATAATTATCTCTTCCCTGCTAATATTTCCTTCAAGGATTCCCATAGCTTTAAGTTTAGGTGGGTAAAGGAAGAATGGGAACCCATTCTGCCAAAATTAGCTTTTAATGGGAATTTTGCCTGTTCAAAATTTGCTCACTATTTTGTATCCTTTACTAGATGCCAATCCATTACTAGACTTAACTGAATGTGAGAGAGAGAAAGAGAATCTGTGGAGAGTTGCAAAAAGTTAACTATTTATACCACTGTAAGAGGGGGCACAAGTAACTCAGGATGAGGTTTGTGGGGGGTGGGCTTTGGGGGCAGTTTACATGTCCAGTAATACGTATGAACAGCACAGTTACCATCAGTGAAGATTTAATGTGACTTGGAATGATGAAAAGTAAAAGAAAAGTTGAATTGTACCATGTTCTCTCTACCTAGCTTGATGCTCTCTCTACCCAGCTATAATCAAGATAGGTAGAGAGTAAAGTATAAAAATCTACTCTTCTTTTACCTTTCATCATTCCAAATCACATAAAATCTTCATTGATGGTAACTCTGCTGTTCATACATATGACTGCATGTAAAACTACCCCCCAAAATCCATCCCACACCACAAACCTCACCCCCGAGTTCACAATGCCCACTCTTACAGTGGTATAAAATGTTCAGTTATAAGTGACCCTCCATAGAGGCTCTTTCTCTCCCTCCCCTCCCCAACCACTATTTGCGATAAATCCCGTTTCAAGCGTAACGCACAGAAAAAAGGTGTAGTTCCTTCCAGCATTAAAACCTGTGTTGCTGTGTGTTACTTTATCGCACACAACGTTAACCGGCCCTCATTTCCATCTATTCTACTCAAATCCTCCCACTCAGCTACTAATTTTAAATTTTCAGGCACATTTTGCGATGCGGTATTTATCACATGCGTTATGATGTTATCATGTGCGTTGGAGCCCTAATGCGCATGCTAACACTCTAACACAATTTGATAAATGACCCTCTGAGCTGCTAAGAAGTACTTCTTCAGGTTTGGGACTCCCAGACCCCCTGCGTTTTTTGGTTGGTATTAAACATTTTGAGCAACCCAGGGGGGTTTCTGCTGCCAAATGAAACTAAAAATACTTTTCTGCTATTTTTTCAGGATTTTATCTGAAAGAAGAATATATAGAGAGTACATGACATAAATAGCTCAAGCATAGCAAAACATTAATTTTTATTGTAGCAATTCTGCCCAACAACGATAAATTGAACTGTTCCCATGAATCCAGATCCCTGAAAATGGTTGAGATTATAGAGGAATAATTTAACTGAAAACCTTGCTAACTTCAGCACGAAGAAAATCCCCTATAGTTTGCCCTTAGCCGATTTATTTATTTATTTAAAAACTTTTCTATACCGTTGCTAAGTTAAATACCATCGCAACGGTTTACATGTAGGCACATATTTAATGAGGGAAAAAGCGTAATATAGTACATTCTAACAGGTGCCGTTAAAGGTTCGGTTACAATATATCATTAGACATAGACATTTAGCGAAGAAATTCAGATTTTAGTAACTGAATTAAAGCACCTTAAAGGGATATACTTACAACTTCGGATTTATCCATATTGATCTTAAAACCAGAGACTTCCAAATTGATACAATTCACTTATAATCCTTCTAGAGTCTCAGCTGGGTTCCAGTCCACTCATTATTTTATAGACCTCTAACATATCTCCCCTCAGCCATTTTCTCTCCAAGCTGAAGAGTCCTAACCTCTTTAGCCTTCTTCATAGGGTAATTGCTCCATCCCCTTTATCATCTTGGTCACCCTTCTCTGTACCATTTCTAATTCTGCTATATCTTTCTTGAGATGTGGTAACCAAAATTGAACACAATATTCAAGATGAGGTCACACCATGGAGCAATACAGAAGCATTATGATATTCTCTATTTTATTCTCTATTTTAAGCCTCTCACTAGCACTAACTCGTATGCAATAATGGAATGTAAACACGAATCAACCAACCTCAAACCCTCTCTCACTAATTCCTGCTGAATATTTATCATACTATTACCATTCACAACTTTCATATTTATTCATTTGATTACCTATGTACCGTTACCTATGTACCTATGTACCGTTACCTATGTACCTATGTACCGTTTCATAGTCTTATTTTTCACTTGCTATTCTAATGTATCAATAGGCTGAAATGTAAATATTGTGCTGTTCAATTTCTCCCCTTCCATCCCAAGTTTATTTTCCTTGTTTTTTGTAACTTTCCCTCTCCCTTTTTCTGATTCACTGTATTTAAAGTTCAAGGTTCTTATTGAAAATATTGTTTTTTACGTTACGTTATGCTTTACACTCCTTGTTATTTGTAAACCGGGTTGATGTGATGCCTATCATGAAACTCGGTATAACAAAAACAATAAATAAATAAATAAATTCTCCGTTCCTTTCCTAATAATCCCGAGCATTCTTTTTGTTTTCTTGGATGCTGCTGCTGCACACTGAGCAGAAGATTTCAACGTATTTTCAATGATAACACCTAGATTACTTTTCCTGAGGGATGACTCCTAATATAGAACCTTCATTTTGTAGCTATAATTTGGGTTACTCTTCCCTAAGTGCATCACTTTCACTTGTCTACATTAAATTTCATTTGACATTAGCATGCCCAGTCTCCCAGTTTTGCAATGTCCTCTTGCAATTACTCACAATTCTCTTGTGATCTGACAACTTTGAATACTTTTGTGTCATGGGCAAATTTGATCACCTCACTGTTCCTATTTTCAAGTCATTTATAAATATATTAACAAGCATCAGTCCCAGAACAGATCCCTGGGGCACTCCACTATTCACATTTTTCCATCGGGAAAATTTACCATTTAGCCCTACCCTGTTGCATCGAAGGTGGACCCTTGGGCCGGGGTGGGGTTGACGCAACCCGTAGGTGAGGATCTACGGGTCCCCACCGTCGGCAGGTGGAGTGGGCTGAAGGTAGAGGCCACTGGAGCTTCACCTATACCAACCCTCGTTCCCCCCGGCTTGAGCCTTTGGCTGCCAGGGCCGGCAGGACTTAGGTGGGCCTCAAGGTAGATTAGTGAGAGAAGTTGGTTCAGCCCAGAGACAGCAGTTGGTAGATGGCGTAGTTCTACCCTGGACTGGGTACGGTTCTGGAACTCGGGTGCCAATGGGACAGAGAGTAGCTGGAGGCGCTCGAGCAAAGATAAGCTGAAGCCTGTTAAGTCCACGTCCAGGGAGTAGGCTAGGACAGGCGTCAATAACAGGCTTGGATCTGGGCCAGCGGCAAGCAGAGGTCATGGCAAGCGATGTAGAGTTCTGAACACAGAGAAGTCTATAGCGTAGTCAATCAAGGCGATGGTCTGATCATGGAGAAGTCAAGCGTAGTCAGGCGTAGCAGAGGTCTGGGTCTGGAGATAGGCAAAAGAGTAGTCAGGCGTAGCGGAGATCCGGGTCTGAAGATAGGCTGAAGAGTAGTCAGGCGTAGCAAAGGTCTGGGTCTGGAGATAGGCAGAAGAGTAGTCAGGCGTAGTGGAGGTCCAGGTCTGGAGATAGGCTGAATAGTAGTCGAACAACGCAAAGTCAATATCCGTAGAGTCAGTCCAACACATAGACAGGACAGGAAAGATGAAGACAGGAACCGAGAACAATGAAGGTCAGGAACACGGAATAGAGAGGATTATCAGCAACGAGTACTCGGCGTACGAAGAGACCTGTTGCAAAGGCAACTCTATGGAGCGAGGCCTGAGCTTATATACACTGGAGAGTTTGACGTCAACATCCAGGGCCGCGGCCAAGTTCTCACTGCGGGCCCTTTAAAAGAATTAGCGATGTGCATTCATGCACCTAGGGAGGGGTAGCATCTATCTGTGGACCACCAGAGAGGGCCGACGAGCAATGGCATCTTGACTGGCAACACTGGGAACCGTGGCAGAGCCGGAGGCACTGGGGGCGGCCCAAGGATGGAGCGCAGCCCACCACCACCAGCGAGGAGGAACCAGGAGCTGGAGTCCGCGTAAGACGGCACGTGTAACATACTCTCTGTTTTCTATCTTTTAACCAGTAGGCAATCCACAACAGGATTTTGCCACCTATCCCATAACTTTCTAATTTCCTAAGAAGTCTCTCATGAGAGACTTTGTCAAAATGCTTTCTGGAAATTCAGATACACTATATCAGGGGTGTCAAACAAATTTTCGCTGAGGGCCACATCAGCCTTACGGTTGTCTTCAAAGGGCCATTAATAGTTCTGCGACTGTATAAATGTAGTTAAGCCAGTTAGGCATAGTTACATTTATAGCCCATTGAAGGCAACCATAATGCTGAACATATTGATAAATTACACAAACAGGTTTGTAAAAATGCTTACCTATTTTGTTTCCTGGCTGGATGTCTGGCACCATTTTCCCATAGTCAGTGTGTCTATGTCTGGTTTTAGGTCTTGTGCTGTAGCAATCCATAAAACAGCGTGGAGATTGTAATCGGTAATGTGTGATCTATGCTTAATCTTGTTTAGATTCATTATCGAAAACATGTCTTCACATAGATAGGTGCTCCCAAACATGGATAGAATACAGCAGCATGAAATTGGAGCTGTGGCATCAAAGCAGGGGGTAGTAGATGGTAAAAGTCCTCGATTTTAGCATCCTGGAACTTTGCTCTCAGGCCATTATCACTTTGAACATCAATTAACTCCATCTGAAGGTGATGGGGTGCATTGTTGACGTCAGTACTGAAAGGATTGGCTACGATGGCAAAGCTTGAGTGCCTTGTTCTAAAGACAGAGAAGCGCCTATCAAACTCATTAATTAACCGACCCAATTTGGTAGCCAACCGAACAGTTGAAAAACACCAGGAAATGAGGCTGAGATGCTCTGACAAACAGGAAAGTGAACAAGATTGTCTTGGTCCACTTGGGACTTCCATAGGTGAAGTTTACGCTGGAAAGCTGTGATCATGTCAGACATCTGCATGATGGGTTGTTTGCATCCCTGCAGCTTCTGATTCAGTTGGGTGAGATGAACTGTTATGTCACACAACATAGCAAAATCACACAGCTAATTTGGATCCGACACTTCAGGCAAGAGTTTACCTTTACTTTGCATGAAAAGTGCAATTTCTTCTTTAAGCTCAAAAAATCGTTTAAGGACTGCGCTCCTACACAGCTACCTTACTTCTGTAGGTAGGACACGTCTCCATGCTCTGAATCCATCTCCTGCAAAAACACCTGGAACTGTCGATGATTCAAGCTACGCGCCTGAATGAAGTTCACTGTTTTCGTGACCGTGGTCATTATATTATCGAGATCCAGAACCTTTCCACACAAAGCTTTTTGATGGATAATGCAATGATACGTTATAAAATGTGTGTGGCAGTTAATTCCTTGCATTTTCTCCTTCATTAATCCAACCAAGCAAGTTTTTTCTCCACACATGGCAGGTGCACCATCAGTAGTTAGCCCCACCAACTTTTCCCAGGATAATTTATTTTTACTTATGGACTTCTCCACCGCATCAAAAATGACCTTCCCTGTTGTCGTCCCATGCATGGCAGCTACATCCAAGAGTTTCTCAGTGATAGAGAAGTCTGCCTTCACGCCTCTTCTAAAAATGGATAGATGTGCTGTATCCGTATTGTCTGTGTTTCATCAACAGCTAATGAAAAAGCCAGATAACTGCATGCCTCTTCGGCCAGCTGTGTTGTCAGATTTCCTGCTAGTTCCTTAATTCAGTTTGCGATAGTGTTTCTTGACATACTGACATTTTTAAAACTCTGTATCTGATCGGGGCACACCTGCTCACACACCTTTAGCATGCACCTCTTCAAAAATTCACCCTCTGAAAAACACTTAGAAGCCCGCTTGATTTCTTCAGCCATAATAAAGCTAGCTTTCACTGCTGCCTCATTTTGGGCTGCAGCTTTTGTGAACATCTTCTGCTGCGACTGCAGTCTGACTTTTAATTCTTGGACCATTTGTTGTTTTTGTTGGAGGCTATATTTAGCATACTTAGTTCCATGTTTGGTCTCAAAATGCCGACATATATTGTATTCCTTGAACACCGCCTCTGCCTCATAACACAAAAGACATACTGGTTTTTCTCCTTGAAGCACAAACATGTATTTGCTTTCCCAACTTTCATGAAATTGTCTTCCTTCTGCATCAACTTTTCTCTTGTCGAGTAAAAGACCAAGATGTGCTTTAGGACTGTTTTGCTGTCACATAAGTGCCTCCTCAGAGAGCCTGCTGTCACATAACCACTGTCCCCACAAAGAGCCTGCTGTTATATTTCCCCCAGAGAGCCTGCTGCCATATTTCCCCCAGCCCCTAGAGAGCCTGCTTTCATACTTCCCACAGCCCCCAGATAGCCTGCTGCCACCAGTTGTATTTACCTGCTCCACTCCTGCTCCATATGGGCACAAAAAGAAAAATGGCGCCCGGCCCTGTGATGATCTGTGCGTCACGGCTCCACCTCCACGCTACTTTGTGGTAGCAGAGCCGGGGCACGATGCGCACGTGATTGCTGAGCAGCCGGGACGGGATTGGTGATTGCATGGAGGAAGTGCCTACAGTGCCGCAGCGCCCTGCTCATAGGAGTTGCGCTGCTGTGGCACTGCTGACACATATTCTCACGCATTTCTCCTCAGCTACCCATATCACTGGCAGGCCACAAAAAACAAGGCCGCGGGCCTTGTGTTTGACACATGTGCACTATATCAACTGGCTCACCTTTATCCATATGTTTATTTACACCCTTAAAATAATGTAGCAAATCTTTGATGCAAGACTTCCCTTGGCTAAATCCATGTTGGCTTTGTCCCAGTAAACTATGCTTATCTATACGTTCAGTAATTTTGTTCTTTATGATAATTTCTAACATTTTGCCTGGCACAGACATCAGACTCACTGGTCTATAATTTCCTGAACCAACCTTTGATCCCTTTTTAAAAATTGCTGTTATATTGGCAAACTTCCAGTCTTCAAGTACCATAGATGATGATACTGATAGTTTACAAATTTCCAATAGGAGGTCCATGATTTCATTTCTCAGTTCTTTCAGCACTTGGGATGTATAACATCTGGTCCAGGTGATTTGCTACTCTTTAGTTTGTCAATTCGCCCTAGTACAACTTCCAGATTCACTGAGATTTGTTTCAGTTCCTCTGAATCATCACCTTTGAATATTATCTCTGGCATGCATATATCCCTTACATCTTCCTCAGTGAACACTGAAGCAAGAATTCATTTAGTCTCTCTGCTATGGCTTTGTCATCCCTAAGGGCTCCTTTTACTCCTTGATCATTTAATTGTCCAACTGACTCCCTCACAGGCTTTTTATCTCGAATTTACCTGAAAAAGTTTTTATTATGAGTTTTTGTTTCCACAGCAAACTTCTTTTCAAATTCTCTTTGCCTTTCTTATCAATGCTTTGCATCTGACTTGCCATTGCTTATGCTGTTTCCTGTTTTCTTCATTTGGATCCCTTTTCTATTTCTTAAAAGATGTTCTTTTAGATATTGTAGCCCCTTTCACCTCATCTTTCAACCATGCTGGTAGTCATTTAGTCTTCTTTCCACCTTTTCCAATGCATGGAACACATCTGTTCTGGGCTTCCAAGGTGATATTTAAAAAAAAAAAAATCCATGCCTGAGCTGAACTCTTAAACTTTACAGTTGCACCTTTTAGTTTTTTCCAAGCTATTTTCCTCATTTTATCATAGTCACCTTTTTGAAAGTTAAATGCTGTCATATTAGATTTATTTTTTATGCTCCCTCAATTTATTAAGTCAGATTTGATAATGTTGTGATCACTATTGCCAAGTGGCTCCAACTCTGTTACTTCTCGCACCAAATCCTGTGTTTCACTAAGGACTAGGTCTAAAACTAGCTTTCCCTCTTTTTGGTTTTTGTACCAGCTGCTCCATAAAGCAGTCATTTATTTCATCTAAGAACTTCTCTAGAATGTCCTGATGTAACATTCACCCAGTCAATACTGGGGTAATTTAAATCACCCATTATTACCTTGCTGCTGATTTTGTTAGCTTCCCTCATTTCTTTTAGCATTTCATTGACTGTTGGTTCATTCTGGCCAGGTGGACAGTAATGCACCTTCATTACTATTTTATTCCCTTTTTCACTTAGAATTTCTAACCATAAAGATTCAACATTGCATTTTGTTTCCTGCAGAACTTTTATCCTGTTTGATTCAATGCTCTCTTTAACATATAGTGCCACCCCTCCACCAGTTTGATCCATCCTATCATTTCAATATAATTTGTACCCTGGTATCACACTGTCCCATTGATTATCCTCCTTCCACCAGGTCTTTGAGATGCCAGTTTATATCTACCTCTTCATCCCGTGCTATGCACTCTAACTTCCCATCTTATTTTTTAGACTTCTGGCATTGTATATAGACATTTCAATGATTGTTTATTGTTTTATTAACAACCTGTTCAAGAGTTGACAAGGGTAATTTTGGAATCTTTCTACACTTTACTTAAAAGTACCTGATCCCCTTTGGCATTTATTGCAATCTCTCTCTACTGGGATGCAATATTTTACCTGTTCCCTTAGCATCCTTCAAGGATTCATCATTCCGAACAATACACTTCTGAGTGACTATCTGCTTTCTCCATCATATAGATTAAAAGCTGTGAAACTACTTTTTCAAGGTTAGTGCCAGCAACCTGATTCCACTCTAGTTAAGATAGAGACCATCCTTTCAGAAAAGTACACTCCCCAAAATGAAGCCCAATTTCTAACAAATCTAAAACTCTCTTCCTTGCACCATTGTCTCTTCCACGCATTGAAACTTTGGAGCTCTGCCTGCCTCTAGGGTCCAGCACGTGGAATGGAGAGCATTTCTGAGAATGCTACCCTGGAGTTTCTGGATTTCAGATTTCTACCTAAAACCCTAAATTTGGCTTCCAGAACTTCCCACCTTCATTTTCCTATTTCAATGGTACCCACATGTACCAAGACAGTCTGCTACTCCCCAGCACTATCTAAAATCCTTTCTATGTGATGCATGAGGTCCACCACCTTCACACCAGGCAGGCAAGTCACCATGCGATCCTCATGTCCACCAGACACCCAGCTATCAAACTTCCTAATAATTGAATCTCCAACTATAATAGCTGTTCTAACCTTTCCTCCCTGGGCACGTGCACCTGGATACCTGTCTTCAGTGTGAGAGGATACTACATCATCTTGAGAGCAGGTCCTAGCTGCAGGATTGCTTCCTGCCTCATCAAGCTAATGCTCTCCTTCCAGGTGATCTTTCTCCTCCAATGCAGCTCAGGGGCTACCAGATTGGAGGTGGGACTTCTCTACTATGTCCCTGAAAGTCTCCTCTATATACCTCTCTGTATCCCTTAGCTCCTCCAGGTCTGCCACGCTAGCCTCCAGAGATCGGATTCATTGTCTGAGGGCTTGGAGCTCTTTTGCACTTAGCACACACATATGACCTCTCGCCAGCTAGGAAATAATCATACATGTGGCACTCAATGCATAAGACTAGAAAGCCTCCCTCTTGCTGCTGGATTACTTCCTGCATCATAATTGTGTTGATTTCTTATTGATTTAAATTTTCTGATGGAGCAGGGATATAAAGCTAACCTAAAGTACTTTTAGTCTATGGATTTATTTTATATGTGTCTCAACACACAACAATTAATCTATCTGTATCTTCCTAGTTACCCAACTTATTGACTCTTGTTTTGAATTAGCTTCCTTATGTATAAAGTCTGCAACAAATTACTCCTACCAAACAGAATTACCATATAAAATCAAAACATACAAAACCAAATAAAAACAGATAAGGTCTAGTAAACAGATAAGGTCTAGCAAGGTAAATAGATAGAGTATGGTAAGGAAGTTTGAGGTGAGGCATGAGCTTCATGTCCTCTTCTGCTGCAAGGGGTGTGGGCCCTCTGGAAGCCTGGGCTATGGAGTTTGAAGCCTGGATCACTCACTGTGATCTCTGGAGTTTTCTCCTGGGGGCTACTGGGTAGAATATGCAGATGAGCTTTCTGGTCCTCTTCTGCTGCAAGGGGTGCAGGGCCTTTTGAACCACATAAAGTAGCATCTTTCCCTAATTTGGCCAAGACTGTTATTCCCACTACAATAGAAGAAGAGAATAACTTTCCTTCCCCAAGAAGAGAATTAAACATTCTCATTAAGGAACCAAGTTGGTTCTAAAAGTCTTATAAAATTTAGCTGACTATTAAATGGTTCCAGGGTCTTACCTAATTTTAGGCCTTTAATTGCCCGAAGGACTTCAAGATCTGATATCTCCTTATTCAAACATTATTGCATCTTGGTATTCAAGTGAGGAAGCTTAACCTGTGCTAAATAATTTTCTATCTCATATGCACAGATAGCATGATCAGTATAGTACAATTCCCTCATAGAACTGGGTGAATCTACCTTGGATATGGATTGAATCATTAATAAAGTTCCCAAGTCTATTCTTGCTTTTAAGGATCTGTCCTTGGGCAATCTGTGCTTGAAGTTTCTATGCTAATGATTTCTCTGATTTATTACCAAATTCAAAATATTTTTGGTTAGAGATATTAATATGGTAAGAAATATCATCTATATTAAGTAGGCAAAATTCTCTTCTAGCTTCTTCTAGTTAAGACAGAATTTTTGAAGATGATCTTGATTTATATAGCTGTTCTAAATCTCATATAGTACTGTATGTTCCAAAATTAACCTTTTTTTATCTCTCTTTTTTTATAGGTGGACCATGAGATCAAACAACCCCAGATGACAGCCTTAGGACAATCCCATACCTCAGTGGCAGATGGTTCTCCTGTGTCATTCAACTACAAATATTTTATAATGCCTAATTCTACCTGTTTTCACAGATCATTAAATAAACTGTCATTGACCCACCAAAATCGCTTGCCTCCATCACTTCAAGATAGGCTGACCTCATACCAAATAGGAACATGTCTGCCCACATTATAGAACCTGTATCTGAATCTTTAGCCTTGGTAACCAGAAACTTATCCACAAGAAAGAATCAATTCTAGAATAAATTTTATGTGGTTTTGATTTTTAAAAAAGTAGTTTCTATCAGAAACCGTCCACATATCTACCAGCTCCAATATGTTTATCAAAGCTTTAAGCTGGGACTGATGTGGCTGAGCCACTAGGCCAGAGCCCAAAGAGTTATCTAGGGATAGTTTCAAAGAAACGTTAAAATCCCCGCTCCCAACAATTACATGTGCTTCAGCTCTTTCTGAGAAAAGATCACTAACCATTTGAAAAAAAGAGCCCTGGTTTATATTAGGGCAATATATGTTCAGCAACGTAAACATTTCTGAGGAAAGAACCACTTAACCATAAGATACCTGCCATCAACATCTGTACCTAAAACTGTAAAATCTGCATATAAGTACTTAGAGACCAGAATCCCCATCCCACCATATTTATTTTTTGTGAATTGGACACAAAGCAACACATATGGGAACCATTTGGAATGTAGCAGCCCTTCATCTTTCTTATGGAGCTGTGTCTCTTAAATAAAAAGAATAGCTGCACCCAAACATCTAGCCTCTTTAAATAACATATTCCTCTTGCAAGGAGAGTTTAAACCCTTAACATTTAGGGATAACATTTTAATTGACATCATAATAATTGTGAAAACAAGAGACTTGCATCCAAATGATAAAAAAATATATAAATTACAAGACTGATGAGCCCATTCCAATCAGTCTTACCCCTGCTGGTTCAGATAGACATTAGGGATGTGCAGAGGGACACCATAGGTTGCATTCGGGATTCGTATTCGTCGGGGGGCAGATACGTTGCATTTGGCAAGGGGGGCCCCCGATACGTTCATGCGTTAATTCTTATTCGTTTCCCGGCTAAAACTGAATTAACAACCCCCCACCCTTCTGACACCCCCCCCCCCAAGACTTACCAAAACTCCCTGGTGGTCCAGTGGGGGGGTCCGGGAGCCATCTCCTGCACTCAAACCCTCGGCTGCCGGTATTCAAAATGGCACCGATAGCCTTTTACCTTACTATGTCACAAGGGCTACCGGTGCCATTGGTCGGCCCCTGTCACATGGTAGGAGCAATGGATGGCTGGCGCCCGAGTGCAGGAGATCACTCCCGGACTCCCACTGGACCACCAGGGTGTGATCCCGCTGGATCACTCCCGGACTCCCGCTGGACCACCAGGGACTTTTGGCAAGTCTTGGGGGACCCTCCTGACCCCCATAAGACTTGCCAAAAGTCCCTGGTGGTCCAGCGGGGGTCCAGGAGCGACCTCCTGCACTCAGGCAGTCGGCTGCCAGTAATCAAAATTGCGCCGGCCATCCATTGCTCCTACCACGTGACAGGGGCTGATCAATGGTACCGGTAGCCCCTGTGACATAGTAAGGTCAAAGGCTATCGGCGCCATTTTGAATACCAGCAGCCGAGACGTGAGTGCAGGAGATCGCTCCCGGACCCCCCGCTGGACCACCAGGGAGTTTTGGTAAGTCTTGGGGGGGGTCAGGAGGGTGGGGGGGTTGTTTAAATTCACTCCTTTAGACAGCCGAATAATTTGGCGAAGATTTTTGTATTTGTGGGGAATCGCGATACGTTTCGCTTCCCCACAAATACAATGAATACGGCCCTGTATGTTGCAGATTAGAAATACATAGGAAACAAATGCACACCCCTAATAGACATAGACCAAATGCCTTCTGCTCAAAGCCCCCCCTTAATAGTATATTAGAACCATCCTTTGGTCCCACCACATCCCCAAAACCCACATTCCCCCTCCCAATCCCCCCCCCCCCCCCCCCCCCAATGTACTAGATCTGAACATCCCTTTTCAGATCTCAGGTGCTTCAGGGAATGACGACCTCCAGGCCAACTCATATTACAATCAAAGATATACTTTAAAAAAAAGATTTTGCTGAAATTCAAAAGCAGATAACTGAATTCACACAAGCAACAAATAGAGATTGCTAATATGACCAAACAGTAACCAGTTAATAAACCTTTCTGTATGAGATATAAAACCCAATAGAACTGTACTCAACAGGCTTTTTATTCCAATGCTCTGTAAGAGTAATCAGCCTAAGCAGTTGTGTAGATGTCCAGAATTTGACAAATGAATTTCAGATAATCAGAAAGTCAGGTATCTGACTTTTTTAATGAACTTGAGCCTCCCAGTTCCTGAGCAGCCTTCTTCTTCTTCTTCCTTTGTTCACATGTTACCATTTTGGATAGCTCTTTCTGAATATATCTGAAACAACTATCCCTGCGCTACTTGGAGGATCTGGACTGCCTCTGCCACTGATTTGATTTTTTTATATCATCCTGCTAATCATAAGGGCAAGGTCAAAGGGGAAGAGCCATCAGTACCTAATATTTTCCTTCTTCAAGGTAGTTATAATCTCTTTTAGACTCTTCCTCTTTTGGATAGTTATTGGGGGCAGATCACTGTATATAGTAAAAGTACAGCTTTGCCAAGTCATATTGCCAAGATTCCTGACTACATTAAGCACTCTCTCTTTTATGCCATGTCAGAGAAAGCAGGCAATGTCCCAGGGAAGGTCCTCACCTTGGGTCTCAGTGATCTTTGGGCTCTCTTTATCTTTATCTCTATACTCTGTTCTTCCATTCCAGACTCCCCCAAGGAGAGTAAGGCCTGGCTTGTTTGCTGCACTACAGCTGTTGCATCTTCATAGTCCTCAGATTCTGGTATTCCTCTGAAGTGAAGATTATATCTCTGGGACCTATTTTCAAGATCTTCAAGTTTGTCTGCTGTATTTATGCTGGTCACGTCAAGCTCTGCATTGTTTGCTTGAGTTGTGAAATTACTGATGCTTGCTCCTTCACATGGTTTTCGACTTCCTCTATCCTACGACTGAAATTGATGACGTCTTTGTGTAGCTCGGTAATGGTTTCTAAAGTGTCCGCTTTCACCAAAGCAATGATTTTATTTAAATCATGAAACCGAACTGTAAAATCTTCCTGTGACAGACGCTCCTGATTTAGGAAGGGGGATAACGATATCTCAATCTTCCTCATGCGCAGTCTGCGTTTCAGTCTCGGCCATATTATCCTGTTCCTCTGCAAGCACACTGAAAGCCCTATAGGAGAATTGCCGCTAGTCAATTTTTTTCAAAAAGACATATAGGATGGCAATCTTCACTGCCTACTAGATCAGCCACAGTATTAAGGAAGCTCTCCAATGGCTAGATATCTCAGATTGAGAGGGATGCTGGAGACAGCAGATCGCTCAAACTGCCATTGGTGTCGGTGCTGTGACTCCCCCTAAACTACTCCATCATTCTTATATTGACTATGTTAAAAGACATCACATGAAGCTTGCTCCATCTCCTGAAATATCCTAAATGTAAGCTTGAGAACAGTGCTTGGATTCACAGATTTCTGAATTGTTCTAGAATAACTCCCTTTTGGGAGAAAGTGTTCTTGGCTGTACCCAGGTGCCTGGAGGATCTGCTCCCTCGGGAGGGAACAATTTTATTATTATTGGGCGATGTTCCAAAATGTTTATGAACCTCTAAAGATATGGATACATTTTTTATATGGCTTTATAAATTGCATGTAAATATTGATTGTTGTGGACCGCAAGGTCAGGGAAACTCATCTGGGGAGTAGCACAGGACTGCAAGGCAGGACTTGGGACAAGGCAAGGGCTGGTTTTCTGCTTAGCCAGCCCCCTCTCCCACAGGTTGAACCCTTGGGGCTCTGGGAGCCAGTAGATCTCTGCATGGCAGTACATCATAGTGGTGAGTCCATACAGGCAGGAAATGGCTAGTCATGGCAAAGCTGGACAGGCAAGGCCAGACAGGCAAAGCTTGGACAAGGCAAGCTGGAGACAAGTCTTGGACAAGGCAGACATGATGCTAAGCAGGACCTGGAACTAGACAAGACACAGGTAAGGCAAAGCAAGGTCAAGAACAGGCAGGATTGGACAGGATACTGGAACAGATAGGACAAGACCAACAAGGCAGACTAGGGAAACACCAAAGAACACAGAAGCCCAAAGGCAACAAGGCTTAGAACAGGCAGAATAGACCCAAAGGCAGCAAGGCAGGATACAAGAGAGAATAAGCCAAAGGCCCCAAGACAGGGAACAAAACAAGATAGGCCTGAGGGCCTCAAGGCAAGGCAAGAGGCCCTTAGGCAACAAGGCAAGGCAAGGCAGAAGGCCCATAGTCCACAAAACAAGACAAGAAAAAGGGTCAGGCCACAGAGCCAGAAGTGACATCATGAAAAGACAAGGTGCCGGGGCCTTGACCCAGACTCAGGCCTGATGTTGGAGCCAGGTCTCAACCCGGACCCAGGCCTTTCTGCTAATGCTTTCAATATCCACCCTTAAGTGCTTATATTTTAAATTCTCTGCTAATGCTTTCAGCACTCACCTCAGAGAGGTTTGCTCGAGTAATGGCTTAAAATTAAGAGCATACTTAATGCGCGGTAGATGTATTTTAAATCATATGTGCGCAACTAGATTGTGAACTCTCTGTCTATTTCATAAATGGGATCCATGAGGGAGGTTGTTGCTGAGGGAGAGGGAGGGGGATTGGGGGAGGGAAGAAATGGGTTGGAAGGCAGCATGGGCATAAAATTGAATTTGTAAAATTGCAATTTGACAAGTTCTGAAATGTTTGTATTTGAAGTTAGTTTACATCAGTGGTAAATTTAATGCTGTAATTAGACCAGGATTTCTTCTGTACTTAATAAACAGATTTTTTCCTAAAATTCCATCATATATCTGCTCACACGCCCATATATGCATGTACTGTAAGGATATATATTTAGCTGTCCGTCACTTAGGTACATAGTTTCTGTAGCTTGAATGCGTTATCACCTTCCCTGTGTCCTCTCCGCTTAGTCTTTCTTATGCACATTTATCCTTCTTTCACTCTGCCCTATCTATGGCTCCACCTCACTTGCCTTGAGTACGTGCAAGATTCTCAAGATAATCTAGGGATTATTGCTTCAGTCTCTCAGAAATCACAGGGAATTTATAACAGCAATAAATATGTTTACATTTTGAAGAACCTTCAGAAATAAATATGCTTTTCAAGCTACAGGCAAGGCAGTTTTAAAAAACCCAAACAGCTTAGCATTTCTTTATCAATTTTTCCCAATTACCGTAATTCTTTTCCGAGTTTGATTTCTATATGTCTTGTCAGACAATTCTTCAAGGGAACAGTTTTTAAAATTCTCTCTTTTTGGCTTTTTACCATTCCAGTTCATAACAATTTGATATTTGTGGTCACAGTCACAGTGATCATTATCAGTTTTTTCCTACAGTGACCTTAAAAAGGAAAGATTTTCTTCAAGAGAGTTTCCAATTCTGGTCACTTTTATTCTCTGGCTTCAGGGCCCATGCTAGCATTTTAAATGCCATGTGTGAACAATTACTGTGCTTCCCCCTCCCCCCCTGTCTTTTTTTTTTTAACAGAATGTTTTTCACAGTAACCAAAACACAGTAGAAACTGTCAGTCTCACACTCTGTCACAGGCCCCCTTCCCCACCAAAAAAAAAGCCATGCTCCCTCTAGCAATCTAAACTTTTAAAACTGACACATTCCCTGAACCTCAATGCTAAAATTAGGCAGGAATCATCTACCAACCAGTATGTAAAAATTGTGCCGGCCATATAGCTGGCATCATTTTGCTGTACAGAAATGCATGCACTGCTGTGGTGCCACCCAGTAAACCCATATGGTAATAGGACTATTGTCACATGTAACGTATTGTACTGAGATAAGGAATAGTATAACATCCAATAATTAAGAGCTCATACAAAATTTTAGAGATTTTCCAAACAGCAGTAAAATATTTCAAAATGGCAGACACAGAAACCACTCTCGATACCTGAAAACTTTTCATTTCCAGTCACTCTGAGCATGTCATTGATTAGTGGAGCAGCACAAACTTTCTTCATACACACACACATACATACACACCCAGGCAGGCTCCCATTCACATATACACACACACACACAACCCAGACAGGTTCCAATTTACACATACACAAACACACCCAGGCAGGCTCCCATTCGCACACATATACACGACACACACCCCAGAGAGGTTCCCATTTACACACACTCAGGCAAGCTCCCATTCACACACACACACACATCCCTCCCCCCAGTGAAACCCCCATTCACACAAACACACACACCCAGATAAGTTCTCATTTACACGCACACACACACATACACCCCAGACAGGTTCCCATTTACACACACACACACACACCCCAGACAGGGTCCCATTTACACACACACACACACACACACCAGGCAGGTTCCCATTCACACACATACACACAGATTCCAGGCAGGTTGCCATTCACATACACACACACACACACCCCAAGTCAGGTTCCCATACATATATACATACATAGACACACACACACACATTCCTCAGTCAGGTTCTCATTCACACACATACACACTCCAGTCAGGTTCCCATTCTCACACACATACACAAACCACACAGTTAGGCTCCCATTCTCATGCGCTCGCACACACACACACACAAACACTTACACTCCCCAATCAGGCTCCCATTCATATACACACACACATACCAAGCAGGTTCCCATTCTCACACACCACACAACCCACAGTCGGGCTCTTATTCATTCACACACAGACATACCATCAGGAGCAGATGGAGGAGTCCATTCTTCTGCTCTTCCTTGTGTGCCGGTCACTGCACTAGTCAAATTTTGTGGGGCTGGCACTTCCTCTATGTTGATTTCATGTATCGCGAGATCAGCATAGAGTGCATGCTAGCTGCTCATGTTTTGTGTATCACACACTGGCACAGAGAAAGAACAAGAAAACAGGCTCCCTCCTGGTGGGTTCCTCCACTTTCTTTGGCCGCCAGTGGGGTGGGTCTATTAGCAGTCTTGTGGGCCTCCTTCTGTTCTCAGTCACCATGGGATGCAGTCCACCGACAACCTTGCGGGCCTCCTCTTCTTCCGCCGCTGCTGCCCTGCTCCCCTCCCCAGGTCTGCTGTCCTCTGCAATTGCATGATGTGCACACCCGGTAGAGCCGGGCCTATCTGGCTTTCACTCTGGTGCTCACTCTCTCACTGAGGCTCTCTTTTGGGAAAAGTTTATTCTCTTATCTTATAATTCTCAGTTTCAAAATTCCTTTCATAGGAGTTTACTCCACCATTCACTCTTAACTAAGAAACGGATAATTTCCATGTTTCTGTTTTAACTATTCTCCTTATATACTCTCAGGAGACACTTCTAAAAAAAACAAAAAAAAAACCTTAAAACCAAATATCACAGTCACACAAATCAAATCTGGATCTTGTGTGATTTTGCCCTGTTTTTCACTGTCCCCAATTTAGAAAACATACATTTTTCACTTTTTTCAGTGTTTTCTGTAAGGAGCAGTTCTTCTGTGCTGTTTCTGTCTTTCACATACTATCCAAATGTAATTTTTTCTATCAGTTTACAATAGATCCTGTTACTGATATCACATCCTTTTTTTTTTTTAAACGGTTTTTATTATTTTAGAATGATAACAAATCAAAGGGAGAGTAGTTTGGTTCTGAGCCACTCCCCCACAGCAGAAAACACAAGCAATTCAACAAACTCTATCCCCCCCTGTACCCCACCAACCCTCCGCCCGTAAACCCCAGTCCACTTGCAAAGTCCAGCGTCCACTATTGACAGCAATGTCATCCACCAGGTAAGGCTAGTATATATCCCCAGTCAGAAGATGTCCACCCAAGATCACTCATTTAGGATAGAGCTGCAAGCACGCTGTGGAAGAGACTGTAAGTAGACATCCCATACATCCAGGAAACGCTTCTTGTGACGTGGAGAAAGCCACATTGCTGCAGCATCTAGGAGCATCATACGATGAAAGCAGTTGCGCCAGATCCAATATGATGGAGGCGTCGAGTCCCTCCGGTGCAGTAAAATGACCTTCTTCCCCACTAAACAAGCTTTGCGAATAAGCAATCGAGGTCCCAAACCACTGATTCGTAGGGGCGAAATGCAACCAAAAAGTAACCACAGGGGTGAAACAGGGATGTGAACCCCTAGCAATGTTTCAAGATATCGAACCATCTTAGCTCAGAGACTATGTATAGTAGGGCATTCCCAAAAGTCATGGGATAATGTGCCTAAGGTGCTACCACAATGTATACACGCAGGGGAAGAGGAAAGTTTAAGATGAAAGGCCCCTTGTGCCGAAATATAATTCCTGCGTAGGAATTTGTATTGCATTTCTCTAAAATAAGAGTTCACCGAGATTTGGGAAACTCGCTTAAAGGAAGCTTTAATTATATATGCAGTGACCGTGAAGACCCCATCTCCATTCCATCTATCTACCAAAACGGAACACGTGTCTACCACTGTCAACTGTTTAAGAAGCTTATAATAGTGCGATAGCGAAGGCACCTTCTCGTTTTCAAAGGAGAAAATGGCATCAAGAGATTGAAAATGAGAGGCCTGTCTAATGGAGGAGGGGAGGGAGCCCACATAATGTCGCAACTGTAAGTAAGGGAAGACCTCAGTAGCAGAAAGGGCATAGATCTCCCGAAGTTCAGCTAATGGCAAGATCGTACCCCCGGAAGTCAAGACATGTCCCAGCAAGTGAACGCCCTGGACACGCCATCATTGATAGGTCGCTGTTTGGGAGCCCAGTGTAAAGTCAGGGTTCCCCTGGATGGGGAGAAAATAGGCGCAGATATGCGGGATCCCCAACAAGCACATAAGCTTGAACCAAGAGGACCGAATGGGTCTGGTGAGGACATTCTGCACCAAAAACATGGGCAGAGTGGCGGCTGAGGCCTGCAGTACAAATTTGAGAGAAAAGGAAATGGTCAATTCCCCATCCGCAGAGAGATTGATAACAGTGGATCTATCTAACAGCCAATCTCTCATCACCGGGAGGTTACTAGCCAAGTTATACAAGGCTAAATCAGGGACTCCCAATCCCCCCCTACTCCAGCGCTCCCGCATCCAAACCAGAGGAATGCGAGACTTTCCCCCCTGCCAATAAAATCTACGCTGAGCCTTATCTAGCTGTCTGAGCTCTGCAGTGCGTAACTGTAAGGGTAAATTCTGAAATTTATTTATTTATTTATTTAGGGTTTTTATATACTGACATTCTCGATATACATATCAAATCAAGTCGGTTTCCATATAACAAAACTGTCGCCGGTAAGGCGTTACATTAAACAATAGACAAAGTATTGAACAGAGAACGTGCAGCGTAACATTAAACAATCGACAAATTATTGAACAAAAGAACGTAATAGGTATAGCCATTTCGGCAAAATATTCATTTTGAAAAGATGAACTCGGCCTCCTAGGGATAGGGGTAGATGAGCCCAGGTGAGCAATTTATCCTGGGTATGCTGTAACAAGGGAAGTACATTTAATTTGTATAAGTGCGAAAGCACACTGGATATAGTGATTCCAAGGTATGTAAATGAGGGCCCCGCCCATTGAAGGGGAAATTCCACACCCCAAGTGGCCTGCAAAGAATCCGGGAACACCAAGGCCACAGATTTATTCAGATTTAAGCGGAGGCATGAAAAAATCCAAAAGGCCCAGAAATTCTGGTGTAGAGGTTGAAGGCACTTCCCGGGGTCCATAAGGAATACTAAAATATCTTCCACAAATGCGGCATACTTAAAAGTGGAGGATTGGAAACGCATACCCTTAACTGTTTTTGCCATTTGTATTTTTTGCAACAAGGGCTCTAGTTGAAGAACAAACAGAAGAGAGGAGAGGGGGCAACTTTGTCTAGTACCCCGAGTTATTTTGAAGGCCTCAGAATTGGAGCCATTCGCTATAACAGTAGCTTCAGGAGCCTGATAGAGAAGCCAGACCACATTTAAGAACAAGCCTTCGAATCCCATCCGCTGCAGGACCCAAAAGAGATAATCCCATTCCACCCTATCAAATGCTTTTTCAGCATCAAAACTGACAGTGAGGAAGAGTGCACTCATCTGTTGACACATTGTCATAGCTGCCAGCACCTTTCAAATGTTAGTCAGGGCATATCTCTTTCGGACAAAACCCACCTGATCCTGGCCCACAAGGGACAGAAGTATATCAGAAAAACGGTCTGCCATAATTTTGGCCAACAATTTTTGATCAAAATTTAGCAATGAAATAGGTCGGTAGGATTCAGGTGCCAATGGATCTTTCCCCTGCTTATGAATAAGAGTAATATTGGCTGTGTTAATGTGGTCCTTAAAGGCTCCAGTTGCAGACAAAGCAGTGATAACATTCACTAAGGGGGGTCCCACGAGGTCCAAGATACACTTATAAAATTCTGCACCATACCCATCTGGCCCAGGTGCCTTAAGGGCTTTAGCCTTCCTAATCACCGAAGTCACTTCGCTTAATGTAACTGGCATATTGAGGAAGGCTTGCTGTTCCTGGGTTAGGCGAGGGAGATACAACTGCTCACAGAAACGGGTACACGCTGCAGAGTTCCAGCCCTCAGAGGCATAGAGATTACTGTAGAAATCTCGAAAGCGGTGCAGAATGTCAGCTGTTTCGGTCAGGATCCAACCAGATGCGGAGCGCAAAGCAGGGATATATCAGGATCCGCGGGCTGCGTGAACCAAGCTTGCAAGCATCCTACCCGCTTTATTACTATGCTGGTATAGTTTGTACTGATAGTACAAAAAACTCTTCCAAGCTCTCTGATGTAATAAAGTATTGAGCTCTCCCTGAATCGTGAAGTACTGTACCCTAGCATTGTGGGAGTTTGTACTATTCAGCAAGGCCTTGGCCCTATTCAATTTAGCAGTTAATGCTAGAATTCTATGGTTAATAACCCGTTTCCGGTGGGCCATATAGGAAATAATATCTCCCCTTAAAACAGTCTTGGCAATGTACCAAAACAAAGCCAGTGACTCCACATGTTGGGCATTTAAAGTGGTCAAATCCATCCAGCAGGCTCGTAGGTACTCTTGGAACTTAACATCATTAGCTAAATAGAAGGGAAAGCGCCAACGGAAGGTGGCAGGGTGGCAACCTCCAAGTTGTAAATCCAAACGTACCGGAGTATGGTCAGAGATTATAATTTCCTCAATAGTCACGACCATCACCTTAGCAAGGCTGCGTGCACTAATGAGAAGGTAATCAAGGCGAGATAAGGTACCATGTGCACCAGAAATATGAGTAAAATCTTTCTCGCCCGGATGAAGGAGACGCCAAACATCCACCAAGTGTAAGGACCGCTCCAAAAAGGAGGGGCCCTTTGCAAAGCCCGTCCTAGATCCCGAGGGGGAGGATCTATCAAGTTGATCATCCCGGATTGTATTAAAATCCCCTCCCACCAGCAGACAGTCCTCCATATATGGTAAGAGCCATTTATGAACCTCCCGGTAAAAATCAGGCCTGTAATTATTGGGGGCATAGATATTACACAGAATCACCTTAGTTTGTTGTAATTCAGCCACCAAGATAATATAGCGCCCTAAGGGGTCTTTGATCGTATTATGAACTCGGAGGGGAACATGTTTGCTAATCCAAATGACTACTCCCGCAGATTTAGAGGTACCAGACACATAATAAACCTCCCCATCCCAACATCTACTTAATTTATCATGCTTAACGTCAGTAAGATGGGTTTCTTGTAAAAATGCAATATTTGCTCGCTTGCGCTTAAGAAGAGAGTGTATCTTGGACCGCTTAATACGTGAGTTGATCCCACATACATTCCACGTAATTAAACCAGTAATATTACTAGAGAGAAATCCAATAGAAGCTTTCCAGAAAAGAACCAAGCAAATTCAGCGGCAGCAGAGGTTCTCCTAGCCGGAACCCCCAGTTACCCAACACTGGATGACTGAGTGAGGCATAAGTAGGAAGTGGACGTCGCTGATGAGATTTCACAAAGTGGACTGGAAACATACCCCCCCCCCCCCCCCAATACCCCAACACCCCAACCTCCCCGACCATAGCCCCCCAAAGCTTCGCAACCCCATTTGCGATAGCATACCCCAAATAGAACCTTGAGATCTCTGCCATGCTGGCACATCCCACCCCCACCCCCACTCCCATCCGCATCTGAGGTAATCAGTTAACAACAATGAAATGATTATAGAAACATGTCAACAGGTAAATAGCATATCTGCAAAATAACCCAGAATAGCACATGAACAACTATGCGAAGATAGGAAAAAAAGCCAACCATTGCCCACTGGAGGAATATGACCAATCATAACCTCGCAAACTATAAGGAATATAAACAATTATAAACCCACATATTCTCTTTGGTGAGGGCACCTAGGGCAAGCTCCACAAACAAGCTGAAATGAAAAAAAATGTTTGCAGAGTATATATATAATGGTGCAGGCCAAAAATATAAACAAATGAAAAAGGTGCATTAGACCTGAGCATGGCTGCCACAAAACATAATAGAGCAGTAAGAGAAAAAAGCATGGGAGACATACATGAATTCCAAACATTAACAATCCAATGAATCCAGTGGTAAACTGATAACCGGCCCCCTCAGAGACCACACGCTGGATCAACAAGATAAAGGTAATGAAAATCACCAGAGTCTGGGCAATGTTATTGCTGAATCTATAGCAGCCCAAGTAGAAAAAGAAAACGGGACCCCACGAAGCCCCTGTTGGCAGGGCTAATAAAAGCAGAAAAATTATGCCAATTCTTATTCGGCAAATACAAAAACAGAAAAAAGGAGAAAAAAAAACTACAGGTCGCCTGAATTGTGGAAGAAAAAAGGCTCCGGAGGAGGAGAAGAGACCACCAGGCCCCGAGTTCATGTGAGCCCAGGGACACACACCACTGAAATCAGCATCCAGTCTGGAAAACTAAGCAGGCTTGGATCCAGCAGCAGCAGACCCCGTCTCCCTCAATAAGGATTTGGCATCTTGGGGCGAAGTTACCAGGTCACTCCGGCTTCAGTTGCCACCCGCAAACGTGCCGGGTAAAGCAAGGAGGTACGGAATCCCTGCGCCAGCAGCTGAGAACATATCGGCGCCATGGCCCTTTTTGAGCCGCAACAGCAGCAGAGAAATTGTGGAAAATGAGCACTCTATGATTCTCATAGTGCAGGGCACTGCCCTTCCGCATGGCTATCATAATTTCCTGCTTGTGTGCAAAGCTAAAGATTTTTGCCACTACTACTCTCGGCTTAGGGGCAAAAGGCCTCCGGGCTCCCAGCCGGTGTGCTCGTTCAATGTGCAGATGGCCGTGGGCTGGAGAGAGGGAAAGCTCCTTTGTCAGCCAGGATTCAAGAAGGGCAGGGAGGGAGCGATCATCCAGGGATTCGGGCAGACCAACAAAATGTAAATTGGACCTCCTGGACCTGTTTTCCAGGTCCTCGAGTTTAGCAGAGTTTTTTTCTACTTCTGCCTTCAGGGCAACGATATCGAGCTGCGCCGTCTGGAGGCCATCTTGTGCCTCTGACACGCGGCTCTCCAGGTTGACAAAACGAGTCTCAAATCTGTTTAAATTTGCTGAAATTTCAGCAACCACTGTGGAGATTGTTTTTAAATCTGGCCCCAGTGCCTCCAAAACCGCAGTTCTGATCTCGGTGAGCGCCGGCGCAGAGTTCGATTCGCCGGAGCCAGCGGCAACCATGACAGGGTCTGGAGAAGGAGGTGCTACTTCTTTCTCCTTTTCTTTAGCCGGTTTTGAGGGGCAAGCTGGCATGCCAGCCAAGAAACAATGGCGATATAAAGAGCAATGCCCCCGAGTATAGTAAGTTCACTTATCTGGGTATTTTTGATGCGGATGGGGTGTGATGTTGAAGGCTGGACGCCGAGAGGGAAGGAATCACATCCTCCTCCCTCAGTGCATCACGTGCTTTCCTCTATTTTAAACCTTTAAAATGTTTCTGTAAACCGTTGTGATGGTGAAATAACTTAACGACGGCATAGAAGAGTTTTTAAATAAATAAATAAATAATTCATTTTTCTGCACGTTCTTATTGCCAAAGTACTCTTTTATCAGAATATTTTATTTGTTTATTTTTTAAATAAAACATGGGATGGTCTCAAAATCGTCAGAGAAGCAAATAATATTATTCCTCTGGTGTCCTTCCGCCCCTACATTACTATTAAAACAGTTTTTTTCCTAGCCGGGAGGCTCTCTAGAACCCATTGATGCTGCTTCATAAATATTTATTTATTTATTTATTTAACATTTTTATATACCGATATTCATGTAAGAAATTACATATCACTTCGGTTTACAATATAACAATAACTAGCATGAAAGAATGCTTTTACATTTAACAAGGAATAAATAACTTGGAGCAATGGAACAGGGATCAACGCAACATTTAAAAAGGTCTTTCATGATGCCAGAGATTAGCTGGCAGAAGATCTGAGAGCAAATAGAAATAACTTAGGGTAAGGGATAAGGAACACAATAGGATAGTTAAATATGATAATTATCCCCATGACAACCTTTGGACAATGGGCGTGGACTCCCTCTCATCTCTCTACATGCTGCCTTATAAAGTGGTTCCCTTTCTGGGAGAGCCAGCCTTGCTCTGCCCTTGTCCATCCCCCACCATGGGACTAATTTAAACAGTGCCTCCCTTCAGTGATTGGCTCATACCTCTGGTTTAACCTGGGGCTCCCAAACCTTCCCCTGAGGCATTGAACAGTGGTAGCTACTGCTCCATGCTGCTCATCTGTGTCTCCTTCTCCTTCTCACAGTGGTGATCTCAGCAGCATCGCAGGCCTGGCTCTACATCCTGGTTCATGGCCAGCTGCTGCTGTCACTGCTGTACCCCTGCAGCTTCAGTTCAGTGGCGGGAGCTGGTGAAAACTCTCCCCTGTTGTCTTTGCAAGTTTCACTGGAGCAGCAGGAGTCAAATGGCAATGCTCCTGGTGTTTCTCCCACTCTGGCCCAACTCCTTCCTGATCCTGCTGTTGGCTTGAACTCAACACAACAGGTTGCGGCAAGAAAACATTTAAGAAAACAATGGGCTCATTTGTTCAGAACTGTGCAGCCCTGTAATTCTCCTTTAGGCTTCCATGCCCCATCTGGGCCCCCACAGACATCACAGTCCCACCTACATGCCGTGGGCATCCAAGGGGCAACCATGCCCCAGCCAGTGGGTAATTACTAATTTTAATGTTCCACCTATTTACATTTCCTTTCATTTTCAAACAGCCAGCCCGGCTTCCCCTCCCCCCCTACTGACGCCAAACTACACCATCAAAATTTCAAAAACCCTCCCAGGACCTCTTCTCCTCTCCACCCATCTGGATCCTTCCAGAACTCTCTCAGCTTATCTGCAATCGTAAGGTCCCAAAGGGGGCAGAAGTGAACTCCAGTCACTCATGGCTTACCAGTGCCATATTCCAAAATGGTGCCTGCTGACCTGAGACTGGTACCATTTTGGAGTTTATCTATACACCAGAACAGAGCCGGCCTTGGATTAAGCAGCATCATTTTGAAATAAGGCACCAACAGGGTAGAAACAACTGGAAAGTGCTCCTGCCTCCTTTGGACCCTGCGATTGCAGGTAATTTGAGAGGGAGTGGTCTGGGGTAATCCAGATGTGGGAGTGGTGGGAGCAAGCCCAAGAAGACTTTTTAAAACGTTGGGTGGCACAAGTTTTGGTTTTTGTGTGCACTGCCAACAGCATCCACTGAAACATTTTAGAGTGCATGATTGCAACAAGGCATGTGTTAAAACAAAACGGATTACATTCAGGCTCTGTAATGAACACCCCCCACCAATGAAATGAAATTAAGTAGAATGAAAGAGAAAACTGCATACCCCTAGGTGCCATCAGCTTTTGTGCCATTTTTGCTACTATAGACCAGTGGTTCTCACTGCTACTCCATCATGAGACAGGGGAGCCCAAACTACAAGAGACAGTTATATGTTACTGCACGTGAAGAGCCAAGCTCGTTGCTCCCTAACAAGGGAACAATCTGCGTTTGGCATTGTTTTATGAGGGTAGGTGGCTAGAGAAGCGATTCCTTGTAATATTTATCCAAAATTAGCAAAGTAAAGTTGGGCTGTCTGACACTTCTTCCCCCTACTGCAGCTTCTTACTGGCACCAGTTTTTCAGGAAGAGACAATAAACACAAGAAATGTACTCTTCAGCCTCCTGAGCAATGCTGGCCCCGCTGCACCAACATCACTTCCTGCTACACTTGGTTTGAATTTGTCAATGCCAACATCTGACATATATGCTTGTTATTGAGCAGTTAAATGTCAATTGAAAAACAGACCCAAATATTACACTGGAATGTAAATATTGTATTTTTAGTATTTTTCAATCCTGGGGATACACAGGATCTCTCAAATTCTTGAAAGGGGTACAGTAGTCATAAAAGATTGAGTACCACTGTTATAGACTAATGTAAGCTTGCAATATATGTGTGATACAAGTTTCTTGCTGTAGATTACCACTTCAAGATTTACCAGATCCAGACTGTGCAAGGTTAAGGCTGTACAGACCTGCAATTCTACTGCTAGCTCAGAATCATACCTCATTAGCTAATGCATACCTCATTAGCATAGAACAGCATTAAATTTTATTAAATAATCAGCAAACTTACTAGATAATACATCAAGCCACTGTAGTTCTCTAACGTGCATTAAACAGCATATATCATGCAATATCGTGCAATAAATGTGATATGCATGGCCCCACACAGGTTACCTCCCCTATAAGAATATAAGAACATAAGATATGCCAAACTGAGTCAGACCAAGGGTCCATCAAGCCCAGCATCCTGTTTCCAACAGTGGCCAAACCATGTCACAAGTACCTGCCAAGTACCCAAACATTAAATAGATCTCAAACTACTATTGCTTATTAATTAATAGCAGTTCAAGGATTTTTCCTCTAGCAACTTATCTAAACCTTTTTTAAATCCAGTTACACTAACTGCCATAACCACATCCTCTGGCAATGAATTCCAGAGCTTAACTATGCCCTGAGTGTTATAAGTGAGCTACTTGCTAACTTCATGAAGTGCCCCCTAGTCCTTGTATTATCTGAGAGAGTAAATGATCGATTTATATTAACCTGAGGGAGCTCAGAGATGTGCTGGCGGTTCTGCTGAAAGACCGGTTCAATAGATCCCTGGAAACGGGAGTGATGCCGCAAGATTAGACAAGAGCGGTGGTGCTCCCACTTAACAAGAGTGGGAGCAGAGAGGAGGCTGGAAACTACAGGCCAGTTAGCCTCACCTTGTTGGTGGGAAAATTAATGGAGACTCTGCTGAAGGAAAGGATAGTGAACTATCTACAATCTGGTGGGTTGCTCGACCCAAGGCAGCATGGATTCACCAGCGGAAGGTCCTGTCAGACAAATCTGACTGATTTTTTTTTATTGCGTGACTAGAGAATCGGATAATGGAAGAGCACTAGATGTGATTTACTTGGATTTTAGTATAGCTTTTGAGATGGTCCCACATAACAGACTCGTGAACAAAATGAGAAGCTTGGGAGTGGATGCCAAGATAGTGGATTGCAAACTGGTTGACTGACAGAAGCAATGTGTAATGGTAAATGGAACCTACACTAAAAAATGAACGGTGTTAAGTGGAGTGCCACAGGGATCGATTTGGGGACCGGTTCTGTCCAATATCTAAGTTCATCCCTAAGTTTCCTCAGATGAATCTCATCAGGCCCCCATGGCTTTGTCCACTTTCAGTTTTCCTAGCTCTTTCTATACATTCTCTTCCATAAACAGGGTTTAATCAAATCCACCCCCATCCACAGCCTTATTAACCAGCGATGGTCCTTCCTCAGGGTCTTCCTTAGTGAACACCGAACTGAAGTATTTGTTTAATATTTCTGCCTTTTCTTGGTCTATTTGTTTGTCTATTTGCGGATAATATTAAGATTTGAAATAGAGTGGACATGCCTGCAGGAGTAGAGAGAATGAAAAGTGACTTAAAGCTTGAAGAGTGGTCAAAGATTTGTCAGCTGGGATTCAACGACAAGATGTGCAGAGACATGCACCTGGGGTACGGGAATCCAAAAGAGCTATATGTGATGGGCGGTGAAAGACTAATGCGTACAGACTGGGAGAGGGACCTTGGTGTGATAGTGTCTGATGATCTGAAGGCAGCGAAGCAATGTGACAAGGCTAAAGCCAGAAGAATAATGGGCTGCATAGAAAAAGGAATACCAGTAAGAAAAAAGAGATGATAATGCCCTTGTACAGGTTCTTGGTGATGCCTCAATTGGAGTAATGTGTTCGGTACTGGAGCCTGTATCTCAAAAAAGATAAAGACAGGATAGAGGTGGTCCAAAGAAGAGTAGCCAAAATTGTGAGGGGTCAGCATTGGAAAGCTTATGAGGAGAGGCTGAAGGATCTGAATATGTACACCCTGGAAGAGAGAAACTGCAGGGGAGATATGATACAGACCTTCACATACCTGATAGGTTTTAATGATGCACAATCATCAAACCTTTTCCGTTGGAAAGAAATCAATAGCACTAGGGATCATGAAATGAAACTCCAGGAAGGATGACTCAGAACCAATGTCAGGAAATATTTCTTCAAGGAGAGGGTGGTGAATACTTGGAATACTCTTCTGTAGGAGGTGGTGAAGATGAAAACAGTGAAGGAATTCAAAGGAGCATGGGATAAACACCGTGGATCCCTAAAGTCTAGAGGATGGAAATAAAGAAAAGAGTGCATGGGGGTAATGGGGGGGGGGGGGTAACTTGCTAGTGTTGCTACCCTTAACAAATAAGCCTTGAAATTGTTAATACAACGTCATCATTGTTCTCTGCTTCAACGGCGGTGGGAAAAGGAGAATTGGATTCAGACAGCAAGCAACTAGGGCCCTGACTTTTGCAGTTTGGTGTACAAGTAAACGTGGGGGGAACTTGCTGATGTGGCTTTTACTACCTTTAATCACTAAACCTGATACTTTTGCTGAACCTCAAACATGGGTTTCTGCTTTCACAGCAAGGTTTAAGGAAAATTGGATTCAAACAGCATCTGAGGGCCCTGACTTTTACAGTCTGGGAAAATGATAAGCATGAGGGTAACCTGCACAGTGAGCAGATACTGGCACTGAGAGGAGAGAATCACCTTGCTGGTGGCTGATGAGAACTGGTAAGCAATGCTTTGGGAAATTTTAGAACTTAAAAGTTTTGGGGAGAATTAACTATTGGGGTATTTTCATTATTATGTTTTTGTGTTTGTTTTAAATAGCTAGTCAGAAGCAGGCAAAAGCCAGGAGTTTGTGTGTTTGTATTAAATCGCTAGTCAGAAGCAGGCAAAAGCCAGGAGTTTGTGTGTTTGTTTTTCCTTCCCTCCCACCTCTTGCCCACCCACCCCTAGCTCATCCTTTGATTTATAGGCAGGAGACACTTTCAATTTAAAAAAAAAAATCAGCCTTTTAATATAAACTCAGGATTGCCCCAAGCCTTATCAAGAGTTTAATCATTCAGTTTTAGGTCTCTACCAGATAAATAATGAATACACTAATACATTTAAAGGACTATAATTGTACAAATTCCAACTCCCATAACAATTTAAACTTAATTAGGAACTGAACAAAATTAAGATGAAGGCAGCAGTCCAGCAGCAAAAGGTCAGCGTTCCAGTTTTTTCAGTCTTTTGCACTGAATGTCAAATGTATGATTTTTTACCTGCCGGTGAGAGGTTGTATGTGTGCACCCAGTGCAAAGAGCTTCTGTCTCTCAGAGAACAAGTCCGATCTCTGGAGGCTAGAATGACAGACCTTGAGGAGATGAGGCAGACAGAGAGGAGACCTTCAGGGACATGGTAGCAAGTCCCAACTCCAGCCTCAACCTGGAACAACAGGAAATGATCCTGTAGCAAGGACTGCTGTCCAAGTGATGCATTGTCCTCTCACACCAAGGATGTGTCTCCCAGGTCTACTGCCCAGGAGGGAAGGGTTAAGTCAGCTGTCATAGGTGGTGATTTGATTATTAGGAATGTAGATAGCTGAGTGGCTTTTGGGTGTGAGGATCGCTTGGTAACATGTCTACCTGGTGCGAAGGTGGCGGACCTCACGCGTCACCTAGATAGGATTTTAGACAGTGCTGGGGAGGAGCCGGCTGTCGTGGTACATGTGGGCACCAACGACATAGGAAACTGTGGGAGGGAGGTTCTGGAAGCAAAATTTAGGCTCTTATGTAGAAAGCTTAAATCCAGAACCTCCAGGGTAGCATTCTCTGAAATGCACAAGTCCCCAGAGACAGGCAGAGCTCTGGAATCTCAATGCATAGATGAGACGATGGTGCAAGGAAGAGGGATTCAGTTTTGTAAGGAACTGGGGAACCTTTTGGGGAAGGGGGGAGTCTTTTCTGAAGGGATGGGCTCCACATTAACCAGGGTGTAGCTAGGCTGTTGGCACTAATCTTTAAAAAGGAGATTGTTCTAGTTTAAAAGCTGCTCTAAGGGGAAAGCCTACAGTCACTCAGCAGCGCATGGTTCGGAGAGAGGTACCTTCAAAGGATTCTAATGAAGCATTAGAGTTAAGGCATCCTAACAGAGAGGTTTCAATAATAAGAACATGTGCCTATAAGTAAAGAATCACCTGAGCTAAAAGATTCCAAATTATCCCTGTTAACTGAAAAGCATAATGTTAATGCAGACAAAAAACGCACTTTGAAATGTCTGTATGCTAATGTCAGAAGTCTAAGAAGTAAGATGGGAGAGTGAAAGATGAAATAGACTTAATTGGCATCTCAGAGACATTGTGGAAAGGGGATAAGTAATGGGACAGTGCTATACCAGGGTACAAATTATATCGCAGTGACAGAGAGAAGCATCCTGGTGGCGGGTGATGCTTTATGTCCGGGATGGCACAGAGTCCAACAGGATAAAGAGCCTACAAGAGACTAAATGTACAATTGAATCTTTATAGGTAGAAATCCCTTGTGTGTTGGGAAAGAGTATAGCGATAGATGTATACTACCGTTCACCTGGCCAAAATGACAAGATAGTGAAATGGCAAGAGAAAATAGGTAAATTAACCAAATTGGTAGTGCAGTAATAAAAAGGAGATTTCAATTACCCTAATATTGATTGGGTAAATGTAACATCAGGAAATGCTACAGAGATAAAGTTCCTGTATTGCTGACAGTTTTATGGAGCAATTGGATCAGGAACGACAAGAGAGGGAGCAATTTTAGATCTAATTCTTAGTGGAGTGCAAGATTTGGTGAGAGAGGTAATGGTGGTGGGATCACTTGGCAATAGTGATCATAATATGATCAAATTTGAATTAATGACTGGAAGGGGAAAGTTAGTAAATCCACGGTTCTAGCACTAAACTTGCAAAAGGGAAATTTTGATGAAATGAGATAAATAGTTAAAAAAAACTGAAACATGCAGCTATAAAGGTTACAAGTGTGCCACAGGCATGGACATTATTAAAAATTACCATCTTAGAAGCGCAGTCAAGATGTATTCCATGCATTAAGAAAGGTGGAAGGAAGGCCAAATGATTGCTGTCATGGTTAAAAAGTGAGATGAAAGAGGCTATTTTAGCCAAAAGATCATCATTGAAAAATTGGAAGGAGGATCCATCTGAAGAAAATAAGATAAAATATAAGCATTGGAAAGTAAATGTAAGACAGGCTAAGAGTGAATTCGAAAAGAAGTTAGCCATAGAGGCAAAATCTCGTAATAAAAACTATTTAAAATATATCCAAAGCAGAAAGACTGGGAGGGATTTGGTTGGAATGTTAGATGATATAAGATCATTTAGGGAAGATGAGGCCATCGTGGAAAGACTAAATTCATTCTTTGCTTCTGTGTTTACGGAAGAGGATAATGGGGAGATACTTGTTCTGGAGATGGTTTTCAAGGGTGATGATTCAGATGAACTGAACCAAATCACAGTAAGCCTGGAAGATGCAGTAGACCAGATTGACAAATTGAAGAGTAGTAAATCACCTGGACCAGATGGTATACATCCCAGGGTTCTGAAACAACTAAAAGATTAAATTTAAGACCTATTGCAATTAATTTGTAACCTATCATTAAAATTATCCATTATACCTGAACACTGGAAGGTGGCCAATATAACCTTTGCTATAGTTACACAATCTTAAGCACCATATTAGGATTTACCTCCCAGGAAAGAGATCTAGGCATCATAGTGGATAATACATTTAAATCATGAGCTCAGTGTGCTGTGGTGGTCCAAAAAACAAACAGAATGTTAAGAATCATTGGGAAGGGAATGGCGAATAAAATGGTGGATGTCAAAATGCCTCTGTATTGCTTCATGGTGAGACTGCACCTTGAATACTGTGTGCAATTCTGGTCACCACATCTCAAAAAAAGATTTATTTGCACTGGAGAAAGTACAGAGAAGGGCGACCAAAATGATAAAGGGGATGGAACAGCTCCCCTATAAGGAAAGGCTAAAGAGGTTAGGGCTGTTCAGCTTGGAGAAGAGATGGCTGAGGGGAGATATGACAGAGGTCTACAAAATCATGAAAGGACTTGAAATGTAAATGTAAATCGGTTATTTACTCTCTCAGACAATAAAAGGACTAGAGGGGCACTCCATGAAATTAGCTAGTAGCTCATTTAAAACAAATTGGAGAAAATTCTTTCTCACTCAATGCATAATTAAGCTCTGGAATTCATTGCCAGAGGATGTGGTTGCGGCAGTTAGTGTAACTGGGTTTTTAAAAGGTTTGGATAAGTTCCTAAAGGAGAAGTCCATAAACTGCTATTAATCAATAAGGAATAGTAGCTTGGGATCTATTTAATATTTGGGTACTTGCCAGGTACTTGTGACTTGGATTGGCCACTGTTGGAAACAGGATGCTGGGCTTGATGGACCCTTGGTCTGACCCTGTATGGAATGTCTTATGTTCTTATGACTTTAATGTTCAACTTTAGAAGGGGGAAAGAGGGCAGTCGCCACATGTGATTTTTAAACTTTTTTTTTTCACTGCTCGCTGCATTATTTTCTCCCATGGTGTTTAGCCACCAGACAAAAGAACGTACCATAGAGCTCCAATTTTATTTGAGGGAGGGGCCCTACGATTGAGGCACCCCACCCCCCATGATAGTGGGATCCCTCTTGCCATAAAAAAAAAAAATCATGGCTTAGTGGCTCTAGGCCTAAATCAATCTGCTTGATCCACAACACATGAGTACTGCAGAGGTTTATGTATGAAGATTTGCTCAACATTTTAAACTGGTAAGGAATTAGTAGTTGGGTCAAATCTTTACAAAGTCTTTGCACTGCTAACAGTGGTGCAATTTCTGTCCTGCTGTGAGCTGACTTGAACACTGAAAGCATGGGAAAATTCATTACGGACAATCCTGCAGGCAACTGCTTGAATCATCTTTGCAACAGCACTCAGTCAAGGCAAACCTCTGTCTCTGAAGAACCCTTCAGCATAATTCCTTTGTTGAAAACAAAGATTTATTTTTAATATTTCAGCAAAGCAGGATAAACTCCATCTGTCCTGAACTGCTGGAATCTATCTGCCTGCACAACATCTGTGTCATTCTTACAACCTCCCACTGCTTTCCTAGCATCCCTTACAGAGACAGTACAATTGTAGCCCTGCAATACTAAAAGTTCCAGTGCACACATTTTCATTGTCTCTTACTGAAAGGTGGGTTACATGGTGCCCCCTAAAACCTGATGTCCCTGAAAGGTGCTTTAGTCCACAGCTTGCATAATAATTATGTCTGTTTGCTTTACTGCTTTTGCATCATAGAGGTCCATATTCAAAAGCCATTTAGACAAACAGTTGAAAAGTTATCCATCTAAATGGCTGAACCAGCATATTTAAAGACTTATTTGGCTAAATTCTAGCTGGATAATGAGTTATCCAGCTAGAATTTAGCTGCATAAGTTAGGAGCATTCTGGGAGTGGGGGAATGCATTTTGGAGAGGAGCAGAGTTAGCCATATAAGTTAACCAGCTAACTCAGATATTTAGAGTAAGCTGATTAACTTAAGAGCCTAACTCTGGTTGACATGTCCTAAAGTTAGCCAGATATACTACTACTACTTCCCTCTTACCCGCGACCGCCTCCAGCGCCGACCACGAGGCACCCCCTGCCTTCTCTCCGCAGACGCTCCACCGCCGTTCTGCTGCTTCCGCTTCTGCTGCCGACAGCCAATCCAGCACTCCCATCTTCGGCAGCCAACCCAGCGCCTGGACTCCCTCGCCGACCAGCCAATCGGGGGACAGCCCCGATTGGACTTTAAATTCTTCGCGGCTCCCGGACAGAGCCCTCTTCGGCCGCAGACTCAGCGGGAGGAAGAGAGGCCGGAACGCCGACAGGGCCTGCGCGATCGGCGCCGGAGACCCGCCGGGGTAAGGCCTACTACTTCCCTCTTACCCGCGACCGCCTCCAGCGCCGACCACGAGGCACCCCCTGCCTTCTCTCCGCAGACGCTCCACCGCCGTTCTGCTGCTTCCGCTTCTGCTGCCGACAGCCAATCCAGCGCTCCCATCTTCGGCAGCCAACCCGGCGCCTGGACTCCCTCGCCGACCAGCCAATCGGGGGACAGCCCCGATTGGACTTTAAATTCTTCACAGCTCCTAGGCGTCGCACGCCGAGCGTCGCGCGCCGAAGGAGTGCGACAAAGGGGCCTGCCCCTTTGAGCGCCCCTTAGAGCAGCCCATTCAGACAGCCCAGAAGAAGTTTCATGGTCTCCAAGCTGACGCTGAACACTCGCAGTAAGTTCCAACGCTTCTTGCCACGCACGTGCTGTAAATGACATTAAAGCTCCTCGTATGTCCAACCCTAGCAATGCCTCCCTAAACAGTAATGCTGTGACCTTCCAGGTCAGAAACTCCACCAGCAACCGGTCAGACAACCCCATTCACGCCTACGGAGGACAGAGCACTCTTCCAGCCGAACCAACAAACATACAAACACGGTCAGCATTCATCCAAACCTCTCCTCAATCGGACAGACACCTTCTCTCATCCATTCATCTCAGACTAAACTTCCTCCAGAACTCCACTCATCATGCACACTTACAACATCCCAATCATCCACTACCAAAGGAGAACCCCTTCAGTTAACACCATCAATGTCACACGAAAAAGAATTATCCCTATCATGACATCTCCATTGAACCAACTTCTAGGCCTCACGCTTCTCTCAGTAACCCTCTTCAATGCGCAATCCTTAACTAAGAAGACACACATTCTCAATGATTACCTTTTGGATTCCAACCCAGACATCTGTGCCATCACAGAAACCTGGTTAAAAAACTCGGACATCGCCTTAACCAACCAACTACCCATCCAGACCTATGACATCTTCACCTTCCATAGACACAAAAAAAGAGGAGGCGGACTTCTTCTAGCCACCAAGAAAGAACTCAGACTGACCGCACATTCAATCAAGACAGAGTTCAAACTGGAATTGGGCCTAGTCAAGTCAAAACATCTACAAATACTGTTAGTCTACGCTCCTCCAGGAGTTCTAGAAACGGACCCCTCACCCCTCATAGAATCCATTGTGAAACATATCAACTCAGACCTTCCAACAATGATCATGGGGGACTTCAACCTCCATACAAACGCAACACCTCACTCTGCGAACTGTGAAGCCCTCCTCACCTCCCTTGGAGCTATGGGATTCACTCAGACCATCAACAGCCCCACTCATAAAGCTGGACACACGCTGGACCTAATATTCATCAACGCTAATTTCACCAGCACAGTAGAACCCACCTGTACTCTAATCCCCTGGTCAGACCATTTCCTGATAGAATCTTCCTTCTCCACACACAAACAAACACACACCTCCCCACACCTTTCTACCATCCAATTCAGGAAAGCATGTCCAGCTGATACACTCAGCGATCAACTCTCCAATGAACTCCCTAACTTAGACCTAACTAACCCTGACTCAGCCCTATCCTCTTGGCAAAAGATCACAGAAACAGTTGCAAATAAATGGTGCCCAATAGTCTCCAAATCAATCAACCCAACAAAAAAGGGAAATCAACCCTGGTTCAGCACTGAACTTAAACAGATGAAACAGGACTTTCGACAAAAAGAAAATAGATGGCGCAAAACCCCTAACACAACTACCCTTGCAACATACAAGGGATTCTTACATCACTACAGGACTGCCATTCTACAGCAAAAAAAGGAATACTATGCAAACAAAATACACCATTTCCAATATGATGCCCAGGCCCTATTCGCCTATGTAACACAAATCACTAAATCTACCCCCCCACCTATCCCAGACGAACAAGCTCTTTCCAAGGCTAATGAGCTCGCTTCTTTCTTTCAACAGAAGATCTTAAATACCCTCGCCTTCCTTCCTCCAAATACTACACCTCCCAAGTCAGGCGAGAATCACCAGTCTCTTACTAGACCCAAATTTGACAGTTTTGAATCAATCTCCACTAAAGAGATTGAATCCCTTCTAAAAAGACAGAAACCATCTAGCCATCCAGCCGATAACATCCCATCGAGACTCCTGCTTCTCATCCCTGACACGATCTCAGGACCTCTGACCAGCATCATAAACAGCCTTCTAACACAAGGAAGCTACCCAGACAGCCTCAAAACCGCCTCACTCAAGCCCCTCCTCAAGAAACACAACTTAGACCCGAATGTACTAGCTAATTTCAGACCCATCTCTAACCTCCCCTTCGTTGCCAAACTAACGGAGAAACTGGTAAACACCCAACTTTCTGAATATCTAGAAGACCACAAGATCCTATACCCTTCGCAATATGGTTTCCGTAAATCACGCAACACAGAAACTCTCCTCATTTCTCTTACAGACCATATTATTATGGGGTTAGACAAAGGACACTCCTTTTTACTAGTCCTGTTAGACATCTCGGCGGCATTCGACACCGTCAACCACACCATCCTGCTGGATCGCCTAGCAGATATCGGCAAATCCGGATCTGCCCACAACTGGTTCAAGTCCTTCCTCAACAATAGGACTTTCAAAGTCAAAATCAACAATAAAGAGTCACCCCTAACAAAATCAACTCTGGGTGTACCACAAGGCTCCTCCTTATCCCCTACCCTCTTTAATATATACCTCCTCCCCCTCTGCCAACTGTTAACAGATCTCAACCTAATTCATTATCTGTACGCAGACGACGTGCAGATTCTAATCCCTATAACAGAATCAATATCAAAAGCGCTCACTCACTGGAATAACTGCCTTCTTTCCATCACTAATCTACTCAACAGCTTAAACCTGGTTCTCAACGCCTCCAAGACAGAGCTGCTCCATATCTCCTCAAATGAAAACAATATCGCCCCACCATCACCACACTCTTCTCACATTACCTGCAAGCAGGTTAGAGACCTTGGGGTAATACTAGACAATCGACTAAACCTAAAGAAAATGGTCAACACAACTTCCAAAGACTGTTTCTACAGACTACAGGTTCTAAAACGACTTAAACCACTCTTATTCTTCCATGACTTCAGGACAGTCCTCCAAGCGCTACTATTCGCCAAAATAGACTACTGCAGTGCCCTTTTCCTAGGCCTCCCCAAATCCACTACCAAACCACTGCAGATGATTCAAAACGCGGCAGCAAGATTGCTGACCAGTACCAGCCGCGGCGAACACATCTCACCCATCCTCAGGAACCTACATTGGTTACCAGTTCATTTCAGAATTCTATACAAATCAATCACCTTAATTCATAAAACCATCCATCATCATCTTCAACTCGACCTGGAAATCCCATTCAAACTCCACTCCTCCAACAGACCAACTAGGGATATTCTCAAAGGCACTCTGAAATTTCCCCCCACTAAAGCCTCACGCCTCTCTACAACCAAAGACAGAGCTTTTTCGATAGCTGGCCCATCTATCTGGAATAGCATCCCATCAAATCTCAGACTGGAGCCCTGCCTTTTAACTTTTAGAAAAAGACTTAAAACCTGGCTCTTCCTCCAAGCCTTCACCGATCCACCAGACATTCACTAGATTGACCTCACTCTTACCCGACCTGGCATTTACACTCAAGAATGGACTCTGACTCTTCCAGGTTAAAGCACCTATTAAGCATTTAACCGTACACCCTACGGTAACACTTTATATTTCTCCTGCCTTATCTTCCTTCCAGCTTGTCGCAAGCTTCCAAGTTCTCTTTCCCTGTTGATTGTAACTTTGACTTATTCCCTCCTATTGTTTAGCTCTCGTTTACTTGAATTGTTACTCCAGTTATTCCCTGTTAAATGTAAACCGATCCGATATGGTTATTACTATGAAGGTCGGTATAAAAAACTGTTAAATAAATAATAAATAAATAAATATACATATCCGGCTAATTTTAAGATAGCTGGATATATTCAGCAGCGCGACGACATCGCTGAAAATACTGTGCTAGTTAGCCAGATATATTCATCCAGGTAATTATCCAAGCCACTCAGCAGCTGAATATCACTCCTATACTATTTAATAGTTGCATAATTGTGCATACTTCAACTGGGTTGCTTTGATACATTTTTCCTATCATGTTATGAATATATAAACTCTATTAGCAACTGTGCTTCAAATTTATCAAATCGGCTACATAATGTTTTCTCTCTTCTCAGTCTTTGGGGTAACTCTACTTTGTCCATGTTATGGCTCCAGTCCAGGTGGAGTGTAGGGAACATCATCTCCAGAGTGGCATGGCATGGCAGACTGAGGTTGGAGCAAGGCTTGGGCAGTCTGGTATAGCTGGAACAAGGCATGGCAAGCCTTGTGCAGCGAAAGCAAGACTTGGACATATTACCGTATTTCCACGACAATAACCCGCCCACGTATATAACCCGCCCACACACATAACCCGCAGGTTTTCAAGATTTATGAAAAAAAGTTTTAATATACCCCGCCTCCTCATATAACCCGCAATTCAAAAAAAAAAATAAATTTTTAAATACCTGTCGGAGGGCCGCGTGGGTCCAGGCGGGCGGCGGGAGCCGGGTGGTCGCGTGTTAAATCTAGGCCGCGGGCGGGTGGGCGCTTGTTCCAGGCGGCGGCGGCGGGGGCGGGTGGACGCGCGTTAGTTCGAGACGGCCGGCGGGTGGTCGCGTGTTAAATCTAGGCCGGGTCGCACAGGCGCGCATTCATTCACTGCCGGTGGGGGCAGCCCCCACCGGCAGTGAATGAATGCGCGCCGAAAGCAGCTTGTTCCAGGCGGCGGTGGCGGGTGGACGCGCGTTAGTTCGAGGCGGGTGGTCGCGTGTTAAATCTAGGCCGGGTCGCTCAAGGCAATCTAGGCCGGGTCGCTCAAGGCAGTCACATGCCGTGACGTCACGGCATGTGACTGCCTTGAGCATCGAATCGCAGGGGTCGCATTCATTCATCCAGGCGGAGGAGCCGGCTGCTTTCGCCGCTACTGCCTTGAGCGCCGAAAGCAGCCGGCAGCGGCAGCTGAAAGCAGCCGGCTCCTCCGCCTGGATGAATGAATTCATTCACTGCCGGTGGGGGCTGCCCCAGCCCCCACCGGCAGTGAATGAATGCGACCCCTGCGATTCGATGCTCAAGGCAGTCACATGCCGTGACGTCACGGCATGTGACTGCCTTGAGCGACCAGGCCTAGATTGCCTTGAGCGACCCGGCCTAGATTTAACACGCGACCACCCGCCTCGAACTAACGCGCGTCCACCCGCCACCGCCGCCTGGAACAAGCTGCTTTCGGCGCGCATTCATTCACTGCCGGTGGGGGCTGCCCCCACCGGCAGTGAATGAATGCGCGCCTGTGCGACCCGGCCTAGATTTAACACGCGACCACCCGCCGGCCGTCTCGAACTAACGCGCGTCCACCCGCCCCCGCCGCCGCCGCCTGGAACAAGCGCCCACCCGCCTGCGGCCTAGATTTAACACGCGACCAATCAGGAAGCGGCCGGGCGCAGGGATAGGACGGACTCCTCTCAGCTGCAGCCTATTCAGAGTCGGGAAACTTTATTGGTTGTAAAATTTTTTCTGGATAACCCGCCCACGTTTATACCCCGCGGGGGGCATGCGGGGTAGGTAAAAACGCACATTACCCGCGGGTTATATGCGTGGAAATACGGTAGTAAGGCTAGAACCAAGGCTTGGACTGGGAAGGAGTACAGGTAAGGCTGGAACTCAGGAACAGAGTGCAAGTAAGACTGGAACTCAGGAACAGAGTGCTGGCAAGACTGGATCTCAGAAACAGAGGGCAGGCAAGATTGGAACTCAGGAACAGAGTGCAGGCAAGACTGGATCTCAGGAACAGAGGGCAGGCAAGATTGGAACTCAGGAACAGAGTGCAGGCAAGACTGATCTCAGAAACAGAGTGCAGGCAAGACTGGAACAGGAATGGACTAAGACAGGACAAGACAAGGCAAGACAAGGACAACACAGAACATGGAACATAAAGCCAGAAAGCAGTAATACAGGAAGGTCCTGAAGGGCAAGACAAGGAGAGGCCTAGAGAAGCCAGAGAGCTAGGCAAGGCCTGGATAGGCCAGAGGTCAAGAATAGGCCAAAATAGGCTGCAAAGCAAAGAAGAGAGCCAGAATGCCCTATGACCATGAGGCAAGGCTAGGAGCAGAAGGCCAGATGGCCACAAGGCAAAGCAAGGCTAGGAGAAGAAGGTCTGGAGGCCATGAGACAAGGCAAGGCAAGGCAAGGCTGGGATCAGAAAGCTCAGCAGCCACAAGACAAAGCAAGGATAGGCCTAAGAAGGCATCAAGACAAGAGTGGCTAGGGCAAAGAGCTAAAGGAGTCTCGATGCAGAAATATCGAAGCAAGGGACAGACAGGGTTATGTAGGGCTGGAGTCTGGTTGTGGTACATGCAGGAAGGAGGGGCCTGGCCAGCATGAAGGGTATGCTCACTTGGATCCCCTGGTGGAGGGAGGCTGCACAGCAGCTGAAACTGTAACAGTCCACTGATTAATTTAAAATACTTTCCTCTCTCAATGAGTGTATATACTGTTCTTTATCAACTGTACTTCTCCAATCACATGGATCATAGGGGTACTGGTGTGTTATCTATTTCATGGTCCTTATCCCATGACTGGTTGCAAATCCTCTGCATTAGAATTTAATTCACTATTTGGATGAGTCTCACTAGTAAATATATTCTTTCTTGTTTCAGTTGGATCCTGATACCTGCTTCCCATATTGGAGTCATCTATATTGTCATCAGTTTCATTTATCTGCCTTATCCCCAGTCATTTAGCAATACTGGGTGATCCATAGTGGCATCAGCCTTTTCCCTAACTGAAATAAATCCACAAGGGTGCAGTAGGTTTCTGTGCAGAGTTCTTTCTAGTTATTCCCTGTTTTTAGCCTCATCACATAGATTGGTAGTTCTTCAATTTGTTTAACAACAATGTATATTATAGGCCCCCACCAGTCTGCAAGTTTATGCTTGCCACTCAATTTCACCCTGTTCCACTGAAGATGCCATTATCTTCATATCCCATCTATGCTTGTTGGCTAGTTGGTGCTTCTCAGCTTCCTGTGTAGCTAATTCATAAACATGCTTTAGCCTCTGATGTAAGTCTTTCACATACTGATTATGCGTCTCTGCACTGTGGCCCACTGGGCTGATGCCGAAGCATAAATCTATTGGAAGCTGTAGTTCTCTCCTGAACATGAGAAAGAATGGGGAAGCTCCAGTGAAAAGGCCCTTTCACCTTCTGGTTAATTCTTCTTTCTATAGGCTTCTTAAATTCTTCAGATATTCTTCCCCAAAGTTTAGTGACACTTTCATATACTCCATGTTGCCACCTTAAAATTGCTTCTTATGTAGCCTCATCCATATGGGTTAATTCTGTAGCATTCACTGCCTTTATCAGATCAATTGGTTCACCTTTACCCAGCATCCCTCGGGAAAGCAACCTGAGCCTGAGATCCAAAACATTTTTCAACAGTACCTTAGTTTTTACATGTGACTTAGTGCCAGTTCAGATACGTTGCAGCTGAACCAGTAGGCCTCCAGGGAGGGAATGGTCTTCCGAAGCCTCAAAAAGGGCCGGTAGGCTTTGACCATGTTTAGGATATCAAAATGTATTCCATGTCCTTGGCCTCATTTCCTGAGGAAACTATCAGCCTGGTATTGGTCAGTCTGGCCATCACAGGCCTTGTGAATCTCTGATTGGACCTCTGATGGGAAGCATACATTTGATAGCCACCCAATTCTTTTTCATGACTAATTTCTTGGTGTAATTTGGGCCTGCCATTTCTTTGCAATCACATACTAGATGCTTTTGAACATTTGTCCCTACTATCAGAGGCAAGGTCCTATTTTTTTGATTGGGACAATCAAAGGCCAGAACAGAATTCTTATTCCTACTTCCACAGGCCTCCTTTGGAAACTGTAGTTCAACCTCGATATATCCTTGATAAGGAACAGGTTGACCTCCTACATCTGTAAACACAAAGTAAGTCTTCTAGTGATTGCAATTTCCAATATGATAGGTAGTTCTTATAGAAAGCTTGTGCTATACATGTTACCTGGGAGCCTGTGTCCACTGAGGAAAGACATTGCACACCAACCAGATAGGCTGTTGCAGAGCACACCTTCGCCACAAAGTGATCTAAAACACCATTTAGTAATTGTTCTGGTGGGCATGACCACTCAGTATTTCCTTTTTAGGACCTTATGAAGTTTTACCTGTTGCCTTTGTCCATCCCTCACAAAAGCACCCTTTTAGTTTAAAGAATTGTTTGATACTGGGAATTCTCGGCTTCTTTTCAAATCTCCCATACAGTTTCTGTTGAACTAGAACAGCATTCACAGGATTTGTGCATCTTATCATCATACGTCCAACCTCCCCACAATTATAACAGAATGAAACTACCCTGGAGTGATGCCTATCTTTTGAGGATGCTTTCTCTACCTGAGGTTTTCCCTACATCATGCTGTTTGCAGCAGGGTTATTTATCACTTCAAGAGTGGCAGTTCTACATTGACTGATTAATAAAATGGGCACAGAATTAACTTCCTTTCCTGAAGATATTCTTCACTCAGGTTCTTCTTTAAACTCACTTTTCTCTGGCATCACGTAGGGGTAGATTTTCAAAGGGTTACGCGCGCAACCCCCGAAAACCTACCCTTGCGTGCGCCGAGCCTATTTTGCATAGGCTCAGCGGTGCACGTAAGCCCCAGGGCGCGCGTATGTCCCGGGGCTTTCAAAAATGGACGGTCCGGGGCCGGGGACGTTATGGCAGTCCGGGGGCGGTCCCTAGTTCTCCAGCACAGTGGCCTGTGCCGGGGGTTGGCATGCCGGCAGTCGGCCAGCAGGCGTAACTCAAAGAAATAAGGTAGGGGGTGGATTTAGGTAGGGTTGGGGGGTGGGTTAGATAGGGGAAGGGAGGGAAAGATGGGGGGAGCTAAAAAAAAGTTCCCTCCGAGGCCGCTCCGAAATCGTAGGGAACGGGAAAAGCCATTGGGGCTCCCCTTGGGCTCGGCGCACACAAGGTGCACAAGTGTGCACCCCCTTGTGCGCGCCAACCCAGGATTCTACAGCATGCGCGTGGCAGCGTGCACATGTTATAAAATCAGGTTTACATTTGTGCGCACCAGGTAGTACGCACAAATGTACCCCGGGTGCGTAGGAATTAAAATCGGCCCCATATTGAGCAATGTTTATATCTTTTGCTGTTCACGTTCTGCCTGCAGGTTTAGTCTGTGCAACTCCCAAATGACATATCCTTCTAGAAAAATCAGAGCAATTGAAGGGGAGAGAAACATGAAAGAATCTAGATTCCAGGTTCTCTCCCCCTCAATTGCTCTGATTTTAATCAGCAGCTCAGAGTACTGTGGGAGCCTCTCAAGTTGGCTTTCTAATAAGTCTCTCAATTGCAACCAGGTAATGAGAGTCTCTTCCCAGCAACCACGTACAAACTGTTGAAATAATTGCCTATCAGGAACAAGTTCAAATAAAACTCCCCATAGCAACACCTTCTCCAGTAGAATCTGAAGCCTTCTCAAATAATCTTAACATGTTTCTTTGGCATTTTGGTAAGTTTCTGTGAAACTGAAGAACAATTCCCCTCCATTAGTTACACTGCCATACGCCCTATCCAGCTCCTCTAAGCACTGTTCTGCTGTGGCACTTTCACACACATAGCAGGCAACATTTAAAGCTGGAGGAAGGAGGCTTTCAAACAATTTTCTCTTTTTTTGCACTTGCCGTGAGGTCTGAATCTTGCAATAATTGCTTAATCTGAGTACGCCAAGTTTCAAAGTCTTTTTCATTACTAGGTTTAGGGACATTCCCAGAGAAAACCTTAATTCTGTGATAAGTATGATTCAATTCTGCTCCTTCTTTTGAAGTTTTTGCCACATGGTCCACTGTAACTTTTGAAACATTTTCAGGAATGGAAATACATGGAATAGAATATTGAGGAAAGCTGGCTGGCCCAGATTAATGAGTCAATGTAATATCTTGCTGTCTGGGAACTTCCTGCTGCCCTTTAGCTGAAGTCTGAAGCACACCACACATTAATTGCTTCTTCCACGTTTGACCCCAGTCATAAGAGCAGATGTTCTCTTTCTCAGTTTCTTAATATCAGCTTTCTGGCTGTCATCTAAATGACCTAGCTCTTCTTGCAACTGGTCTTTCATGACTAGGAGTATTAACTACAATATGCAAGATACAAACCCCATTCAAAATAACCAATAAAAATAACAGACAAAAATGTGTAACAATCAAAAATTGGTTTTCACTGTGCTGGGATTATAAAGTGTGCATAGCAGCCTATTATTTATTTATTTATTTATTTATTTGATGAGTTTTATATACCGTTATTTGGTTGAGCCATCATATTATATTCGATGATAGCAGTCAATCATATTAGTTGTTCAGTTAATGGGGGGGGTTTTATGATTTTTTTTCTTTTTTACATTAAGACAGCTTTCTACATGTAAATCTAAGGGAGTTGTGCATATCATTTGGTGTCCATGCTTGATGTTATATATAGGGAAGACACTTCACACAATTGGAACCCGGGTTCGAGAACATCTGAGCTGCATTCACAGACCACATCAGGATGTTCCTTTAGTAGCTCGCTGGATGACAGCCTCCCACAAGCTTGAAAATCTACGGTTTTCAGTTTTGTTTCAACCTCACCCCAGTAGGAGGGGACGTTAGAGTTATTTATTTACAATTGGAACACCATTGCCCCTTATGAATTCAGTAAAGAAACTGAGTAGTCTATATTTTATTAAAGATCATTATTACATCATGTACCGGTAACTCTTTGATCTGATTGGCTATGCTTTTTAATTTATATTAACATCTTAACATCAGACCCTTCAGACGTTCTATAGTAAACTTGCTTTAGAGTTTTGAAACTGCAGTTTATTTTTTGGTATTATTTTGGTAACAAGTTTTATTATACTCACTTTACTTTTAATATAGAACCAACTGTGTAGAAACTCTGACAGTGTTGGGCTGAGGTTTCCATGGTTTTAACCATCAAGAAACTACACCTCTCCTGATGGTCCAAATGGACTGTTCAAATAAGTATTGAATGGATTGCGCTTTACATGAATACTGTAGTGCTAACGCATGCTCTATAGGGACTAGATTACATGTGGTTGGTACATCTTCAAGTCACCTGCGACTTCTGAGGCTTATGGATTATGAGTTTCATATGAACAGCCATTGTAGTTTCTTTTAGTTACAAAATGAAAAAAATTATTTAAAAAAAAAAAAAACAACCCATTAACTAAACAACAAGAGACTCGTACATGAGTATACCTTTTGTGCTTTTGCCAAATATAATTGACTGCTATGCACAATTAATGATACCAGCATGGTGGCGCCCAATTTTTAATTGTTACCCATGTTTGTCTGCTATTTTTAATACTAGGAGTATGTCAGTTTCTAGGGAGTCAGTGCATGCCTTATGGGCTTTAGATTCAGCGTTCTATTCCAAAACAGATTTAACTATCCACTGTCTGTCCAATTCCCCACTAATGCATATCCCATCTAGAGCGAGTAAAGAAAGTGGGTCTTCAAACTCACATAAAATCTGATCAGATGATTCAGCCCTTAAATGTGGTTTTGTAATCGTACCTGCTGAGTTTAAAACTTTCTGAACACTTGCCAAAGATGTTGCAGGGTTTATGGAATCCAAGATGACAGATGACCCACACTATCATAAAGTGAATATAATTTCAACACATACACACACATATTGGGGTAGATTTTAAAAGGCCTGCGCCGGCGCATGCAAAGCCCCGGGACGCGCGTAAGTCCCGGGGCTTCGTAAAAGGGGCGGGAGGGGGCGTGTCTGGGGTCAGGGGCGGTCCGAAGTGGGTCCGGGGGCGTGGCGACGGTTCGGGGGCGGGCCGGGAGGGCGGTCCCAAGTCCCCCGGCACTGCGGCCTGTGCCGGGGGATGCCGAGGCAGCGCGCGCAAATTACGCCTGCCTCAAGCAGGCGTAACTTGCACAACAAAGGTAGGGGGGATTTAGGTAGGGCTGGGGGGTGGGTTAGATAGGGGAAGGGAGGGGAAGGTGGGGGGACGCGAAAGGAAAGCTCCCTCCGAGGCCGCTCCGATTTCGGAGCGGCCTCGGAGGGAACGTAATCGCGCGTATCTTATAAAATCCGGCGTACTTTTGTTTGCGCCAGTTGTGCGAACAAAAGTACGCACGAGCGTACTTTTTTAAGATCTACCTCATTGGGTTTTATGAGCAGTCTTGCTATATTTACATAATTACCCTGGCTGGGCTCTGCATTTAAGTGAATATCACAGGGATACTGTAAAAACATCAATATTTTAAATATAATGTGATTGCCTTTGAGGTTTTGTATTTTAGATCTCTCAGGAATACACTCATAATCAAGTGAATTTGCAAAGGACTTACACACGGAAATGTAATGTACTATCGTAGCAATTTTCAAAAGCCATTGATGTGCGAAAAGTGCACTTACCTGGGCAAATCCTATGGACATTTCAATGGCATATATTGTATCAATTTTCAAAAGCCCACTTCCATGAGTAAAGTGCATTTACATGTGTAAAACCCAATTTTACGTGTGTAAATGATTTTGAAAATTATCCTCAATATATGCAATATTCCATTTCACTGCTGCATAAATTAAAAAATTGTATAAACTTTACCGGTCTAAAGAATTACAATGTATGTGTGAAGCATATTCGGGCTTGCTGCGACCACAGCAATAGTTCAGGAACGCAATAAGCTTAGTTATGGTGCAGGCATTTATTTATAGTCCATTTAAAGATATAAGAATCAAAAAAGTAGCTCACCTTACACAACTAACAGGTAAACGTCCACTGCCTGAGTGTATTGTGTGGTCCTACCAGCTCCCTGGGGCCTCCTCAAGCTTTCTAGGCCTGGGCTCTTATGGCAGGGCAAAAGGAACCACCCTTCACCCAGAATCCCTTAAGGAGGACTGGGTTAAAAGCCTGAAACGGGCTCCTTAAGGTAGAATGAGGGAGCTGTTGGTAGGTACACACCGGGGTCGATGCAATAACTGTGCGCAGAAAATGGGCACTCAGGGTTGAGCGCCCATTTTCCTAATGCGTGCCCAGCTACCACTCCTGGGAGCGCGATTCAATATTTAAATGAGGAGCTGCACTAAAATGGAGGTGGTAGGGGAAAATGTGCATCTTTAGCACCTCCTCAGCATCGAGCACACAGGAGAGGTGGTTGTCAAGCGAGCTATCAAGCAGGTTGGGAAAACGGACACTCAATCTAGGAGTGTCCATTTTCTCTGGCATAGACATGCACAAGATAAATGGCCTGGACTTTGTATCTTGTGTGTGTATTGGGCGTCCAGAATTTTTTTTTTGAAAAAAAAAATTTTTTTAACTAAATACTTCTTTATTTGGTTCCTCCAACTTAGTATTGCATCGATACTATTTGGAGGAAACATAGAAAGCAGGATATTTCTTTTTTTTTTTCAATGCACCCTTGAGTGTTGCATACCTTTACGCCAGCCCAGGGCTGGCGTAAAATTTACCACATTGCAAGGGTGCATTGGCCATGCAGAAAACTTATTGGATCGCAGGGATTAGCTAATAGCCTCATCTACATGAATTTACATGTGATGAGCGCTATTAGCTATGCAGTGATTTGGACACGTGTCCTGGACGTGCTAATCCCCGTATTGGATTGGGGGTTATAGATACGCATTCAAAACACATGTCCAATTGCGTGTTAGGCCGTGCGCAACGGCTGGTGCATAGTATTGCATCGGCCCCAACGTGAGGTACAAGTGTCTTGCTGTAGATTACTACTTCAGGATTTACCAGATCCAGACTGCAAGGCTAAGGCTGTAGAGACCTGCAATTCAACTGCTAGCCCAGGATCAATAATGAAACTGCATATCTCATTAGCATGTAACAGCATTAAACTAAACTAAATAATCAGCAAACTTAGTCAATCTGCTCACTCCACTACACATGAGTACTGCAGAGGTTTATTTATGAAGATTTGTTCAAACGGGTAGTGAATAAGCCATTAGATTAAATCTTTATACAGTCTTTGCGCCACTAATAATGGCCCAGCTTGTGCCCTACTGTGAGCTGATTTGAACACTGAAGGAGCAGGAAAAGTCTTGTTGATCCTGCAGGCAATGGGCTTGAATTCTCATTGCAACAGCCCTCTGTCATGGGAAACCTTTGTCTTTGAGGAATCAAATCGCTCTGGGTCCTTCAGCGTGAGTTCTTAGCTGAAAACAAAGGACTATTTTTAACATTTCGGTAGAGCAGGGTAAACTCCATATGTTCTGAGCTGCTGGAGTCTGTTATCTGCCTGCAAGGCATCCTGTGTCATTCTTACAACTTCCCACTGCTTGCCTAGCAGCCCTTAAAGAGACAGAACACCATTTGTAGCCATGCAATATCATAAGTGCCAATTCTCACATTTTAATTGTCTCTTACTAAAGGTGAGTTGCACTACAACTACCCAGGGCCACTGCTAGCTTTTTTGCTGCCCTGTGCAAACAATTATTGTGGCGTTCCTCCTCCCACACTTCATTCACTCTCTGTCTCAGAACTGTCCAAAAAAGCCCAGTTCCTTCCAGCGACCTAAACTTTAAACTGTCACCCCTCTACCCTCCAGATCTTCACCCCCTCCCCTGTAACCCATTGCTGGTGCAAGAGTATTAGGTACCCTAGGGAAATCTTAGACCCTTGCACCCCCACCTCCTGCTCCCGTCACATACACAATTAAAAATTAAGCATTTATAATAGATTTTACATGAGAAAGTATATTAAAAGTACATTCTTCTGAGGTAAAAAAAATATCACAAGTATTTGCATGCACTTCTTTGCTGCCAACCAGAAACCCTACAAAAAAAAGACACTTGGAATCCATCTGGCATTAGGGCTACTGTAATGCGTGTTAGGTGTGGCCTTGACCCTCAGAAAGCCATGAGTAAATTACAATTAAAATATAATAAACCTCCCACACCACAGCAGCTCTAACTGCCAGCACTTAAAAATGTAACAACCCTACCTATGAAAAGGCAACACTGCAAATATTACACCAGGTCCTAAAACACCAATACACCTCATATTAGGAAACAGAACAAACCAAGCTGTTATAAATTCCTATATCTTAGCAGAATCTCTCATCTCAATTACACATGCAGAACACAGGCAGACCTTCACCAAATACAGGAAAAAAGAAACCATAAAGTATAAATAGAAACATGCAGGCAAAAACTGAATAGGAAAACCGCAACAAGTCAATCTCTGTTCAGTGTAACAATGGAAAAAACAGAAACCATCACCAATCCTCAGACATTAAACAAAATCAAGAAATATAATAAATACATTAATCATAATAGCATAAACATACTAATAAAAAGAATATTTCAAAACTGCTGGTGAACAGAAGATCCATTCATTAAAACTCATAAACAATTTGTTTTAAATTTCTCAAATACCAATAAAATATTTCAAAACAGCAGATACAAATAGCATCCAAAAATTAAAACTAATAAGGATAAAATAATTCATGCTCACCATACCTGGAAACTTTTGATTTCCAGTCACTCAGATTGTTGTGAGGGATGCATAAACTTTCTCCTCTCTCATACACATGCATACATATGCTCTCTCCCTCATACACGCACATGCTCATTCCTTCTTACATACACATGCTCTCATGCACATGCACCCTCTCTTTCAAACATATTCTCACTCATACACATGCTCACACATGATCCCTCCTACATACACATACATACACAAGATCCATCTTTCTCACATATACATGCTGAGACACACATACATACACACAGTCACAAACACGGCCCTGCAACTTCCTCTTGTTTGCTGCGCGGCCTTGTGGCTCCTCCTCTTACCCTGTGATCTACCTCTCAAACACGGCCCTGTCCTCCTCTTTTTTTCTGCACGGCAGATTGGGAACCACCGTGCTGCCCTATGGCTCCTCATCATCACCACACAGCAGGTTGGGAACCACCAGACAGTGGCAACAGCAGCTCACTCGGCCTCAGGCCACCGCCCCCTCCAGGCCGCCACCCTGTGTAAATGCATGGCTTGCATAGTGGATTACGCCAGCCCTGCAGCTACCCCTCTAAAATATATTGCTTTCAGACCTTTATTTCACAATGCTTTATTGGTATGCAAGTTGTAGTATAGAAAGATAGGTTTTAAAACTGACAGTTTCTTTGTAGTCTGGTTTTCAATATGTACTTTTATACACTTTCAAAGTCTGGATGTAGGCTATATGGGAGGCTGAGGCAGAGCTAGGTAAACCCGTTCTGGAAATCAAGGCAAGGACAGTAAAGAAGTCTGGACAAGAGGCTTTGGCTAATGCCGAATTGTTCTGTAAAAAATGGGAAACACTTCTGTCATTCAATGTAAGGCAGTGTGCAGCTCTTGTCAGATTTCATACTGGAAAGAACCATCAAGCACTGGGGCGTCAACCACCATTTCATCTAGTTGGAATCCTGATGCTGTGGAATTGCCAGATTATACTTCTGAATCGTTTGAGAATACATGTTTTTCTACATCCAAGAGTGAAGCAGAGAAACCAGAGGTAATTTCTTCTGATTTTTCACTGCCTGGTGATGGGATGACTTAGAATGAATGGCTTAGATGCTTTCTTCTTACTCACCTGAGCCAATAAGATATAGTGTATGGTCTTCCTACCTCCTCCCTCCCCCACCCAGATCCTATTGGTCTGCACAAGTAATATCATGAAGAAGGGATACTAAAGCCAGAAGGTGGGGGGGAGGAGGAGAGCAATAGTGATGCACGCAGCAGCAGGACCTGGGAAGAAGCTGAAAGCCTGCACTAAAAGGAGCCAATTACTGCTAGCATCACCCCTACCAAGAGGAACTGCTACTACTGCTGCTGCCCGTCCCCCAACCAAGAAGAGCTTCTGTCCCCCCAGAGTTGCCCCACCTCTCCAAGCAGAGCTGTTGCAGCTACTGAAGAGAAAGGGCGAGAGGAAAAACCATAGAGGACTCTAGGAGCCCAAGATCCAGGAGATGCTGAGGGTGGCCCTGGTGCTACTAAGAGAAGAGAGCAGCACAGGAGGAGGAGGAGGAAAAGTTCAGCAGGAGCCACTGTACGTAGGAAAAGGGCAAAGTTCAGGCATCCGGGGATGCTACTGCTCCTGGTAGGGCCACCTGGTATCCGCGGGGAGTAGGGAAGAACCAGGGAGGAGAGTAACAAAAGAAGGGAGGCAGGAGGGTAAATGGCGAAGGGGGAGGAAGTGAAGTGAGTGGAGGAAGTAAGAGAACGAAGAGCGGGGAGAAGGAGAGGAAAGGGGAGGGACGGAGAAGTAGGAGTGAAGAGAGAGAGGGGAAAGGAGAGGGGAGGAAGGGTGAGAGTAAAAAAAAGGGGGGTTGAGGGAGTAAAGGAAGAGCAGAGGTGAGAGGAAACAGAGAAGAGGGGTCTGAGCGGTACAAAGGAGGGGGTGGAAGTGAGTGACAGGGGAGGGAGAGAAGGGAGGGAGGGAGTTGTTTCCTACTTCCCTTTTTCCCCCTCATCTCATGATGCAGATGCAGGAAAAAGGGGGAAAGTAGGAAACAGAGTTCCTGGATATGTAGCAGGATTGCCAATTCTGGGAGATCTATTAGGAATGGGTAGAACAGGTAGATGTGAATCAGTTATTTACTCTTTCGGATAATAGAAAGACTATAGAGCACTACATGAAGTTAGCAGGGGGCACATTTAAAACTAATCGGAGAAAGTTCTTTTTCACTCATGCACAATTAAACTCTGGTATTTGTTGCCAGAGGATGTGGTTAGTGCAGTTAGTGTAAGCTGTGTTTAAAAAGGATTGGATAAGTTCTTGGCAGGAGAAGTCCATTACCTGCTATTAAGTTCACTTAGAAAATAGCCACTGCCCATTAGCAATGGTAACATGGAATAGACTTAGTTTTTGGGTACTGTGCCAGGTTGCTTATGGCCTGGATTGGCCACTGTTGGAAACAGGATGCTGGGCTTGATGGACCCTTGGTCTGACCCAGTATGACATTTTCTTATGTTCTTATGTTCTTCATGTAGCATGCCTGGAACCCTATTGAAGGCCCAGGCATGCTACATTCCCCCCCACCCCCCCTCCCACACAATTCAGCAAACTCTGAGGGGCCCTCCCCCTACCCACAATTCGGCTCTCTCACTAATTTGAAATATATTATGTGGCTCTTGAAAAGTTTGGGGACTCCTAACATACAGGCTCTAAGAGTCAACTAGTAAGAGAAGCTCTGATATTCAGCAGTGAGCTGCGAAGCTGGCAGGAGGGTCTTTGTGTCCATCTTGCCAATGAAGTTACGGGAGAGATAGTTGGAGAGTGAGATTCCAGAACAGCTTGGAAAATAAGAAGGTAGAATCAGGGGATCATTGAAAAGTTCAGATTGGGGGATAGGAGAGAGAATCAGGGAGTACTGAGGTTCAGCTCAGGGGACCAGTATGGAGGCTTGGGGAAACATTATTGTTTGGCTTGGGGGACTCAAAGGGGGGGATCAGGCTCCCACAAGAGGCCAAGCAACTTGAGGAGCTGGGAGTGGGGTGGTTTGCTGGTCAGGGAGATTCTTTTTGCTATTGGGGTGCTTGTAGGATGAGTGACATATTTTCTGCTGATGTGGGAATATTTTCATACTGTGAATGTGAAAGAAATACAGGAAGTCCTTGGACTTATGGCACATGTGGTTCCTGAAAACAGTGTATTAAGCAAAAATAACTTACGTTAAAACTGATTTTCCCCATAGGAAACACAATTACATAGTGATTTCTCCCAACACAAAGGGCATGACACCAAGTTCAAGTAAAAATTATTACGCATGCCGTTCATGGCAGATCCGCGGCACGGCCCCCTCACCTTCTTACACAGACTCCAGTTCCTGGTTCCTCCTCGGTAGCGGTGGTGGGCCACCGCCTCTAATCTCGGGCCTGCCACCCCGGTGCCTCCGGCTCTGGCCTTGGTCCCCATTACTGCAACTCAAGATGCCATTGTTCGTCAGGCCTCTCCACATGGTTCGCGGAGAGACGCCACTACCCGCACCGCGCCCCTCCCTAAGCGCGCTCATGCACATCTCTGATCCTTATGAAGGACCTGTGGCGGGAACTTGGCCACAGCCCCGGATGATGATGTCAACTCTTCAGTGTATTTAAGCTCAGGCCTCACTCCATAGCGTTGCCTTTGCAACAGGTCTCCTCGGTACTCAGTATTCATTGCTGCTAGAGAATCCTCTCTACTCTTCGTTCCTGACATCAGTTTCCTGGTTCCTGTCTTCTTCATCCTGCCCTGTCTATGTGTTGGACTGTCTCTATGGATATTGACTTTGCTTGCTTGACTACGCTACAGCCTATCTCCAGACCCAGACCTCCAGTACACCCGACTACGCTACTGCCTATCTCCAGACCCAGACCTCCGCTATGCCGACTACACTACTACCTATCTCCATACCCAGACCTCTGCTATGCCTGACTACGCTATTGACTTCTCCGTGATCAGACCATTGCCTTGATTGACTAATGCTATTGACTTCTCCGTGATCAGACCATTGCCTTGATTGACTAACACTATTTGACTTCTCCATGATCAGAACTTTGCATTGCTTGCCACGATCTCCGCTTTGCTGCCGGCCCTGATCCAAGCCTGTCATTGACGCCTCTATCAGCCTACTCCCTGGGACGTGGACTTATTAGGCTTCAGCCTACCTTGCTCGAGCGCCCCCAGCTAATCTAAGACATAAGAACATGCCATAGTGGGTCAGACCAAGGGTCCATCAAGCCCAGCATTCTGTTTCCAACAGTGGCCAATCCAGGCCATAAGACCTGGCAAGTACCAAAAACTAAGGTCTATTCCATGTTACCCATTGCTAGTAATAGCGGTGGTTATTATCTAAGTCGACTTAATTAATAACAGGTAATGGAACCTCCTCCAAGAACTTATCCAATCTTTTTTTAAACACAGCTATATTAACTGCTCTAACCACATCTTCTGGCAAAAAATTCCAGAGTTTAATTGTGCGTTGAGTGAAAAGAACTTTCTCCAATTAGTTTTAAAATGTGCCACATGCTACTTCATGGAATGCCCCCTAGTCTTTCTATTATCCGAAAGAGTAAAAAACCGATTCACATCTACCCATCTAGGACCTCTCATGATTTTAAACACCTCTATCATATCCCCCCTCAGCCGTCTCTTCTCCAAGCTGAAAAGTCCTAACCTCTTTAGTCTTTCCTCATAGGGGAGCTGTTCCATTCCCTTTATCATTTTGGTCGCCCTTCTCTGTACCTTCTCCATCGCAATTATATCTTTTTTGAGATGCGGCGACCAGACTTGTACACAGTATCAGGTGGGGTCTCACCATGGAGCGATACAGAGGCATTATGACATTTTCCATTTTATTCACCATTTCCTTTCTAATAATTCCTAACATTGTTTGCTTTTTTGACTGCCGCAGCACACTGAACTGACGATTTCAATGTGTTATCCATTATGACACCTAGATCTCTTTCTTGGGTAGTAGCACCTAATATGGAACCTAACATTGTGTAACTATAGCATGGGTTATTTTTCCCTATATGCATCACCTTGCACTTGTCCACATTAAATTTCATCTGCCATTATGATGCCCAATTTTCCAGCCTCACAAGATCTTCCTGCAATTTATCACAATCTGCTTGTGATTTAACTACTCTGAACAATTTCGTATCATCTGCAAATTTGATTACCTCACTTGTCGTATTTCTTTCCAGATCATTTATAAATATATTGAAAAGTAAGGGTCCCAATACAGATCCCTGAGGCACTCCACTGCCCACACCCTTCCACTGAGAAAATCTCTGTTCCATTGGCACCCGAGTTCCAGTACCAAAACCCAGTCCAGGATAGGACTATGCCACCTATCATCTGCTGTCTCTGGGCTGAATCAACCTCTCTTGTGTATCAACCTCAAGGCCCACCTAAGTCCTGCCGGTCCCGGCACCCAAAGGCTCAACCCGCGGGAAATGAGGGCTGGTATAGGTGAAGCTCCAGCGGCCTCTACCTTCAGCCCACTCCACCTGCCGACGGTGGAGACCCGTAGGTCCTCACCTACGGGTTGCGTCAACCCCTCTTCGGCTCAAGGGTCCACCTCCGATGCAACAAAAATGACAGAATTTTATTATTAAAAATAAGTAATGATCACAAAAAATATGACAAAACCTGTCTGCCATAATCCTATGATGATGGCTGCTGATTTGCCTAGTGTGCTTTTCTTGAAGATTTTATGTAGTGATGTTTATATAACTCCCTGTACACCTGCAGTCACCTTCCCAGCCTTGGAAAGCATTGGGATTACTATTCCAAGGTAGGGGATCAAGTCTCCAGGACAATGAGCTGGACACAGCATAACCTGCAGGACCGATACCAGGCTGACAACAATACACACAAACAAACCACTCTCCAGACTCAAGTTGTGCTCCAAAAAAGAAATAGTTTACAGTAGAATCTTCAGAGTCAAACATAATGACAGCTCAAGTAGATACAGAAATTAGACAGAATCATAGGTGGAGAAAATCTCCAACTCTTATCCTTATAACTTCTTTCCCTTAAATAACAGTTTCTTCTTTCAGCAACACAGTTCTCTGGTTACTTTGCTTCTTTTCTTTTCTCAGTCTTTTGGACAACCTAGCCTGGTCCTCTCTTTCTTTTCATCAATTAACCAAATAGTTATTCACAAGAATGTCCTGTTCAGCTCAAGGAAAAATCCTTCTGGTGCAGCATCAGGATCCTCCGAGCCCCAGAGCAAGTTCTCTCTGGCACAGTTTGTCTTCCTTGGTCTAGATACGTTCCTACCCCCACTGAAGCACAGGCTTGATCTTTTAACTTCCAGGCTGTATTGTACCCTCCGGTCCTTCTCTTCAAGCCTATGGATATTTTTAGGAGAAAATCTCTGCCCCAATTCTGCTACTCTCCCTTCAGTAATCCTGGGAGAGGTCACAGCTCCAACCTGTCTCTTCCCTTTGCAATCTGGAGCAGCACCAGTCTCTGTAGGGTCAGGGTTTTATCAATTCTCCTCAATGCCCGAGCCCCTAAGGGATGAACCCCTTTATCTGTCAAGAAGGGCATGTAACATCCTCTGACCAACAGATGACCTTGCTCCAGGATAACCTCCTGCCCTCTACACATCCTGCGCACTTCTAGCAGATGTTACACACTGTTTGAGGCTCTACAGATTTCCCTTAAGAGGAAATCTCTATTTCACCATAAAACCTCCTAACACTGTTAACTTCTATATACTTTTGTTGCATAGGAGCCACATTTGGAATGCTGTTCCCTTTTATTTTTCCATGTAAAGTTCTCTATAGCAGCTGTAATTAAACAGTGAGATCCTCAAACAGGGACATCACAGATTCCAAATGATGAAAAGCCTCTGCCAGCACTCGAGTTGTCAAAGCTTTAGGAGTCATTCTGTTCAACAGTGGATGCATCTTCTCCTTGGCCACATTTTGCTTTTCTGATTCAGTGAGGTCCTCATTAGTTAATCCTTCTGAATGTGATGCCAGCCGCACATTTAGATGGATGCTGGGGTAACCCTTAAGAGGAAGGTCACTCCTAGTATTATTACTTTAAATTATGAATTTCAGAAAAAAATATTTGTTGGTTTTGTTTGGAAACAAAGAAAATGTTTTGGCTGAAACAAAGCTTTGTTGATATTTCAAAGCGGTTCTGTTGAAAAAGAAATCCATTCTAGAAAAAATATAAAAAGCAAAAATTTGAAAAAAAAGTGGTGTTCCTTGATTTTTTATAAACAATTGCATAACTATTTATTTTTCCTTTAGGTAGGAATCCTCAAACTGGATGTCATGCCAGTTGTTGCTAACATTTTTTTTCCTTCCAGGTTCCAATTTTGTCTTGTGTCCAATAACAGGAATAGCTTTTCTTTTCACAGGCCTTGTGTGTGGAGTGTTGGAGAAAGAAGAGGTTGCTGGCAAAATAACATGTCGTTAAAATGTGGGATGTGCCCCACGGCACATCTAAAGGAGAAATGTGCTGTGAACTGACTTGGGTTTTATATTAAAGGACGTTTATGTGAACTGGATATGGGAGTACATGTCAGCTGGGTAGAGAATCCCCAGACTGACTATGTCATTCCTATGTGCTAGTGCTGTCTGTTAGGGCATGGGTTCTTGCTAGCATTCCCACTGCTATAATTAGATGCCCTTCTGGTGTCCACACCATTGTGTGGTAACCCAGTGGTGATGGTATCCAGCATTCCCTCTCAGGAAATGCATAGTGGATGGCTGAGATTTTTCTATAATTGTTCCCCGCTGGGTAGCTCATGGTGATGGGCCATGGATGGAACGAACCCTCCTTATCAGTGCCACTCCCTGTGTCAGGCCGATGGAAGGGGCTAGCGAACCAATTGTTCCCCTCTACTTTGGGTAGAAGCGGCCATGAGATCCTGTTTTCTGAGGTTTTCCCCCTGGAGACCTGGTTTGAGGTATTTTGATTGAGGTGTTGTGAAGTGTTTTGGTGGTTCTCACTGCCATAAATAGTATGTTTCTAGGTGGAATGACCCCTGCCATTCTTTAAAAAAAGGTTATGGTTCTTCCTCCTGGAGAACCAATAGGAGTTATGTGGTATTAGTATTACATCAGGTTGTCTTTTGTAATTGTATAACCTTTGATTCTTCATCGGCTACAGCCTGCACCCCCCAGTTACTTAGACTAGGTATAGTAACACCAGTTGTCCTTGTTGTATGTTTATTGTAAGTCTTATGATCGTGAGAGGATTATTAGGAATGATAAACGAAAAAGAAAGGAAAATGTGCATATTGAGGAGTCTGAAGACCCAGAGAAAAAAAAACAGCCATGGGGTTTAGGGCCAGAGACATGCTCTTATTGTGGAGATAGAGGCCAATTTGGGGGGCCTTTTTCTGCTCAAACATCTTCCCAGACAAGAGACCTGTGCTAAAGGACTTCTGCCCCAAGCATCATCAGTGTTTAAAAAAAGTAGCAGGCTTCCTTGGTATGTGGTACAGAAGTTCTGCAAGCTACAACCCAGCAAACTCTTCTTACACCTATAATACCTAGGAGAGGACCTAAAGAAGGAGGTGAATTCCACAATGAGGAGGTCGAGGGAAATAATGCTGTAAATGGCAAGATATGATCATGAGAGGATTATTAGGAATGATAAACGAAAAAGAAAGGAAAATGTGCATACTGAGGAGTCTGAAGACCCAGAGAAAAAAACAGCCATGGGGTTTAGGGCCAGAGACATGCTCTTATTGTGGAGAATAGAGGCCGCTTTGCCAAAGAAGGCCCTGGAAGTGAAGACAAAGTTATGGGTGCCCATATTTATAGCTTTGTGGATACATCTCACCTCAGCCTTGGTGCCTTTGTAGTCTCAGTTCAGCTGGATAGGGTCCCTGCACAGGCTCTATTTTTGATTCTGAGCTTGGAAAATCCCTCTATCAGAGGGAGCTAGTTAAGTTAGTCTACATTGTTTAAGAACCTACCGTGATTGTAGCACAGAGTTATGGAGACCAGCGTTGGCACCTTGCCATTCAGGTCTCATGGACAGGCCAGCTTTGAAGTAGTCCTGGGTTCCCGAATTTTGAGATTCTATGGGCCCACCGTAACGCAGGGTCAACCAATTATGATGAAGAGTCCTTGCTAGAGATCTCCCCATAGGGAAGTTCAGAATTTATTCTTGTGGAAAAGGAAGAATTTACCCTTGGGGGTATCAAACAGCTCTACAAAACTGTGAAGAGAGAGAATTATTATTATTATTACTTATTTTTTATTCCACTTTTCTCACTTTTTTCAGTGCTTCAAAGTGGATTACATTCAGGTACTGTAGGTATTTCCCTATCCCCAGAGGGCTTACAATCTAAGTTTGTACGTGATCTGTAAGAGATGTTGATCCTTTTAAAGGTTATTATTCTCCTATATATAAGGGGAAAAATTGAGTTGTTAACTGGAAAGATGCATGCCAAGGACTTCACTGTCTATTTTGCATAGTGACATGGATCACAGGGAACAAAATATGAAGGAGGCCAAGATAAAGGAGGAACCATGAGCATTCCTGGAATCCTTTACTGATTCCCCAGAAAAGGTGAAGGTGAGTAACCCTGGAAAAGTTAAACGAACCCCACTCAGAATTGGCTCCCTTGAGTTTGGCTGGGGGCACGTAGGTGTTGGAGTGGAAGCTACTCTATGGCTTGAGAATCCTTACCCTGATCCTACCTTCTGTTGGAAAAATAAATGGGCAGTCCCATTTCAGGATAGAAAATTAAAATAGGAATGACGATTCACTTCCCAGGGAGGTAACCTGCTTAGGAGCAAGTGCTCAACCTGGGAAGACCAAACTGAGAGGGAAGGTATGTAAAGAAGAGTATATCAAGATCTTCTTAAAAGACCAGGACCAGGCATTTATCCTGATCCACCTTAAGACAAGGCCAGAAGGGAATCTTGGACCCAGGGCATTTCCCATAGAAACAGAGATGATGGCAGAAAAGAACCAAATGATCCACCCAGTCTGCCCAGCAAGCTTATGCCAGTATCTGCTGCACTGTGCAAGTTACCCTCATGCTTATCAGTTTACCAGACCATAAATGTCAGGGCCCTCCAATATCCCTTAAACATTGACAGAGAGCAATGTTGGAGTTGCATCAAAGTATCAGGCTTAGTTATTAAGGGTGGTAAGAACCCCGCATCAGCTAGTTACCACCATATTTATTTTGTTCCTCAAACTGTAAAGTTGTGGGCCTCATTGGTTGCTGTCTGAATCCAATTCCCCATTTCTCACTGCCTTCAAGGCAGAGAGCAATGATGGAGCTACATTATCAGTATCAAGGCTTATTTGTTAAGGGTAGCAACTGCCACACCAGCAAGTTACCCCCATGAACTCTTTTCTTTATTTCCATCCTCTAGCTATTCAGGATCCAAGGTATTTATCCCATGCCTCTTTGAATTCCTTGACTGTTTTTTGTCTTCACCACCTCTCCCAGAAGGGCATTCAGGCATTCACCACCCTCTCCGTGAAGAAATATTTCCTGACATTGGTTCTGAGTCACCCCCCCCCGGAGTTTCATTTCATGACCCCTAGTTCCATTGATTTATTTCTGACGGAAAAGGTTTTGACGATTGTGCATCATTAAAACCTTTCAGATATCTTAAAGTAGGGAGAATAAAAGAGTAAGCCCAGGAGGCAACAGACAGGGCCTGGGGTTGAAGAGAAGGAAACTCCTACTACAACTGACCTATTGTAACTTTTCATTTAGAATTGCTAAGGTAAAGAGACCTTTTCTACCTGTTTTTTTGTTATGCTATAAATAAGAAGCTGATTCTGTGCAGAGGAGCCAGAGTTCAAACTATTTCTGTCTTCCAGTCTTTAAGAGGATTTTCTCCCTGCTTGAAGAAGGTCAGAAAAAAAAGGGATCTGTGCTCCTATTCCACAGTACACTTTCTTTGCCACATGAGAGAAAAGTAGTCTGTGTCAGCGAAGATTTTGTTTAGTTGAGAGGAGCTTTTGTCACCATGTTACTGTTATTGGTGCCTTTATCTAATCTTTTAGTGCCTTGTGGTCTTAATTCCACTGTTCTTGATATCCTTAACCTTCTCATGGTGCCTTGAAGTGTTCATGCCACTGTTGCCACCTTTTGCCCTTCTCTGAAGCCTTGAGGTTGTTCTTGCCACTATTAGTACTGTTTCCCATCTCACAGCACCAACATGGATGGAAATGTTAAGTAGTAGAAGTAGTAGTAGTAGTAGTAGTAGTAGTAGTAGTATAGTAGTAGGCATGTATAGCATTCTATCTGCTCCAAGATGCTGGTGGTAATTACTTGATACTTCCATCTACCTTGGCCAAAACTATTATTTTCCCAATATTTCTGATGACCTTCTTAGATGCTATCTGCCTCTTTTCTTGGTTGTGGGTCTCCGTCCATCTGCTCTACAGTGGCTTGCTGCTGTTACAGGAGTGAGTACTTCTCACTTGCAGCATCACGGGAAGGGGGGGGGATGTTGGAATACCTCTGAATACCAATGCCAATACTTTTTGTCTTCTTTGTGTTCTTGATACTGTTGATGCCATTTTGCCCCTTTCATGGGTCTTGGGGGTTTCATGTCTCTATTTGGGCTGCTTTGCCCTTTTCATAGTATCTTAGGGGTGTTCACGCCTCTGTTCGCATGACTTTTCTCCTCCTGTGGTGGCTTTGGGGTACTCTTGTCACTGTTGGTACCAATTTGTTCCTCTTTGTTCTTGCCACTGTGGTGCTTGGTTTTTTTGCCCCTCTCACGGTGCCTTAGGGTGTTTTGGCCACTGTTGCTGGTAAACCACTGTTCTCACCCCTGTTTTTGATGCTTTGACCCTCTCTCAGATTCTTGGGCCGTTCATGCCCCTGTTGGTTCTGCTATGTTCCTGATATGGTGCTTTGAACTATTTCTGCCACTCTTAGTACCATACTGTCCTACTCTTGGTGTCTTTTTTGGAGTATTCTTCTCCTTCTGCTGCGCTTTCTGCCCTGAAAGTTGCATATAAACTTAGATAGTAAACCCCAGCGATAGAGCTCCAAATAAGATTCATTTAATATCAATTGGGGAAGTAAATGTAAGAAATAAACATATGAAATTTTGGGACCTAGACTTAAAAAAAAAAAAAAAAAAAAAATCAAACAAATGCAAATAATTCACACTGAAAATGTTTCATTGCACATCCCTAAAATTTAGACAATTTCCCGTAAACCTCTCCAACCAATTGAGCAGGCCTTGAATGAAGTGCCTCTGCGTATATGTATCATATCATAAAATATGACCATTATCCCATCATTTTTTTATTAATCTACTGACCAAATCTCTTTCGTCAAAGACATTTTATATATTTCCTGGCATATGGAAACAATTAGGGGACTTCAGAGCCAAAGGAGCTGAAAGTCCAGATGGGTTTATTTTATCCCTCTAGCAAAATCTGTAACACCTGTGCTCTGCCTTCTGCCCAGTTCATTCAGCAAGAGTCCTAGGGGTCCAGTGAGACCAGTATATGCAATTTGCACATTTCTTGTGTGTTTGAGAATGCTGGTTATCCATTGTATAATCATTTAAAGTGTCTTGCTAGCCTCTTGGTCCAGGTCAACTCTTTATTTTCATCAAATTACACATATTGCTTTTAATAGCTGTAGTTGTGTTCAAAATCTTCTACCCCATAAAATTTTAAAATGCCCATTTGTTAAAACAAGTGACAATGTAAAGCATAGACTGTAGTAATCTATCAGATGCAGCCCCTTTCTGTGTCTTTCCTGTGTTGATATAACGCTCAAAGCTACTTCAGAGACAATGTGGAGAGGAAAACCAAGTTGTGTTGTTTCCCCTTTACAATCAGCATACACTGAAAAACCATAGTCTGAATACAGATTGCTTACTTCTGTGAAAATGCATGCAGCTATTGATGGTTGGTGATGTGTAACACTCCAGGAACAAACTACAAGCACCATCATGGTGGTAGACACTGATGGTCAGGTAGTAGGGGGTTTCCCTTTTAAAAGAGTTTATGGAAATGGTTTGAATACCCAGAGTATTCTCACCATCAAAAAGAAAAAATGAACTCAAAGGCACTTCTATAACCAAATTAATAGTTGTATTTGCTGGCAAATGGATAATTTTTTTTCAGGTTCTTCACTTCTGGAACAAGTTTTAATTATTGAACAGAATAAACATTTCAATTGTTTCTATATTGTTCAAAGAGAAATATTTTACTTCTGATATACAAAACCATTTTTAAATTTTATTCTCACTACTATTTTAGCACAGTATTTGAATTGAAACTGGTTCCTTTACAAGGATTACTTCTCACCAAGATACTATCAGATAAGTATTTTCCTAATTTAGGGGGTTATTTTCCAACTCATGTTATGGCCTTTTCACACACGTTAAGGTGGTTTCGCATGCGAAAAGCACCATAACGCATGGTGCGATGCTGATTTGGAAAAGGGGCAGGATTTCTGTCCAAGTGGGCTGGCTTTGCAGTTTGTGAACCCAATTACACACTGGAGCGATAGTTGCAACTCAGCAAATATACTGTATACAGTAAAAGTGCAATCAAACCCTTACTGGTCTCAATTCACGCTGGGGGTAGATTTTATAATTTTGTGCGAGCGCGTACTTTTGTTTGTGCACCAGGCACGAACAAGAGTACGTGGGATTTCAATAGATTCGCGTGTAGCCGCGCGTATCCATTAAAATCCGGGATCAGCACGCACAAGGCTGACGATTTTGGGCAGCCTGCGCGCGCCGAGCCGCACAGCCTGCCTCCGTTCCCTCCGAGGCCGCTCCGAAATCGGAGGCGGCCTCGGAGGGAACTTTCTTTCGCCCTCCCCTCACCTCCCCTCCCTAACCCACCCCCCCCCCCCGGCCCTATCTAAACCCCTCCTACCTTTATCGCCGGATTTACGCCTGCCGGAGGCAGATGTAAATCTGCGCGCACCAGCGGGGCTGCTGGCGCGCCATCACCCAACCCGGGGGCTGTTCCGGAGGGCACGGCCATGCCCCCGGAACGCCCCCGGGCCGAAACCACACCCCGCGGCGCCGCCCCCAAAACGCGCGTCCTGGGGCTTGCACACGCCGCTGAGCCTATGCAAAATAGGCTCGGCACGTGCAGGGGAGGTTTGGGGTAGGTTTTCGGGGGGTACGTGCATATCCTACGCGCGTACCCCTTTGAAAATCTACCCCATATAGTCTTTATTTTCAAAGTGGCTGCTCCTCTTAATTCAACAGAATATCATACAACAATTCCCCCAACATGAACCGTGTTTCGCCAGTCCAGCTGCCTCGGGGGGGTGGGGGGGGTAATTTTAACACACAACCATCTGTTTCAAAGTCAATCTTACAAATATTGTAAGATATTTGTAAGACTGACTTTGAAATTTGTAAGATTGATTTTGAAACAGATGGTTGTGTGTTAAAATTACCCTCCCCCCCCCCCCCCCCCCAAGGCAGCCCGGACTAGCGAAACACGGTCCGTGTTGGGGAATTGTATGATATTCTGTTGAATTAAGAGGAGCAGCCACTTTGAAAATAAAGACTATATGTGATTTTGAGAGCAGTAAGGGTTTGACTGCACTTTTACTGTATATGCTATATTTGCAGTTTGTGAAGCCATATCACTCAGTTTTAATGCTGGAAATAACCTCATCTTTTTCATTGGTGTTAAGCTGTGCAATATAGCATTTTGCAAATAGTGTTTTGGGTACTTTAAGCTAGAGAGAGAGAGAGAGAGAGAGAGAGAGAGAGAGAGAGAGAGAGAGAGAGAGAGAGAGAGAGAGAGAGAGAGAGAGAGAGAGAGAGAGAGACTAGCTATAAGGCCCATCTAGTAGTTAGGTATTTATACCTCTATAGGAGGCCCACCTAGTAACTTGAGGTGAGGTTTAGGTAATAGTGTAGGGGTTAGGGGCCACTTTGACATTCAGAGTGAGACGTACGAACAGAACAGTACACTCTTGTGAAGATTTAATGACCTTCGGAGTGAGAAAACTCACACAAAGATGAGATTTGCACAATGTTCTCTCAACCTAGCTTGATGGACTTGATATCACCATTGCCAGGACTTCTCCAGGGTAGGTTACATGGAACGAACACATATAGGCTTGGCTTTTGGGAAAAACATCCCTAGCTAATATACATCTTTTACAAGTTCCATATCCAATTTTAAATTTATCAGGCCATTGTTAATCAGTAATATCTTTGCCTAATTAATTTCTCAGTATTTTCTTGAGCTAGGTATCACATACAGTTGTGCTTCATATTGACTACTCCTCTCTTGAGAGAGGGTCTGGGATTATTATTTGGTAAATTACCCTCTTGTCTCTTGGGCTGATAAGTTTTCAATATAGGAGTCCTCCTCTGAGGAACAAACATTTCTACTTTTCCAAAAACACTTGGTATCCTCCAACCAGCTGTTGTTCTGTGGTGTTTCTTCAATTAACAAGAGTTTCAATGATGGGTTTCACATCCTTCCTTTATAAGGATTTTATAATGTCCGGAAACAAAAGTAATATTTCCTCCTCAACTGAGTCCACTGGCTGGAAATAATGGCCTCTATTTTGGCTGGTAATTTTTCTTCTGGCCAAAATCTCTTTTTGACCTCAAAGCTATCAATGCTGAACAGGTCTGAAGGATTTGGTTCAGCACTCTCTTCTCTCTCCGGCAATTGGGATAATATATCCATATTGATGTTTATTCTGCTGGGATTATATTGGATCTCAAAATTAAAGATGACAAGCTAGACCAACCATCTTTGAACTTATGGCATTCACATTCACAGTGTCTAAATAACGCAATGGATTATAGTCTGTTTTGACTATTAATTTTTTATACAGGAGATAGTCATTAAATTTGTCTGTAAACACCCACTTCAAGACCAACAATTCTAATTTGAATGGACTATAGTTTCAGTCATTTTTCTTTGCCTTCCTTAAGCCTCAACTGGCATAGGCAATGACTCTCTCAACCCCATCTTGCACCTGACTTAGAATGGTGGCTAATCCAGAGAAACTTGCATCAGTTGTCAATATAAATGTTAGCAAAAAATATGGATATGCTAATAAGGGCAATGTCATCAGACTTTCGCTCAGCATTTTGACACACTGGACTTAATTCAAATGGAATGGGTTTCTTGTTTTTCCTCAGACTGCCCATTAGGAGATGCAATGGTTTGGCTATTTGTGCAAATTTGGGGATAGATCTCCAGTAATAACTCTAGAAGACAATTAATTTTCTCATCTCCTTCACATTTCTCAGAGTTGGCCATTCTCTAACCACTTTAGTCTTGTCATTGCCTGTGGAAATTTCTTCTTCTGACACAACATGCCTTAAGAACTTTATTTCTCTGGATAGGAGAGTACACTTTGTTGGTTTCAGCGTGAGCCCATATTTATCAAGTCTAGTAAAGACTTTTCCTAATCCTTCCAAGTGACTAACAAAATGTGTTGAAAATATCAGAAGGTCATCCAGATATAAGAGAACTATATCGAAGATTTATTCATTTATTTCATATTCCATCAATCTAGAAAATGTTGGAGGCATGGGGTTCCATTCGAAACGGGATTGTCACTGCTGTTTTTTTTCCTTGTCTCTGTGTTGTGGATGGTGTGAGTGTGAGCTCCTTTTGCCAAAGCACAGTTGATGCAACTTTGTTTGTACAGCTTTATTACTGTACAGCCTTTTACTGCACAGCTTTTTTACTGTTTTGTCTCACAGAAACTTCCCAAGTTTCCTCATCCAAAGCAGCTAACGTTCCTCCCAATCAGTCTCCAAAACAAAGATCTTAATGTTTGAAGTCATTTATTGTAAAGATAATTTCTTATTACTTACAAGTGTTGCTTTCAAACGTCTATGCCTCTGGCAGAGATCCTTGTGGCTGTAGGAAGGCAGGGGAAGGGAGGTGAAGTTTCTTGGGATGCAGGGTAAGAGAACGAGGGGTTGAAGCTGATTAGTCTTTATAATTAAAGCGGTAGGAGGAACGTAAAAAGCTGTTCGTGTAACAGAGGTTACAGGCACGTGAGTCTTCTACTGGCCTAGCTGAGACTGACCCACCATCTTGGAAAGTGTTTACAGGAGAAAATCTCCTCAGGCTGAGGTAAGGGGCGAGATCCAATAGCAGCGAGCCCAGGACCCAAGTGACACAGGAGGGAACATGAAGGGCAGTCCCTTCAGCCAATAAGGCACCTGAAAGGACCCAGGTTAGGTTAAGAAGCATACAGATCCTTTCCCAATGGGAGGAACAGAAGGGAGGGGGCTTCTGTTAAAGGCAAACTCCCTTTAAAGGCAGGGCTCTCAGACTTTTGTGCTGGGTTACAGAAAGTGTCACAAGTACTAGGAAGGAGGGGCTGTGGTAAACACAGATGGGCTGCACTTTATACAGACACAAACATGTACCCTTTACTGGGGACAGAACACGAAGATTTATTCATTTATTTCATATTCCATCAATCTAGAAAATGTTGGAAGAGCATTGCATAATCAAAAGGCATGGGGTTCCATTCGAATATACCAAACGGGATTGTCACTGCTGTTTTTTTCCTTGTCTCTGTGTTGTGGATGGTGTGAGTGTGAGCTCCTTTTGCCAAAGCACAGTTGATACGACTTTGTGAGCAGAGATTCTTTCACCAGCTGTGCCAACAGCTGGTGAAAGAATCTTGGTGTGGGTCAGGCTAAGGCAAAGTTGGGGCAGTCCGAGTCAGGGCAGGCAGCTGGCAAGGCATAGTGGGAGTTCAAGGCAGAGTCAGATCCAGGCAACAACCAAGGAACTGAGAAAGTTCAGAACTAGAGTAAAAGAGAGGGCAAGACACAGGGAGCCAGGAAGTACAAAACCAAAGACAACCAAGGCAAGATTCCAGGACATAGATAAAATAGACACAAGAAGACAGACAGGGCCAGGCAGAAAGAAAGCAGATTGGGGCAGGATGGCAAGGTTGGAGTGAGGCAAAACTGAAGACCATGCCGGAGTGAGGCAAGACTGAAGACCTGGCCAACAAGACAAGGCTGAAGGCAGACTGATGGGACAAGGCTGATGATAAATGGCCCTGTAGCTGAGGCGATGAAGTAAGTTCCGTGAGGCCCCTTATAGGGTTGAAGTTCCTGACATCATTGGCAGGTTCCGTGGCTCTTTCCCACCACAGGCCCAATATAGCCATGGTCATTGGGTGAACGCATGCCTAAGGATGAGGGCATGGCAGTCATGGCAGTGTCCCAGCTGCAGGTTACAGCTGTAGCCATCAGGATGAGTGAAGCCACTCATGGCGCCATCCTATGAGCAGCAAACATAACACTCTACTGTCCACAGCAATAATCTCTTCTGTCCTCATTACCTCTGTAATGCGGGACCTTAGACATACAATGGCTATATGTTTTTTGTACTGGCATTTAACAACCTGATAGGGAGTCTTCCCTCCATTGTCTTGGTTAACACCCTCACCACCAGTAACTCCACAGACACTGATACAGTTTGTGAAAGTTCTATTATCACTGAACATGAAGGGAATCTTTTCAATTGATGACATATGCCTTGGGTGATGACTTCTGTGAATGGAGGAATAACTAAGTGCTTGTTCCCCACCAGCTTAATGAAACCTAGGCTTCTAGGCTGTTGTAGATACTGCTGGTGTTCCACCAATTCAGTTTTGATCTTTGCCACAGTTTTACTGTCTAAACTGAGTCCTTCTCATTTTAGATGCTGGAATAGGCCTTGAAGTCCTTTTAACACATTGTGCCTATTAATCCCAGCACTTCTTCTTTACCATCCTCTGCATTCCCAGGATCATCTCTTGTAATGAAATTTCTTTGTCCAAAGCACTCTATGGTAATCTCTATGCACCCTACCAATGGAATCTCCAAACCATTTGCTGTGGTTAATCTTATCCACCTCGCATCTGACAAGCGCATACTTTCCACAAGATTCCGGTAAAAGTAGTGTGCCATAAGGGTGCTAACCTCTGACCTTGTATCAATCAAGCACTTGATTGGAGTTTCCCCAATGACTACGTCCATCATTGGATGTAGTCCAACAGCATTTGGTCTAATTACACTCCCATAATGACTCAGATTGCACGCTGCGAATACCTTTCCTAACGGTGGATAAGCTAGAGAGTTCATGATCTCTTTCTTTCCTTCTTTTCTCTTTCTTGGACATTGAAGGAATCTCCTCCGGTTCACTCCCCTCATCTTCCTCATCTCCTCTGGATGACTTATTACTGCGTTTTACATCTCTCTTAGTCCAGAGAATCTCTTCCTTTCTTTGTATTCGGGAACTTTTTCTCTTCTACAATTTCTTGCTATGTGTCCCAGTTCTCTACACTGGTAACATACTAACTCTCCTCTGCTGTTTATTTCCCGAGTTCTTTGTCTAATACCCATTCTTTCTTAATTATCTGATCTACAAGACCCATCAGAGAAGCTTACAAAGGAACCCTGTACATCCCCACAACCAAATCCACCCTTCGTACAGCCACCAGAGAACGGGCATTCTCGGCAGCGGGTCCTGCCATCTGGAATGCCATTCCACCAGATCTCAGACTGGAACCCTGCCTGTTGACATTCCGGAAAAAACTCAAGACCTGGCTGTTTCAACAAGCCTTCCCGTAACCGTTTCGGTTCATTTACAAGCGCCACTTGTACAGAACTCTCTCTCTCTATATATATATATATGTCTCTAGGCATCTCCAATATGCCGCTTGTTAAGTTTACTCCGTCTAACCTTAGCCTCTAGCTACTTCAGCTCCCAAGTTCACTCGACCCTGTTTTATTGTAACTTTGCTTCTTTTTCAATGTTAATGTTATAACCCCCTTGTTCCCTGTAAACCGATATGATATGATCGGTATCATGAATGTCTGTATAGAAAAGAGTTAAATAAATAAATAAATCTCCTGATCTCCTGTACTACCTGGAAAAGCTCGTCTTTTTTCCTAGAATTTTTACCATCTTCTCAAAAAGGATATAGCTGCACTGGAGAAAGTGCAGAGAAGGGCGACCAAAATAATAAGGGGCATGGAACGGCTGCCCTATGAGGAAAGGCTAAAGAAGTTAGGGCTATTCAGTTTGAAGAAGAGACGACAGGGGGGATATACATCTACAAAATCATGAAAGGACTTGAACAAGTTAATGTAAATCAATTATTTACTCTCTCCGATAATAGAAAGACCAGGGGTCACTCCATGAAGTTAGCAAGTAGCTCATTTAAAACAAATTGAAGAAAATTCTTTTTCACTCAGAGTATGGTTAAACTCTGGAATTCATTGCCAGAGGATGTGGTTTCAGCAGTTAGTGTTACTGGGTTTTAAAAAGGTTTGGATAAGTTCTTAGAGGTTAAATCCATAAACTGATATTACATTAATTAATAAGCAATAGTAGTTTGTGATCTATTTAATGTTTGGGTACTTGTGACTTGGATTGGCCACTGTTGGAAACAGAATACTGGGCTTGATGGACCCTTGGTCTGACCCAGTATGGCATAGTTTATGTTCTTATATGTTGCACAATTGTTGCATTGCCAGTAAAATTGAATCTGACTCACCCACTGTAGCTCTAACAACTCCCTCACCTTTTCTTGTTAGCATCCTAACACTCCTCTCTCTCTCTGTCTCCTTCTCCCAGGAGTTTCTACTCTTCCTCTGACCATTCAATGGCTAATGCCAGCAGAGCTTGATAAGAGAGATTAGGGCAGTCTTCTTTCTCTTAGACCATTTAAATGGCAATTGAAAGCCCTTACAGTTTCTCCTGTCAGCTGTCTCCATTCATAAAATTCATGCTTCTTGACATTCAAGTGCACCTTATCTCCAAATTCTTTCATCAGAATGTAAAACAATTCTTCTACATCCATTCCTCTCTCTCTCTCTCTTTTATGCAGCTTAAGGATATCTCAAGCTGTTCCTTTAAGATGGTCTTTTACTACCTCCCACTGATCCTCAGGTAGGTAGGATGTATAGAGCAGACCTTGTTTGATTAATCCATTCTTCAATTGTTGGATCACTGGATCTTATAGGATATCCACTAAAATCTACAATCCTCTTATCTGTTGGGACATAGAACACAGGATATTTGGTAGCCTCTCCCACCTTCCCTAATACTGCTTTGGCAAATGTACTTGAATCTTCAAAGTTTCCTCTATTGTCTCTGCATCTTCTCAGTCTTTCAGCCTGTTCTCTGTTCTGTCGCTCCAGTTCTTTCAATTTCCTTGCAGTTCTTCTCTTTCTTGTTACCAGTCTTCCATTTTGGATGCAACTGAGAAACAAACGATTCACTACCCTGACACAAGACTAGAAATGCTGTGGTATAGAAATATCTGTTCTAGGATTCGAATCTTATTATTTTGTAATGATTAATCAAATTCTGTTCATGATGCCAAACCTTGGTAAAATATAAAGAAGAATGCTAATTAATTTTATTTTTACCTAAGTTAGTTCTTCAGTTGTTTATAATGAACAAAAATATAAGGATAGTTTTATTAAGGCTTTTGTGTTGTCATAAACCTAGAGCTTAGTTTAATATGTATAGTAACCAGATATGACCCATAGACATACTACAAAATAAAATTAATATGATTTTACTGCTATAAAATACAATTATTAAAAAGGGGCTGAAAACCTGACTTGTAGGCCAATGTAATAAAGTGTACTAGGCTTTGCACAGTGCTCGATTTCAAGCTTAGTGCACATTTTCTGTGTGCTAAAAATACTTCCCTTGTAATAAGCTCTTAAAGAATGTGCATTATGCAAAAAGTTGAAAAAGTGTGCAAATTTTAGTGCTAATTTGCAAATATTTTTACTTCCTTTTTAATGCTACATTAGGGGTTGAAGTAAAGTTTTAACATCCATTTACTTCTATGGGATATGAATATGTCACCCATCAACCTGGGATTCCCAAGTTGGGGACCCCTGGGCATGAGATCCACAATTTGTAAACCCACAGAATCAGGAATCCTGACTCAAGTCCTCTGGTCCCCTGAGCCCTGATTTCAGGAATCCCATAGTCATACAGCCTGAGTCCAAGCCCCCCACACCAGGGCAGCCTGAGTCTGAGTGCCCCGCACCTTTGTATCCCAAGTCCGAGTACCCTTCACCCTCCATTATGGACTCCTTCTCCCTATTTTCTCCACTATATTCCCCCACCATCCATTGTGCCCTACATCCTCTAAGCTCATCTAACTACTCATCACCCACTATGGCCCCTACTACCTTGGCTCACTTACCCCACGACCTCACAATTTACTAAACTACGTATCCTCCACCACTAACTTCCTGATTTAGTAGCTTAATCCAGTGCCACTAATCTAATACCGAACCACTAACTTACCTCTCCACCCACACATTCTTCTAATCCCCTTAACCAATATACCTATCCATCCCAACCTATCCTCCATCCACTCACTACCATGCCCCAGTGAGTGGGAGGATTAAATGAGTGGGTGGGATTAAGTGAGTGGGGATGAGTTAAACATGTGGGTAGTGGGTACAGGTGCAGATTGGCCTATCGGGGCTTCTGGCATGCCCTAATGGACAATTCAGGCCAATCAAGTGATTGGTGTTGGTCGCAGCAGCCCCATGCCTTTGGAACCACTGTGACCAATACCAGGCCCCACAGCAGCTATTCCCCTACAGTATGAGCCTTTCTCAAGGCTCTCTGCTCACTTCTGCCTGCCTATAAAATTTTCCCACAGTGGCAGTGGTAGTCTTATGGGTCTACTGTCCTTAGAACCTTTCCCCACCCACCATCACCATGTTAGCTGGAAACACTCCTGTCACCTCCCTTCACATCCCTCCTACTTCTTCCGTGGCAGGAGGCAGCTAGCAGATCTCCTGCCACTACTTCACCACTGATTCACTGCCTCTCACTGCTCTCTGCTGTTGGCCTCCTTCATGCTCAGGTTGGCAAACATATAGTAATAAAAAAAAAACAGCACTGGGGCCTTCCAACTCACCATTTCCCTCCCAAAGTATCAACATGCAGTCCTGCCTCGATTCACCCTCAATATCAATGAAAGTAAAAACATGTTTGTTTTTTTTCTCATAAAGAGGGAGTTTACAGTGAATATGAGAGAGAGTACAAGTGAGTCAGTGATTACATGTGTGAACATGTGTATGAACTGGAACAGCAGAGTTGGTGAGAACATGTGTGAGCAACAGTGAGCATGTATGTGAGTGAGAATGAGCCAGTGAGCATGTGTTTGAGCATAAGCATGAGAGAGCATATGGATTAGTGAGTATATATGTGGGTAATGGTCTGTGAGTGAATCAATGAGCATGTGTGAGAATGAGAGCATGACAGAGTGTGTAAGTCAGTTATCATGTATGTGGGTGAGAATGACCCAGTGAGAAATGTGTGTTAACAAGTGAGTAAGAGCATGTTAGTCTGTGAGCACGTGTGAGTGAAAACATGAGGGACTATGTGAATAACGGACCATGTGTGTGAGCAAGAACAAGTCAGTGAGCACATATGTGAGCAAAAGTGTGAGAGAGTATGGGGGCCAATGAGCACATGTGTGAGCATGAGTGGGCGAGTGAATCAGGGAGCATGTGTGAGCATGTGTGTGATAGGGAGACTGTGTGTAAGTGAACATGTGCATGAGTGTGTGAATAAGCATATGAGGGAGTGTGAGCAAAATGGACATATATATGTATGTATATATATGAGAGAGAGAAGAACCTTTGTGCATATTCCCCAATCCTGACTAAATCCATGATCAGGATGTTTGGTATCAAACGTTTCCTAGTATGGAGTGTGGGGGATTTTTAAATTCTTATTTGTTTTAATTACTGAGTCAGATTTGATATGTCATCTGTTATGAAATATTTAATTGGTGTTTGAGACATTTTTAAACATTTTTATATGAGTATTTAATTATTAGATGTTCTATTCATCAGATGTTTTGAAATATTTATTGTTTTATTAGCATGATTTTACTGTTATAATTGATGTTTTCTATTTTTTTTTTTAATTAATTTATTTCTCATTTTCAATTGTTACAAACATATCAATATTTGCATAGAAATACATGTACTGGGTTTCATTATTTTAAATCAGAAAATATTCCTCAAGAAATACAATAAACATAAATCTTTAATGAGAAAAAAAATAAAAAACCCAATTCATTAGTATTAAAAATACCTGAGGGCTAATTGCACAATAAGAAAACCAATAGGGAGTGTATATCACTTAAATTACTTTAAACAGGGCCCTTCTCATAATCCCTGCTGTATTTCCATTTATACTAATTCGGGATAGGGGAAGAAGAAGATGGTAATTTCCTTGATTCTATAAACCCTTTTAATTGTTCTGGTGTAAATGACGTTAGCAGCTGCTACTTGCTCTTTTGTCGCTCATCTCCTGTAGAATTAACAGTATATCAATTGCATGTTTTTAACAGTTACCCCCATGTTGGTATATACCTTTTTCCTTTCTTAACAGACTAGACGGACTCATTTGTTGGTATAAAATTGGCCGCAGCTTTTATTTTAACATAACGAAATAACTTTTAAATTACCCGGGCCGGTAAGGGAGGGGTTCTTCTGCTGCCCGCCGCGTGTACCAAGCAAGGCATCTGGATGATAAGGGCCCCCCGCCTTGTTTCCGAGCAAGGGGGCGCTCGCCTCATCCACCTCCCGGCACTCACGGCTACCCCGCCGTGGCATGATGACACCAGCACCACATGTAATCAACCTGCCCGGCCCGGGTACCCGCCCCCATCAGCTGCGACAAAGCAAAACAGGCATAATTACAGAATACCTGACTAACAATTGATCACTATCTGATTATATGAGTGAAAACATTGGGTGGGTGGGTGGGATGTTTTGTGCTTGGCGGCGCTCCAAAAAGGGAGCGCTTTCGGCGAGTTGCGGCTCCTTTATGGGGCCGTTCGCGTCATCCGAGGGCGCCGTTGGCGCACCCTACCCGAGCATTAGCTCGCCCCGCCCCCCCCCCCCCCATCTTTCCCGTTGAGCTTTTTGGCCTCGATCGCTGCCTCTGTTGCTCGCGCGCTGCCGTCATGGGTGGGCCCGAGGCAGTTACCCGAGCCCACATTGACGTTAGCAGCTGCTACTTGCTCTTTTGTCGCTCATCTCCTGTAGAATTAACAGTATATCAATTGCATGTTTTTAACAGTTACCCCCATGTTGGTATATACCTTTTTCCTTTCTTAACAGACTAGACGGACTCATTTGTTGGTATAAAATTGGCCGCAGCTTTTATTTTAACATAACGAAATAACTTTTAAATTACCCGGGCCGGTAAGGGAGGGGTTCTTCTGCTGCCCGCCGCGTGTACCAAGCAAGGCATCTGGATGATAAGGGCCCCCCGCCTTGTTTCCGAGCAAGGGGGCGCTCGCCTCATCCACCTCCCGGCACTCACGGCTACCCCGCCGTGGCATGATGACACCAGCACCACATGTAATCAACCTGCCCGGCCCGGGTACCCGCCAAAACACGAGGTAGGGAAGGACCCTTGCCTCGTGTCCCCCACTAATCCAAAGCTGCGGCCTATTTTGGGGTTAGGGTCTCAATGGCGTCCTGGATGGTTGTATTGAAAATGTCATATCCGATATCTGAAAGATGGATCAGGTCGGGTCTGAATAGACCTGGGGACATGTCATCGGCCCACTGATGACGTATCTGTAATCCTCCCAAAGTTTGCAACCAGACTCCGATCTGTCTATTAATTTTCTTCCTCCCTCGTCCCCATAGCTTTGACTGTTTCCATCTTGGTCTGGGAATGATATCTGACCAACAGACCCTTGTCCCCGGGAATAGATGAAAGATGGATATAAGGTCACTTTTAACCCGCTGAATGAAGCGTCTACCTGTGGTAGTAAGCAAGTCATTGCCTCCTAAGTGAATTATTAAGATGGTGGGTGGTGCTCTGACTTCTTTCAGTTGTTGCAGGGAGGGCAATAATTGATCCCATATCATTCCGGGCTTGCCTATCCATTCGATACGCCAACCTATCGGCGCGAGACCTAAGTGAGTTCCGTACGGTCGTTCACGAGCTCTTTTTGCAGCCCATCGGACGTAAGAGTGTCCTACAATCCATGCACTAAGGTGACGGGCATCTGAAAGATAAAAGTAACAAATTAAAAAGTATTGTGAACTGTGTTAGCTCTGTTCAATCGAACATAGGAGTTAACGGCATTGGAACGCCAGCGGCCAATTTTTTTGATTGCTTCAGTTTTCAGCCCGGCTAGTGCTGCGCTTGTGGCGGCCCCAATATGGAACGAGTGGGTGGTGAAAAGTTTAGGGTCTAGCTTGATGTGATGTATGGCAGCTCTTAAAACGGAGGAGAATTGGAACCTGGTAAGAGGAGTGCCGTTCGCATGTATTAACAAGTGGACTCCGCCGTTGGGACGGATTTCAAGATATTTTCTCATGTTACGTATGGGACATGTAAAACAGGCAGGAACTTTGTTAAGTGAGATGGTCATGCCCCTTCCGGTCTGGTCGGTTTTTGATTTGTGAATAGTCAGCGTGATTCTTGTAGGGGTATAAACGACGTTTTTGAAAAGCAGACCACTGGTTCCGCAGTCATCCTTGTTAGAGGCCACCAGTTCACTTACTCTGAAGGCGCCAAAGAATGCCAATGTGAATGCTAGACGGAAAAGCCTGGCTTCGAAAGGCGAAGAGCAGATAGCGGGTAATTGTGTCCATAACTTTGTGAGCATGGTGTGCGTGATGGGATGCCTTTTGTCTGCGGTTGTCCTTTTTTGTTTCGCCCATCCTGCCATCATTTTCTTCAGAAGGAATGATTTGGTGGGATCACCCCATCCTCTAGCTTTTATGAAAAAGGCAAATCCTGCCATAGATTTTTGAACGGTGAGTCTTGATGCACCGCGCAATTTAGCATCTGCAATATAGCTGGCCAATAGGTCCTCTTTTATTGGGCCTTGCTTCCAGCCGATCGCATGGAGGAAGTTGGCGACTACTTCGTAGCCTCTGCAATACGATTTCCAAGTGGATGTTGCGAGGGATGAACGGATTAAGTCGCGTGTTGTTGTTGTCCAATGCTCCATAAGCGCTGAGGCAGTGGTGTTCCATGTACGTCGGCTGTTGGAACCTGCGCATGAAACAAAGTCCATTTAGCACGGGAAAGTGAATCCGCAGCGCCATTACGTATACCCGGCACATGCCTAGCGCGTAGTGTGATGTTGTTAAACAAGGCTTCCAACACTATTTCCCGAAGTAAATTAACCACCCTAGGGCATTTTGCAGATAGTGAATTTAAAACTAACACCACAGCCATGTTGTCACACCAAAAGATTATGTGCTTATTTTTTAACCTCGAGCTCCATAGAACGAGGGTAACCCAAATGGGAAAGAGTTCCAAAAAAGTGATGTTCCTGGTAAGGCCTTGCGCTATCCAGTTGTCTGGCCATTTTTCGGCGCACCATGAATTCTGGCAAATTGCTCCGAAACCCCACCCGCCGGATGCATCCGTGTAAATGTTTAAATCAACGTTGGATAATGGGGTGTCTTGGAGGACGGATATGCCATTGTAGTTGTTAAGGAAGGAGCTCCATATATGGAAATCTGCTCGGATATCCGCCGTCACTCGCAGGAAATGGTGTGGCCGCCGAAGTCCCTTTGTAGCCGCTGCGAGTCGCCTCATGAACGCTCTCCCCATGGGAATGACTCGGCAAGCGAAGTTAAGGGAGCCGAGAATAGACTGGGCAGCGCGTAATGTGATCTTCTTTGCCGAGGAAAGCTGTTGGATATTGCTCCGTAGTGTATTGATTTTGTCAACTGGTAGCTTGGCAATCATCTGGTTGGAATCAATTTCAATTCCTAAGAAGGAGATAATGGTTGTGGGACCCTCTGTTTTCGTAGGAGAGAGGGGGACTCCAAAATTCCGGGAAATGTTCCCGAACTCGGCTAGGAGATTGTAGCAGGAATTAGTATGGGCCGGTCCCACAAATAGGAAGTCATCGAGGTAATGAATAATATTGTGTGAGACCGCTTTTTTCTCAGTAACCCAGTGCAGGAATGAGCTAAATAGCTCAAAGTAAGCACAGGAGACAGAACACCCCATGGGCATACATTTATCGAAATAGTAATGGTGGTTAAAAGTGAAACCTAGTAGAGGAAAACTGTCCGGGTGGACAGGGAGTAACCGGAAAGCCGATTCGATGTCCGCTTTTGCCATGAGGGCACCGGTACCGCAAGTGCGTAGCAAGGCAACTGCGGAATCAAATGATGCATACTGGACAGAACACTCGGCCTGCGGCAAATGATCATTGACAGAACGACCTGGGGGGAACGAAAGATTCTGTATCAATCGATATTTCCCTTGCTCCTTTTTTGGGATAACCGCCAATGGGGATAGAAACATGTGTGGAAACGGTTGTTCCCGGAATGGACCCGCTATTCTACCTCGTATGATCTCCTCCTGCAACTTGGATTGCACGATTTGACTGTGTGTGGTTGTGGATCGCGCATTCTTGGTGTGCAATTGTTCGATGTTACCTTGGAATGGAATTCGAAAACCTTGTCTAAAGCCCTGTGCAATTTTTTGTGCCTTCTTCTGGTTTGGATATATATCCAACCATGGTAGCATTGCCTGCAACCGTATTGGCGAGGTTGCTTTTTCAAAGGGGGACACCGGTGTTGGCATTTGGCTTACTCCCCTGTTTTTTGGGGCATTTTGTGAAAGGGTGAGGCGCTGCACATCCAGTGCAGATGTGTTTGTATTTGCAGTCGGGGAAGGTGCAGACTGTCTTGTTGAATCTCCAGCATGTATGATCCTGCCCTAGTGTTCGTTGGCGGTAGTGTCCCGGAGATGTTCTCCTTGTAAGCCTAGTCCTTGCTCCATGATCGGTGGATTTTCTGGTCATATGATTGATCCATAAGTTCACGTCTTGGGTGCCCCACGTCATAAATTTATTCTCCTCCATTTTGTCTCTGAATTGTTCATCATAATTGAGCCAGGACCAGCTGTCATGTTGCTGATAGGCACGCATAATATTTACCGCATAGCTCAACATGGGGCCATATTGAGAGGGATCACGATGTCCTACAACACTAGTCATGTGCATGAAAGACATGATCCAGTTGATAATGGTCTTCGGAATTTTGACATCTTTAGATAGGGTTGTTGATCCAGCTCTTCGCTTCTTCCTTTCTCCGGGCTTGCGCCTTCCATGGAGTATGGAGAATATGTCAATGTACTTGCGTTGTCTGATTTTCTTTCTTAATTTTTTGGGCACACTCTCCCAGAGTTCTGACAGTGTGGTTAACGCTGGCGGACGTCTGGAATCTTTGTCCGGGTTGTTTGCATGTGCGGGCATGTCACTGTCAGTGGAGGAGTCAGAGGTAGAGGAAGAGGAAGAGGTGGAGCTGCTGGAGGTGGAACTATGTCTGCGCTTGTGCTTGGACCTGCGTTTTGTTTTCTTGTTTGCGAGCGCATCTTGCGGCGTGTTTTGTTCTTGGCCCTGTAACCCACACTCTTGACCGTGTGACCCACACTCGCCAGCATGATGCTGTTGCCTACGCAACCCGCCCTCAGCAGTCTCTTGCTGCTGCCTATGTACGTCACACTCACCATTGTTCCTTGTATGTGGGCGGTTTTGTTGTTGAGAGCTGGTGGAAGGCCTTTCTCCATCAAGCTGGGTGAGGTCTGAGGAAACAGTATTGGCGTGGTTGCTTTGGTGAAATCCCTTTGAATGGTTGTAATGGGATTCCTTGACGTGAATGTCTGTTGGAAATTGCTGGTCGCGATCGTAGGTAGTGTTATTATTTTGGGATTGTCCGTACCAACGGGGTCGGTTATCGTGAGGAGTATTGCCCCATATATCTGTAGTGTTGCGATCAGTCTGTGCGTATGGAATGTTGTCGGGCCGGGGATGTCCCTCGTCATCTGTTTCGTGGCAATACCTAGAATTTCTGCCTCTGTTGTGATTAGGCAACGGATCCCATGATGTCTCTCGCTCATTTCTGCCTCTGTGGCAATTAAGCAACGAATCCCATGATGTCGCTCCCTGTTGGTAAAGGGAGAAAGACCTGTCTCTGTCGTAATGTGTGGATGGTTTGCGTGTCGTATCTCCGTCCTGGTTCATGGCAGAACTTCTAGCTCTGTTGTATTGAGTATATGTATCCCATCTGTAGTTGGGTATTAAGTGGCTTGCATCGTCAATGTCGTCAATGGGCACATCCATATCCTGGATCCTATCGTCATAGATTCTGTCATGTGGAAGTGGTATGGTGTCCGGTGAACCGTGTTGTGCAGGAATGGGAAGGCCAGAGTCAGACATGATAGTTGAGGATCTGGCGGTATCTGACAGCGTCAGGGGCGTGAGTGGTGGATTGTCATCCATGGGCTGTGGGATATCGTTGATGCGTTGCTGTGGTGCCGGACGAGTGACTCCTCTCACGGGACGGCTGCGACCCCTTCCTCTCGTCATGGCTCTGCTTCTTGTGCAGATAGGGCTTCGTAAATTGGTCTGTGAATCTATAGGTATGCGAGATGTGTTCTTGCCAATGGTAGTAGTTTTTTGCTGCTCTTCCTCTGCGGCGGCTGGCAGAGATGTTCCGCACGGCTTTTCTTGGTGCCATTAGCTAAGAAATTAGAGCCCTGCTAAATTATGAAAACGGTATGTTAATAAAAAGGCAATAACAGAGAAGATAAGAGAATATATGTATAGATATATATATATATATAGATATATATATATATATATCTAAGTTAAATTTTTTATTTATTTATTTATTTAGTTTGTCAGTAGTCGAACCTGTATGTCCCTGTATTACTAGTCCGCAGGTATAGGATGCACCACCAGCCTTATTCAACCTGTAAAAAGGGAAATATGTAAGGAACCTGTGGGAGAAAAAAGTTTGAAAGTTATGTGAAAGATATATCTAACCTTCTTATAAAATTTTTTTTTTCTTTTTTTTTTTTTTTTTTTTATAAAGGCAGCTTGCATCAAAAGTCACAGGAGAAGACCAGTATTGTAATCAATATTTAATAATGTAAAATTATAATTTTGGGAAAAAGAAAAAAAAAATTTTGTACATCAGCCAGGCTCAAACCTGTAGCTCCTGGTTTATAGCCTGCAGCCCTGACCAGTAGGCTACGAATGTAGTCAAAGACTAATGTTGTTCAGTAGGCCACATATTTCCTCAATAGATTAAAAACGGAGAAGAAAAAAAAAATTATGTATATAGTTTTTAAACTGTCAGCACGTGGAGGCGACCCAGAACCCCATGCCGCAAGTGAAAATGTGAGTCCCGCCCCGGGGGGAAGCCGACACCTCAAAACGCTGCCTCGTTGTCCTGTGAAGTCGACACCTCAAAATGCTGCCTCGTTGTCCTGTCCCAACCCCTCCCTGTATGTAATATTGGTGGGTACCAGCTTGAGGACGGCTCATGGTATGGCGCGGCAGACCGCGCTTGGGACGGCTCCAGGCGAATATACGCTCTCTTCATCCCCATCGGGTTGGGTTGTTGTTTTTTTTTTTTTTTTTTTTTTTAATTTAAAGAGGTCACGCGGAGCGGCACACGACTCGCTCCCTCGCCTCCCCGCTGCTGTAAGAGCCGGCTGCTCTAGCCACTAGGCAACGTGTGGAGCCTTGGACCGCAGAGCCCCCACCCAAGCCGGCGAGGAGCGGAGCGCGCCTCGAACCCTCGACTCCCCGCTGCTTTTTAGAGCCGACGGATCTAGGCAAGGCAGAATAGTGGGGCGATCACGTGTTGCGCCTCCCCCCCCACAGAGCACAGGCCAACGGAGGTGTGCAGACCTGATACGGGAGCCATGAAGCAGAGGCTGATCGTGCAACCCAAAAGAACACCCCCACCTGAACCGGGATGTGAACCCTGGACCCTCATGAGACACGTGACCCACATGTAGTTCCCTCTGAGCCTCGAGCCACCAGCGGATTCCGAAGCAGTGAAATAAAGGCGCCGCTGCAAACGCTGAGCTGCCCCGCACAACAGGGGCCAGGGCTCGACACCCGGCCCCGGCCGCAGACCCCCGCCCTCAGCCATCCCATCCGCTGGGCCACAGGCCGAGCGTGGGAAGCACGCCCGAGCAGGCGAGAAGACCGCCGACGAGCGCCCCCCAGCACAGTCCGCATGCAGCAAGTAGAAGGGGTGTCGCGACCGCATGTGAACAAAAGGCAAGCAAACCGCATGCCGCCAGCAGAGGGAAAGATCCCTGCACGAAACAATGCATCGAAACCAAGAGAGCACCCAGGAGCCGCGGCGGAGGCCGGCGGCACAAGTGGTCAGAAAAACAGAGAAGAAGAAAGGAAAAATACCTTCGGTACACAAGAGTCCAGGAGGGGAACCAAACAGGCAGCCAACAACAGCAAGCGAAAATGCTGAGGTAAGTGGCTCTCAGGCGGCTTGAAGATGTTTTGTGCTTGGCGGCGCTCCAAAAAGGGAGCGCTTTCGGCGAGTTGCGGCTCCTTTATGGGGCCGTTCGCGTCATCCGAGGGCGCCGTTGGCGCACCCTACCCGAGCATTAGCTCGCCCCGCCCCCCCCCCCCCCATCTTTCCCGTTGAGCTTTTTGGCCTCGATCGCTGCCTCTGTTGCTCGCGCGCTGCCGTCATGGGTGGGCCCGAGGCAGTTACCCGAGCCCACATGAAGATAAATATATCATTTTGTCTTTTCATTACACATTTGCATGGAAATCTTAAAGTAAAGGTATAACCTAAGGCAATTGCCTCTTGGCGTAGTGCCAAAAAGGCTTTCCTTCTTAATTGTGTTGGATATGCCAAGTCTGGGAATATCTTTATTTGTTTATCCATAAAATTGACAGGATATTTTTGAAAGTAATTCTTCATAATTAAATTAATATCTTTAAGTGAGAAAAAACTTACCAAAAGGGTTCCCCATTCAATAATCTGAGCGCTAGACTCCAGAAAATTGGTGAGGTCTCCCTGAAATGGTAAGTCAGACCTATTATTTGCATTCCTATTTTTTGGCAAAAAGTAGCAATTTACTATGTTTATAGTTTCCCCAGAAACAGCACCAAGTATTTCAAGTAGAAACTTTTTTAAAGTGACTAGGGGTAACTCCCCAATCACTTGAGGAAAATTTAAAAATCTTAGATTATATTTCTTGGCACTGTTTTCTAGAGATTCTACTCTTCTAGTTATTGACTCTCTGTCTTTTACAACTGCTACTTGGAAATCAATATTTTTCTTTTGAATATTTTCTAAATTTTTTGTCCTGTCAGCTATATCCTTAATTTGTCTTTGTATTTGCAACATTTCTTGTTGATTCCCAGTCATTAGCAGATCAACCTTCTTTTCCACCCCCTTTATATTTAAGGACATTCCCTCCATCTTTTCCCACAATGTCTCGAGAGTTACCACTGCTGGCCGGGTGGGCAAGCCTGGAATTATATCATGGGTGGATGGTTCAGCATTCCCTTCTAACGGGATTGCTGTTTCCAAGTCTCTTTCTCCACCGCTTGGAATTTCCCCCATGATCATAGGGGCTCGTTCAAGGATACCTTCTACTGAAGCCCCCTCAGGACTTATCCCTACCAGTCTTTCTGCAGGTGGTATGCCGGTGTTCGGGCTTAGGGAAGCCTCCTCTGGAGGCACATTCAGCCCTCCCTGGCTGAAAGGCACATCAGAGTCCTTGTTCAACCCTTCTTTTAAAGCAGGAGAGAGCATGAATCTACTGATTTCCTGTTGGATAGGAGACGGTAAGGGAAGTGAGGGAAACACTCTCACTTTCCCCTTACGTTTCGGAGGCATGATCAAATAAGCCAATCCAAGTCCATCAGCAGTCCACTCAATTATGCAGCCAACCAACTTAGCGTGTAATATAGATGTTAATCAGAGAGTTCGGAAATATCAATCAGGTATAATATTTTAGTAACAGTACCTTATGGAGTAACCGACACAGATGGATTATTTCGACGTCCCGACGTATCCGGGCGAAGCCGGGCAAAGCCGGATCGGCGCGCGCCCCTTGAGCGCGCCGGCTCTGCTGCGCGCCGCCTGTCGCCCCGCTTTAAAGGGGCACTTCCGGGTTCCGCCCCGGGGCCGCCCTTCGACGTCACCGGCGTCGATTTGCGTGGCTGTAGCGTCGCCGTCAGGGAGAGCTCTCTTACCCCGGTCTCTATCAGCTGTAGGAGGAAGGTTAGTCCGGTCTTTTACTCTGCGCCCTCAGATTGGAATCCAAGCCACCCCGCTTTAAAGGGGCACTTCCGGGTTCCGCCCCGGGGCCGCCCTTCGACGTCACTGGCGTCGATTTGCGTGGCTGTAGCGTCGCCGTCAGGGAGAGCTCTCTTACCCCGGTCTCTATCAGCTGTAGGAGGAAGGTTAGTCCGGTCTTTTACTCTGCGCCCTCAGATTGGAATCCAAGCCACCCCGCTTTAAAGGGGCACTTCCGGGTTCCGCCCCGGGGCCGCCCTTCGACATCACCGGCGTCGATTTGCGTGGCTGTAGCGTCGCCGTCAGGGAGAGCTCTCTTACCCCGGTCTCTATCAGCTGTAGGAGGAAGGTTAGTCCGGTCTTTTACTCTGCGCCCTCAGATTGGAATCCAAGCCACCCCGCTTTAAAGGGGCACTTCCGGGTTCCGCCCCGGGGCCGCCCTTCGACGTCACCGGCGTCGATTTGCGTGGCTGTAGCGTCGCCGTCAGGGAGAGCTCTCTTACCCCGGTCTCTATCAGCTGTAGCAGGAAGGTTAGTCCGGTCTTTTACTCTGCGCCCTCAGATTGGAATCCAAGCCACCCCGCTTTAAAGGGGCACTTCCGGGTTCCGCCCCGGGGCCGCCCTTCGACGTCACCGGCGTCGATTTGCGTGGCTGTAGCGTCGCCGTCAGGGAGAGCTCTCTTACCCCGGTCTCTATCAGCTGTAGCAGGAAGGTTAGTCCGGTCTTTTACTCTGCGCCCTCCGATGTTTTCTATTTCTTGATTTAATTGGTTTTATAAAGAATAGCATTTTTTTTTCTATTGTCATATTGCATACAGAGTTTGGTTTGTTACAGTTTACAGTACAATTTCTATTTATACTTTTTAAACTCTTTATTCTGTATCTAGTAAGGGTCTCTCTGTGTTCTGCATGTGAGACAAGATGAGGTATTGTTGGGGATAGTGTGTAGTTTATGTGTAAGGATCTATAGCAACTTGGCATGTTCAGTTTTCCTAATACGAGTTGTATTGGTGGTTTAGGGTCTGGTATATTATTTGTAGTGTTGCCTTACCATAGGCAGAGCTGTTACTGTTTTGGGTTTTTTTTTATAAACTCTTTATTTTTGAATTTTCATAGCATACAAACCATAAACACCAAAACAGTTCAACAAGAAATTGACATTAAAGAATTGTAAATGCTTCATTTTAACTTAATTTAGTTTACACTTTACAGTACAGCAATTAGGATTATGGTATTGTAAAGCAAATCCTACATGTCATTCAACACATCTTATATTGCAAAGGTTCAATATTGATGATATGGACCCCACACTACATCATATTTGAAAAGCTTCCTTTTAAAATCATAAAGCAATTTTTTCAAGATCTAAAACCTTAGCCTGTGTGCACCAGTAAGCCACATTTGGGTTAACTTTCCAGAAGGTGGCAATGGTAAGTCACGAAGCTAATAGCAATTGAACTTCTAGAGGTCGAAGTTTCACAGGTATCAACAAGCTGTCCCACTTCCCCAAAAGGCCCAATAGAGGTTGAAGATGAATTGGAAAACCCAGTATATCAGCTATCTCCTGTGCAACCTGTGACCAGAATTGAAACACACCCTGACAACGCCACCACATGTACCAGTCACTCCACATCCCTGCCAGCACTTGGTGGTTGTGCCTGGAAATAATGTGGCATAAAAAATAGATGTATGGTATGTTCTGTGTAATAATTTAACCATTAATTCAACCTTCTAGATACAGATAGAAATGTGAGAGATGGATTTCCAAATTTGCATCCAGTCTTTGATATCCAGTTCCAGATTAAGGTCTGAATTCCACACATCAATCAAGGATTGAGGAGGGGTCTTACCAAACCTCTCCAATAGAATGCCACAATAAAATATAGTAATAGCTTTAAAAAAAAAAAAAAAAAGCATCCGATCCGAATCATCTTATGCCGCAGAGAATAAAATGTATAATTCCTTCCCCTGGGATTTTGGAATCTCCAGATGTCAGTAAGGTGAAGCATGTCAACCAATATGTTAGCAATACAGGTATTATGGGAGGCAGACCTCAGCTGTGAAGTTTTATCAATGAAAGGATCAGGACAAGTATTCCAGTCCCCACCAATTCAAAGATGTTCATATCCAAACCCTGTGATTTATCAATAAGTAGCATATACATTTCTGTCTGGTCCCAACTGGGGCCATACACATTGATGAATGTAAAGTTAACAGAGTATAGGAGCTTTCTAGGATTACATATCTGCATTCATCGTCCACCAAAGAGCATTGAACAACCAAAGGCAGAGACTTGTCGATTAATTCACAGATCCCTCTACTCCAAGAGTTGTAACAGGAATAATAGATCTGCCCAACCCAATCTGCATACAGTTTCTTACATTCAATTAATGAAAGAATCCAAAGCAGCCAGGAAATCACTAGTAATACAAAAATCAAGATCCTGCTTTGTGTGTGTGTGTGTAAGGGTCAACAATGTATTGTACTCAAAGTGACCTCAATTAACGTGCCCAGAAAGCTACAGGCTCAAAAAGCTCTAGGGAGCGCTAGGCCTTTTTAATCATTGGTCACTGAGAATATTTTAACAAATGCTCCCAATGGAAGCTAAACAGTGTTGAAAGAAACTTCAATTAATGAAGTTATCATAAGAAACACTTATCTTGTGTTGCAATGCCCTTCAGTCCAAATGCTGCTGGTAGTGGCAAAAGTTACAGTCCATATGAAGGTGAAGAGCCAAGCTGAGTGAGATTAATCCGACGATGTCCGACACTGCGTAGTTTCGGAGAAACCTCCTTCTTCAGGGAGTCGGATAATTTTTCTTGCCGGCACAAGGACTGTGAACTTAAAACAGAAAGTGTGTTTAATTTGACCCTATAATAAAGCATTTTAAAGAAATGGCGCCAGTCTTGGAGAGCCCTTACTTCTCAATAAATTCTTATGTCACTGCGACCGTATGTTTCAATGAGCGCTGCAACAACAAAGTATAAATAGCCCATAAGAGATGCCATATCAATCAAGATGGTCTTACGTTACCTGAACGGTAAAAAAAACTTACTTGCGCGATGCCAGAAGGCTGTTTGCTGCCCTGCCATGAAAGATCTGTCAGTGACAGCGATGAAAAGAGACGCTGACATTTAAAGATGAAAAGCCTGCCAATTTCTTGAACCCGATAGTCGGAAGTGACGAGGAGAACTAACCATATATGGGTATATACATCATCAAATCTCCATTTTGATTGTTAGCACTGTCACCAAACTATCTCTCAAGCTATGAGCTGTCCAAATATGGGCATGTGCGTCACGGATGCCATATTGGATTTTCTTGTCAAGTTGTAAACAGAATGTCTGGGCAAGCAATGATATGTATATCATCATGGCGCCCTTTAAGTATTTTGCACTATCATTTTATATGTCCAAGCTGGGCGTATACATCGGAGAAATCATTATGAATCTACTTCGTTGATAGTGCAAAATACTTAAAAGGCGCCATGATGATATACATATCGTCGTTTGCACAGACATTCTCTTTACAACTTGACAACAAGAAGATCCAATATGGCATCCGTGATGCACATGCTCATATTTGGACAGCTCATACATAGCTTGAGAGATAGTTCGGTGACAGTGCTAACAAGCAAAATGGCGCTTTGATGACGTATATACCCATATATGGTTAGTTCTCCTTGTCACTTCCAACTATCGGGTTCAAGAAATTGGTGGACTTTTCATCTTTAAATGTCAGTGTCTCTTTTCATCGCTGTCACCTACAGATCTTTCACGGCGGGGCAGCAAACAGCCTTCTGGCATCGCACAAGTAAGTTTTTTTACCGTTCAGGTAACATAAGAACCTCTTGATTGATATGGCATCTCTTATGGGCTATTTATACTTTGTTGTTGCAGTGCTCATTGAAACATACGGTCGCAGTGACATAAGAATTTATTGAGAAGTAAGGGCTCTCCAAGACTGGTGCCATTTCTTTAAAATGCTTTATTATGGGATCAAATTAAACACACTTTCTGTTTTAAGTTCACAGTCCTTATGCCGGCAAGAAAAATTATCCGACTCCCTGAAGAAGGAGGTTTCTCCGAAACACCACAGTGTCGGACATCGTCGGATTAATCTCACTCAGCTTGGCTCTTCACCTTCATATGGACTGTAACTTTTGCCACTACCAGCAGCATTTGGACTGAAGGGCATTGCAACACAAGATAAGTGTTTCTTATGATAACTTCATTAATTGAAGTATCTTTCAACACTGTTTAGCTTCCATTGGGAGCATTTGTTAAAATATTCTCAGTGACCAATGATTAAAAAGGCCTAACCCTCCCTAGAGCTTTTTGAGCCTGTAGCTTTCTGGGCACGTTAATTGAGGTCACTTTGAGTACAATACATCGTTGACCCTTACACACACACAGCAGAATCTTGATTTTTGTGTTTCTTATATTCAGCATCTATAAGGTGAGTCTCTTGTAAGAAGAGTATCTGAACTTTATTATGATGGGCAAATTGAAGAATGCGTTTTCTCTTAATGGGAGAAGAAATACCCCTAACATTAAAAGATACAATATTCACAAAGTACCCAGGATGACAAAATTGTTAATATCAAGAGGGAAAAACAGTGCATTTTAACATTCCACAGAAAACCATCAATTACACAGCAGGCACTGGGATATTATCAGAACAAATATCATTCTGGTTAAATAGTTGAGACCTGTGAGTACAAAACTAAGGACAAAATAGTGTATTTTTGCATGTCTAGTATGCCAGTTACTCCAACAATCATACCACCTAACACTAACCTTAAACTCCAAAAAACATTTCCCAAACCTTGGGGCAAACTACCCTACAAGATCTCCCATCCCCTGCCCATTTCCTGCAAATCTCTCACTCCCCCACAAAACCCCTCAGGTGGGACACCCATCACCACCAAAGTCAAGACCTACATATACCCAATCAACCTCCCCCCAAGACCCCTTATTCACCCATTGCCCTAAACCAGTTATATTAAAACAGCTCTTACAAACACCTTTACCCATTCATCAACTTTACCTCCCACCCTCTTTCCTCTTCCTAACCCCATATGTTCCCCAAAACAGAAAGCAGATTTTATAAATAAGAACATAAGAACATAAAGAAATTGCCATACTGGGCCCAGCCCAAGGGTCCATCAAGCCCAGCATCCTGTTTCCAACAGTGGCTAATCCAGGCTACAAATATCTGGCAAATACCCAAAAACTAAGTATATCCCATGCTACTGATGCCAGTAATAGCAGTGGCTATTCCCTAAGTCAACTTGATTAATAGCAGTTAATGGACTTCTCCTCCAAGAACTTATCCATATCTTTTTTAAACCTAGCTACACTAACAGCACTAATCACATCCTCTGGCAAAAAATTCCAGAGCTTAATTGTGCATTGAGTGAAAAAGAATTTTCTCCGATTAGTTTTAAATGTGCTTCTTGCTAACTTCATGGAGTGATCCATAGTCCTTCTATTATCTGCAAGAGTAAACAACCCACATTTACCAGTTCTAGACCTCTAATGATTTTAAAGACTTCTATCATATACGCCCTCATCTCTTCTCCAAGCTGAACAGTCCTAACCTCTTTAGCCTTTCCTCATAGGGGAGCTGTTCCATTCTGTTTATCATTTTGGTCGCCCTTCTCTGTACCTTCTCCAGTGCAACTATATTTTTTTTTAGATGCAACGACCAGAATTGTTCACAGTACTCAAGATGCAATCTCACCATGAAGCAATGCAGAGACATTATGACATTTTCCATTTTATTCACCATTCCCTTCCTAACATTCTATTTGCTTTTTTGACAGCCGCAGCACACTGAGCCAATGATTTCAATGTATTATCCACTATGAAGCCTAGATCTTTTTCCTGGGTGGTAGCTCCTAATATGGAACCTAATATCATGGAACTACAGCATGGTTTATTTTCCCTATATGCATCACCTTGCACTTGTCCACATTGAATTTCATCTGCCATTTGAATGCACAATCTTCCAGTCTCGCAAGGTCATTCTACAATTTATAACTATCCCCTTGTGATTTAACTACTCTGAATAATTTTGTATCATCTGCAAATTTGATTACCTCACTTGTATTCCTTTCCAGATCATTTATAAATATATTGAAAAGCACCAGTCTAAGAACAGATCCCTGAGGCACTCCACTGTTTACCCTTTTTCACTGAGAAAATTGACCATTTAATCTTACTCTCTGTTTTTTAGACAGTTTGTAATCCACAAAAGGACATCGCCTCCTATCCCATGACATTTTAGTTTTCTTAGAAGTCTCTCATGAGGGACTTTGTCAAACACCTTCTGAAAATCCAAATATACTAATTCTACTGGTTCACCTTTATCCACGTTTATTAACCCCTTAAAAAATGAAGCAGATTTGGGAGTCAAGATTTCCCTTGGGTAAATCTATGCTGACTGTGTTCCATTAAACATGTCTTTCTATATGCTCTGTGATTTTGATCTTTAGAATAGTTTCCACTATTTTTCCCGGCACTGAAGTCTTGTAGCAAATCCTCAAGTTACTAGGCAAGCAAAGTCAAACAGTAAAAAGAAAGAAAAATTCCCAGACACATCCATCTGTCAAGTCGCAGGCCGCTCAAAAATCATAAAACAAAACTGCAACCATCAGGTCTTGGCAATTTATACCAAAATTATGATGAGTCTGGCTGTAAGAGCCAAGAACATAAGTAAGTAAATAGCACAAGTATTTGGCCCAGCATTTCCACAAATAAGAACAAGACCTGCCAAACCCTCTCAGGGAAAGGACTATTAAAGCCTGTCTATTGAATTTGTATTTAGTCATGCCGCAAAGGGAATTAAGCCTGCATTCCAGCTCCAACAAAAAGTTTGAAAGATAAGGGAAAAAACTGTTCCCAGTAAAAAGTATAAAATAGAAGTTCCATACCAATAAATCGAGGAATTGTAAATACCAAACATTTCGACACATCTTCTGCACTCCTGGCTTATGGCAATGCTCAGATCGCTTTAGTATGTCAGACACTCCTGCCATAAGCCATCCCAACCACCAGTAAATGATCAGAAGTAGCCCAGTTTTAGGCCGTGGCCACTTAGTGCTCTTCATACTCCTGCAACCATTTCTCAGCTGCTTGGACTGAGTCAATCATTAACACCATACCATTTTCCATGATCCACAATTTAGCAGGATAAAGCATAGCATTCTTGATATTGAGCCTCTGCAATTCTTTTTTAACATTTGAGAAAGCCTGCCACTTCCTTTGTATCTCCTATGAGAAATCTTGGAAAATCATAATACGTTGGCTTTGATAGGACAAATCTCTTTGCTCCCAAGCAGCATTCAGAAACATACGCTTATTGTCAAAATTTTGGAGCTTGAAAATAACTGCCTTCTGATGGCTGATGATAAGGCATGATGCACCCAATTAATTTTGATCTGCCCCTTATAACAGTCTAGATGCAGAAGCTCGGGTAGCCTTCTTGAAAAAATGTAGCGACATCTCTGCCTTCAATGTTTTCCAGAATGCCCAAGTATTCATAAATTACATCTATGAAATTGATTCTCGAGGTCCTCAACATTCTCCAGGATAGGTAAATTTTGTCAAGTTTTTTGATCTTTGTGGTAGTAGATGTGGTTACCAATTCTAGATCCATCAGCTTTTACTCCTGCTCGTCTAGCCAAGTCACATTATCCTGCACCATTTGCACTAGCTGGGCTACTTTTTCCACTATTACTTTAAGCCAGGCATCCAATTTAGTAGAGATTTTCTCTGCAAACTTTTCCAGCAAGGAATGTAATGGGGCCATTTGCTCATCTAGTTCACCCACCTCACTTCTGGCTTCATCCTTGGAAGCAGTATTCTCTGCCATTGCAAGCTATTCTGGGTAGGTTTCCACAGTTGATTTTCTCTTTTTTTTTGTGCAAATCAGCCCATAGAGAGAGGATAGATTGATTACCAACATTCTTAGCTTGAGACTTCAAGTCATCAGTGGAGTGCCTCAGGGATCTGTACTTAGACCAGTACTTTTCAATATATTTATAAATGATCTGGAAAGGAATATAATGAGTGAGGTTATCAAATTTGTGGATGATACAAAATTATTCAGAATAGTTAAATCACAAGCAGATTGTGATACATTGCAGGAGGACCTTGCAAGACTGGAAGATTGGGCATCCAAATGGGAGATGAAATTTAATGTGGACAAGTGCAAGGTGTTGAATATAGGGAAAAATAACCCTTGCTGTAGTTACACGATGTTAGGCTCCGTATTAGGAGCTACCACCCAAGAAAAAGATCTAGGAATCATAGTGGATAATACTTTGAAATCGTCAGCTTAGTGTGCTGCAGCAGTCAAAAAAGCAAACAGAATGTTGGGAATTATTAAGAAAGGAATGGTTAATAAAACGGAAAATGTCATAATGCCTCTGTATCGCTCCATGGTGACACTGTACCTTGAATACTTTGTACAATTCTGTTCGCCACATCTCAAAAAAGATATAGTTGCGATGCAGAAGGTACAGAGAAAGGCAACCAAAATGATAAAGGGGATGGAACAACTCCCCTATGAGGAAAGGCTGAAGAGGTTAGGGCTGTTCAGCTTGGAGAAGAGACGGCTGAGGGGGGATATGACAGAGGTCTTTAAAAAAAAACCAATAAATAAATAAAATAAATAAATGAGAGGTCTTGAATGAGTAGATGTGAATCGGTTATTTACACTTTCAGATAATAGAAGGACTAGGGGGAACTCCATGAAGTTAGCAAGTAGCACATTTAAGACTAATCATAGAAAAGTCTTTTTCACTCAATGCACAATTAATCTCTGGAATTGTTGCCAGAGGATGTGGTTAGTGCAGTTAGGGGTAGATTTTAAAAAATAGCGCGATCGCGTACTTTTGTTGGCGCACCAGGCGCCAACAAAAGTATGCTGGATTTTATAAGATACGCGCGTATCTTATAAAATCCGGGATCGGCGCGCACAAGGAAAGGATGCCGATTTTGGGCAGCCTGCGCGTGCCGAGCCGCGCAGCCTGCCTCCGTTCCCTCCGAGGCCGCTCCAAAATAGGAGCGGCCTCGGAGGGAACTTTCTTTCGCCCTCCCCTCACCATCCCCTCCCTTCCCCTACCTAACCCACCCCCCGGCTCTATCTAAACCCCCACCTACCTTTATCCATGGATTTATGCCTGCCAGAGGCAGACGTAAATCCGCGCGCGCCAAGACCCGACCCGGGGGCTGTTCCGGGGGCGTTCTGGTCATGCCCCCGGAACGCCCCCGTTCCGGTCATGCCCCGTTCCGGAACGCCCCCGGGCCAAAACCACGCCCCCCAGGCCTGCCCCCAAATGCCGCATCACGCCCCCGAAACGCCGCGTCATTTGGCGATGCCCCCGACACGCCCCCTTAAAAAAGCCCCGGGACTTGCGCACCCCGGCGGCCTATGCAAAATAGGCGCGCCGGCGCGCGAGGGCCCTGCTCGCGTAAATCCAGCCGGATTTACGCGAGCAGGGCATTAAAAATCCACCCGTTAGTGTAACTGGGTTCAAAAAAGATTTGGATAAGTTCTTGGAGGAGAAGTCCATTAACTGCTATTAATTAAGTTGATTTAGGGAATGGCCTCTGCTATTACTGGCATCAGTAGCATGGGATCTCCTTGGTGTTTGAGTAATTGCCAGGTTCTTATGGCCTGGTTTGGCCTCTGTTGGAAACAGGATGCTGGGCTTGATGGACCCTTTTGTCCCATTCAAAAATTACTAATTCAAAATAATTGATGATCATTTTATAAAACCGCTTCTCTTAAACCCCTCCTCAAGAAACATAATTTAGACCCCAAAGAATTAGCTAACTTCCGCCCCATCTCTAATCTCCCATTCTTAGCCAAACTCACAGAGAAATTGGTAAACACCCAGCTCTCAGAATATCTAGAAGAACGCAATATCCTATATCCGTCCCAATATGGCTTTCGCAAATCACGCAACACGGAAACCCTCCTCATCTCACTAACAGACCATATTATTATGGGATTAGACAAAGGCCACTCTTTTCTTCTAGTCCTTCTAGCATCTCGGCGGCATTCGACACCGTCAACCACTCCATCCTCCTGAATCGCCTATCAGATATAGGTATATCCGGATCAGTTCACAGATGGTTCAACTCTTTCCTCAGCAACAGAAGCTTTAAAGTCAAAATTAACAATAAAGAATCACCTACCACATATTCTTCACTTGGTGTACCTCAAGGATCATCCTTATCACCCACCCTTTTCAACATCTACCTCCTCCCCCTTTGCCAGCTACTAACAGATCTTAAACTAATACACTACCTTTATGCAGACGACGTGCAGATTTTGATTCCTATAACAGAGTCCATCTCAAAATCGCTCACGTTCTGGAACAACTGCCTACAATCTATCACCAGCCTTCTCAACAGTCTAAACCTGGTCCTTAATGCCACCAAGACCGAACTCCTCCTCATCTCCTCCAACCAAGATAACTACCCCACCCAGACCCACCCTAACACCCAGCTCACACACACTCATGTAAGAGATCTCGGGGTAATACTCGACAACTGCCTAAACCTAAAGAAAATGATCAACATCACAACCAAAGACTGCTTCTACAGACTCCAGGTTTTAAAAAGACTCAAACCTCTCCTGTATTTCCACAACTTCAGGACAGTTCTGCAATCCTTACTATTTGCCAAAATAGACTAGAGATGTGAATCGTGTCCTCGATCGTCTTAACGATCGATTTCGGCTGGGAGGGGGAGGGAATTGTATCGTCGCCGTTTGGGTGTTTAGAGTATCGTGAAAATCGTTAAAATCGTGAACTGGCACACTAAAACCCCCTAAAACCCACCCCCGACCCTTTAAATTAAATCCCCCACCCTCCCGAACCCCCCCCCCAAATGCCTTAAATTACCTGGGGGTCCAGCGGCGGTCCGTAGCTAAATCGGGGGAAGGGGGAGGGCAGGAAAACCGGCACACTAAAACACCCTAAAACCCACCCCGACCCTTTAAATTAAATCCCCCACCCTCCTGAACCCCCCCCCAAATGCCTTAAATTACCTGGGGGTCCAGCGGCGGTCCGTAGCTAAATCGGGGGAAGGGGGAGGGCAGGAAAACCGGCACACTAAAACACCCTAAAACCCACCCCGACCCTTTAAATTAAATCCCCCACCCTCCCGAACCCCCCCCCCCCAATGCCTTAAATTACCTGGGGGTCCAGCGGCGGTCCGGAACGGTCTCCTGCAATTGAATCGTGTTGTCTTCAGCCGGTGCCATTCTGTGCCGCCATTTTGCAAAATGGCGGCGCAAAATGGCGGCGGCCATAGACCAACACGATTTGACTGCAGGAGGTCGTTCCGGACCCCCGCTGGACTTTTGGCAAGTCTTGTGGGGGTCAAGAGGCCCCCCCAAGCTGGCCAAAAGTCCCTGGGGGTCCAGCGGGGGTCCGGGAGCGATCTCCTGCCGCGAATCGTTTTCCGTACGGAAAATGGCGCCAGCGAATCGTTTTCCGTACGGAAAATGGCACCGGCAGGAGATCGCTCCCGGAGCCCGCTGGACCCCCAGGGACTTTTGGCCAGCTTGGGGGGGCCTCCTGACCCCCACAAGACTTGCCAAAAGTCCAGCGGGGGTCCGGAACAACCTCCTGCAGTCGAATCGTGTTGGTCTATGGCCGCCGCCATTTTGCGCCGCCATTTTGCAAAATGGCGGCGCAGAATGGCGCCGGCTGAAGACAACACGATTCAATTGCAGGAGACCGTTCCGGACCGCCGCTGGACCCCCAGGTAATTTAAGGCATTTGGGGGGGGGTTCGGGAGGGTGGGGGATTTAATTTAAAGGGTCGGGGGTGGGTTTTAGGGGGTTTTAGTGTGCCGGTTTTCCTGCCCTCCCCCTTCCCCCGATTTACGATTTTTTGACGATAAATCGGGGGAATTGGTATTGTATCGTGGCCCTAACGATTTTTGACGATTTAAAATATATCGGACGATATTTTAAATCGTCAAAAAACAATGCACATCCCTAAAATAGACTACTGCAATGCTCTCCTCCTAGGACTCCCCAGCTCTACCACCAAACCGCTACAGATGATACAGAACGCCGCGGCTAGAATTTTGACCAACACCAGCCGGGGAGAACGCATTTCTCCCATCCTCCGAAACTTACACTGGTTACCAGTTAACTACAGAATCCTACACAAATCACTCACCTTAATACACAAATCCATCCACAATCACCTTCAGCTCGACCTCGAAATCCCCTTCAAACTCCACACCTCCAAAAGACCGATTAGATAAGTCTACAAAGGAACTCTTCAAGCCCCTCCAACCAAAGCCACTCGCCTCACCTCAACCAAAGACCAAGCTTTCTCGACAGCAGGCCCAGCTATTTGGAACAACATCCCCACAGACCTCAGACTGGAACCCTGCCATCTAACATTTAGGAAAAAACTCAAGACTTGGCTTTTCCGCCAAGCCTTCTAATTCCCCTGATACATACTAACTGGCCTAACACTCTTCACGAGCTATGGAACTTCGTACCTCTTCTAAGTACCTAATAAGCACAAGCCCTTAATCCTCAATTGTATTATGTTCTTAGTTAACTGCCCTCTTTGGCCTTATCTTTCCGGCTGCCTAAGCCTCCAAGTTTACCCTCCTTGTTGAATGTAACTTTTGCTTCTTCTGTTAAATGATTGTTCTTTGTTACAGTTTACCCAGTTCTGGGTAAACCGATCTGATATGGTTATTTAACCATGAAGGTCGGTATAGAAAAGAGTTAAATAAATAAATAAATAATTGAAAATTCTCAATAAACTCCACAAAATAGACAACATCCCCCTATGAGTTTCAGCCTTTATAGCTATGATGTGTCATGGATGACATCATTATGTTTTAAAGGCATACACTCCTTTTTCAACCACTACTGCTTAGAAGGGAGAGATTACTAATCAGTTGGGTACAGGTTAAGAGTCAGTTCTGCTAGAAGTAAAAGATTACATCCAGTATGCTGGAATTTCTACAAGAACAGTTAGATCATAAACAGCATACAGATGATTACTGCAAATTATTAGAATTGGCCATGATCTTCCTCGGTGGTACTCCCCCAAAAGGAGTCTCATTTCGTGTTCCTGGAGCTGTGAGCCACGCTTGGTGGATGGCAAAGGCTATTTAAAATATATTTATTCCAAGATCAATTTAAACTGACCATAAAAGAGAACAATTCAATCAGAAGAACTTAACTATGTGTGCTAGAGTGATAAAATTGGTACCGGGAGACATAACTTCAAAGGAACTATCCAAAACTGTCAGGAGATAATCATCTCTTTTCAACCCAAGGTTGCAATGTTTTGAAAGGGTGAGGACATTCCTTCCTCAGGGGGAATACAAATGTTCTGTGAAGAACAATATAACCCAGTATTTTATTGTGAAAGCCAAAGAAAACTAAAAGCGGCGCTGCAGCGGGAGAAGAAATGCTGGGAAACTAAAGCATTGTGGATTGCTACTTGAAAATGATAATTGAAAACAGAGTCGCCGGCAGTAGCTAGGACTGTCACATAGTTAAGTGCATATTTTTTTCACAATATGAATGACGGACGATTATAACTATTATCACATAGAGGGCTTTCTCCAATTATCCCCTAGGTTTCACAAGGGTACATAAAGCAGTGTTCCATGTGCTGGTACCTGTACTATAATTATGATGGTCATTCAAAAAAATTAAAACATTAAAAAATTATTTTATTACATTAGGTCTCCTTATAACACACCTGTGTTGTGCCACTAGATGAGATCTTTATTATGGATATTGATATTATTTTTACACTTCTGGATTTGCTTGATATTCTGTATTTTTCCATGGCAGGAAAGAGGATCCTAAGGAAGAAATTCAGGTTATTCAATATCAGGCATTTAAACTAGAGAACGGACATGGCCAATGACATCAGCAGCATGTCACTCTCAAAAAATATAGGAAGTGGGAAGACAACAATAACAAAATCAATCAAAAGCAGGAAAGGTGACTAGGAAAAGCAGCAAGCCAAAAGAAAAAAACTGGAAGGTTATGACCATAAATGCTCATAGAATGGGCAATAAAATCCCAGATCTACACGCCTTAATGGTGAAGACAGATTTGGACATTATTACTATTACAGAAACATGATTCAGTGACTCTAATGATGGGATATGGCCATACTGGGCTATAACCTTTTAAGGAAGAACAGAGTGAACAGAAAAGGGCCAGGAGTAGCTCTTTATATCAAAAACAATATCCAAGCAACTGAAATTCAAGGAACATGGGTATACATGAAGCACAATGGACTTTCTTAAGAAAAGAATATGGTGCTTCCATTTATACTGGGATAGTCTACAGCCTCCTACTTAAACAGAAGAACTGGACAGAAAGCATCCAAAAGTTGGGTAAAGAAGAAAAAATGTTGCTCATTGGAGATTTCAATCTGCCAGATGTTACTTGGAGTATCACTACTGCAGAATCCACAAGAAATAGAGAGATAGTAGATGTCCTTCAAGGGGTTCTGTTCAAACGTAGACTGGCTTGTGGTCAATTATAAAGTAACAGCACCCCTGCTAAGAAGATATCACCAAAATAAAACCATTGTAGTGTTGAAAAAAGATAATCCCCTTTATGTATTTATTTGGACATTTTATATACCGTCGTTCCATGTATAGAGCACAACGGTTTACAAATTGACATTCATAATTATAACTCGCAGACAACAATGATTGGTTACATAAAGCAATGAGAATAGAAAATTATAGCAAAGTGGTAGTTTTTACATCTTATTCGGTGGGTTGTTTTTAAGAGTCTTACATTCTCTCATTTGATTTATTTTTCATGATTTTATTATCTTTTATCCTTCTTGTCTTTTAGGATCAATGTTTTCTGAAGTTTTTAAGTTAGATCATAAGTGTTTTTGAATAGCCATATTTTTAGTTCACATTTAAATCTCTTTCGATTTGGTAACATACAAGGTGTCTCAGGCAGAGAATTCCAGAGCATTGGACATGCTATTGAAAATACATGATCTCTTATTTGTGTCAGATGAGTGCTCTGTATTGTGGGAATAGTCAATAATCCTTTATTTTACTGAATTTTCAAAATATACAAAGAACATTTGTTCTTAGAAATAGTTGACATCAATATTCAGAAAGAAAAATTAAAGACAATTTTTTTTTTTTTAAATTATCACCAATTATAAATATTTCTGTCATCATTAATAGGAAATTAGAGACCAAAAATTCACACCAAGCAGATTCTCAAAGAAATATCTATACTCTTCTAACAATACAATTGACAGATAGTTAACCCATGCTTTTACATTTTGCCTTCCTTCCCGTGTATATATTAGGAGTGTGAGTTGAGATACACCCTTAGTTGTTCCGGTTCAACAAAAACATATTTAGAGTTTTGAAATACAATATATTTACATGGAAAGCAAAGTATATACTTCGCACCCCTTGAAACTACTACTTCTCTCATAGAAATACATTTTTTCCTCTTTATCTGTATGGATTTTATAATATCTGGAAAAATTCTTATCTGGTATCCGTAGAAATTAGCTTTTTGATTCCGATGAAAACTTCTTAATACCATGTCTCTCTCTGATGGAAAAGCGAATTGCACAAACAATGTTGCTCTCTCTTCGACTATCATTTCATGGGATTTTTCTAAAATTGAGGACAGATTTATTGAGGTATCTAATCTTGAGCCTTGTGCCAGATCTTGATTTTCACCTTTCCCATATTGTGGCAAGTAGTAAATTTTAACTATAGATGGAATTGACTGCTCAGGAATTTTTAAAATATTTATCATATAACTTTTAAGCAGTTCACGATGTGATAGCAGTCTAATCTTGGGAAAATTCAAAATTCTCAAGTTGTTCCTTCTTAACTGGTTTTCAATATTCTCCATTTTATTCATCAGGATATTCTCAGATTTAACCAGATTTCCTTGTATTTTTTTTACCTCTACTATTTTCTGTTCCATTTTTCTCATAGATATTTCCATGTTCTCAGTTTTTTTTTTCCAGATTTTGGGTTTTAGACATACTCAATAATCCTTTGAGATCTTAGTGGTTGTATAGGATTGTTAGGTTTGTAGTGTCACTCTTAACATGCCTAAGTTATTTGAATGGATGATGTTGAATATTAGGGGGTGTGAATCATGTGATCGATCGTCTTAACGATCGATTTTGGCTGGGGGGGGAGGGAAATCTGATCGTCGTGTTTTGTTTTTTTAAAAATCGTAAATCGGGGGAGGGTGGGAAAACCGGCACACCAAAAAAACCTTGGGGGTCCAGTGGGGGGGTCCTGGCACGATCTCCCTCTCTCTGGCCACGGCTGCGTTGAGAGAAATGGCGCTGGTGGCCCTTTGCCCTTATCATGTGACAGGGCAAAGGTAGCGCCGGTGCCATTTTGAAGATTGGCAATACGGCCCGCGTGCAGGAGGTCGCTCCCGGACCCCCGCTGGACCCCCAGGGACTTTTGGCCAGCTTGGGGGGGCCTCCTGACCCCCACAAGACTTGCCAAAAGTCCAGCGGGGGTCCGGGAGCGACCTCCTGCACGCGGGCCGTATTGCCAATCTTCAAAATGGCACCGGCGCTACCTTTGCCCTCACTATGTCATACGGTCGACAGCCCGTATGCTGATTCAATGTGAAACTGAGTGCGGCATACCACCCGAAACATTGAACAAACAATTGATGTACGTCTGATGAAACTTACTGTGTGGAGTTCCACCTAGAATTTGAAGTGTTCAAGCCCCTGAGGCAGCGGCCAACGAGCTGCGAAACTCGGCCTGAGTCGGGCATTCATTGAACACATCTCTGTTCTAATAAATATTGAAATAAGACTGAGGCATCTATTGTGTTTTTGTTTTACTAAAAGCTTTACAGAATTCTATTGAAAAACTGTTGAGTCCTGGAGCCTTCCTAATTTTCTACAGCCCTCTCATCTCGCAATCTCCTCACTAGTAAGGGATCTATCATCCCTCCCTATAGTAAGGGAGGGATGAGTAACCTGTGAAAGAAAACAGTTAATAAGAGGGGAAGAATCATGTGCTTCAGAAGAGTAGAGATTACATTAAAAGACCCAAAATTGTCCTAGAATTTCTGAGTCCTTAATAATGGTTCAAGTGTTACCAACATCAAGGGTCTGAATTCTTTTCCTCTCTCTTCTTTTCTTGAGGTAATTAGCCAACAGGTGGCCACATTTGTTATCTTCAGAGAATAATGAGCATTTTAGATGAATAAGGACCTCCTTGCTTGCATATGTAAGAGTTTATTGTAAGCATGTCTAGCTTTATGAAATGAGTATAGAAGGAGTTATTATTGGAAATATTAGTTCTTTCCAGCTGAGTGACTTCAGATTGCAATTTTAATAATTCACCTTTAATTTTTTTACACATTGCAATGCTGAGGCTGATTATCTCACCATGTATGGTTGCCTTAAATGCTGTCCAAACATGGGGAAGGAGACATCTTCTGTTATATTATGAAAAATAAATCCTCTATAGTTTTTTGGATGTGAGTAACATCGGGATCTTCCAAAAAGCTCACATTAAACCTCCAGATATGATCAATTACAGATTGCTGAGAAATGTTAACATGGATGGTCATGGCAGCATGATCTGAAATTAAAATAGAATGGATTGCAGCAAAGGTAACATTTGGTAATAAGTCTCCAGAGATAAAAAAAAAAATAATCAATTCTTTAATAAGAGCATGAGGAAAAGAGAAGAAAGTGTAATCCTTATCAGTAAGGTGTAATGTTCTCCAGGGATCATAAGTAGTTATAAGGTTACTAATGACCTTCTAAGATTTAGAGTAAGATATTTTGCATTGAGTGTTTATAAAATAGGAGATCAAGAGGTTGATTGAAATCACCACCAACTATCACTTTAGCAGATTCATCCCCCATGATATAAGATGAAACCTTTTGAAAAAAAATGGATTATCAGTATTAGGCACATACAAGTTGGAAAAAAAAAAAAATCCCCCGCCAATGAGAGCCAAAACAGAAACCCATCACCCATAGCTTGAGATAAAATATGAGCTTCCAAACATTTATGAAAGAGAATAGCAACACCACTCTTTTTCTTAACTGCAGGTGTATACGCCAAATCTTCAACTCAATCTTGTTTAATTTTAAGAGATTCTGAGGAAGAGAGGTGCGTTTCTTGTAACATTACCACATCAGATTTCAATTATTTTAAATGCGTTAAAACTTTCTTCCATTGTATAGGGTGTGAGAGACCATTAACATTCATAGACACCAATAGTAAGTCAGAAATTGATGCCATATCAATAGAAAATGCAAACAGAAATTCCCATCCCTAGCAGCAGAAAGACAGAGATAAGGGGAATGCCATAAGCACCTTGAAAAAGAGAACATGAAACTATCTTGCATATAGAAAGAATAAATGGACAATTCAATCCTCCTGATAAAAAAAAAAAAAAAAAAGAGTATCAAGACCCAAGACAGTGGGTATAGGGAAAGCCCTAGCAACATGAGCCTTGTAGCAGAAAGCATAGCCATCCATGAACCAGCTTCACTTATGATTATGATCCTCACCCAATCAAAATAAGTCAAACAGAGTAGAACTATAATGTGATTAACCAATCTTCATCAGGATGGTGGGAAAAAAAAAAGGTCAAAGAAAATGTTCCTATGGGAAGAAACACACTTCCAGGCCAAAAGAGAGTCAAGTCCAGCAGATGCACTGAAGAGAACAAAACCAGAATTTGCACATCGCAGGTAACCATCTCATGGGGATTTTCCAAAGAACAAAGAACGATCTTAAGATCCGCCAGTAAATGAAAGGATTGGGTTTTGTTGTGACAAGTAACCGCATTCTAGCTAGCGAAGTCCTTAGCGCGCACCAAATGACAGCAGCCTTTGTCTTAAGGCCAAAAAAGCCTCTCTTAGCCACAGTAGTTTTAGCCAAATCAGGAACAAACATTAGGAAGTGTTCTTTGAAGGTCACTGGGGCTTTAGTTCAGGCAGAGGAAAGAATCTCTAATATCTGCGGATACCAAAGTAATCTGAAGATGATCGGTCTCCAGAACTTAGAGTTTTGCAGGGGTCTGGAGGGGATCTGATGCACCCTTTTTATTTCAAACGGGAGTGTGAAATGGATATCCAAACAGGAAGGAATCATGATAGTGAAGAAAGAGATATTAGAGCCTTCCATACCTTTGGGAACTCCTAGAATACTCAGATTGTTACAGCGGTTGCGATTAGAAATGTATTCTAAGTCACATTGTAGCTGATCAATTTTACGTGCTGCATTTTATAGAGGCCCAGTAATGCAACTAGTGATACAGCATTTTGCTCAGTGGTGTTCAGCCTTTCCAGAAAGGCAGAGACATGCTGTGATAGGGCTATTTCTCAGCTCAAATTGCCCTGGTGTTATCCATGTTAGACTGCAACATTTCCTTAAACTGATTAAGTTCCTCCAAAACTAAGTCTGCTGACACCATTGCTTTAGTCTGGGTTCAAGGGATTGGGGAAATCTTGCTTGAATCACTTTGTTCCCACAGCAACCACAAAAGTGGCCTTGAATTTCATGGATTTAGGTCTAGACATCTCAGAAGCTTGTGAAAAATGAAGAGGAGGACAAAAAAAACAGTACAGCGATCGAGTGATGTTGCCTGATTCTTTAGCTGTCCTTGAGGAGTTTAGCATTTAGGCAGCCATCTTGTAGCTGCTCCTGAGTGCACCTCCCCATGCTGGGGTGTCTAATCTTCTTGGGTTTCCCCTTCCCCACCCAACCTGAAGAATCAATTAAGGGTTCCTGGGTTGTCCACTGTTCTTCTCTGTCTCAGTAAATTTCTCTACTTTGTCTCCTTTAGCACTGGTTAACCCAGCAATAAGCCAGGTCCAAACAGTCTTAAAATGGGGACAATCATGCCCCAGTCAGAACCACTGTGTAGGGGAGCTTGGGAAGCACTCCCACCTCTACCCTGGCTTGCCCTGCCATAGTCGTCAGCAAACACCTGGCAGGTGGAGTATGGTTGATGATCCCAATGTATACAACTTATTATTACAACACTTGGCTAAGAGCCATGAAAATCAAGGAGACAATAAGAAATCATTAAGGAAACTAGCATAGCATGTTGTGGACTACAAATTAAATTATGCCCATTATAATTAGACACTGGAGAAGATGGTAAAGGTCTTCTGCAGTCCAAAAATGCTTTTAGCTGTTGAGGGGAAAATAAAATAAAACAATCATTGTTATCGTTAATAATACACTTACAAGGATATCATAAAGTAAAAAGCAACCTACAGAAATAGCCTCCTGCCTAAAGGCAAGAAAACCCTTCTTTCTTTCCTGAGTCACACATGCAAGATCTGTAAAAATCCATATAGTCTGGCCATAAAATAATGATAAATTTCTAAAATACTTTTGCATAACATTGTTAGTTTCCTTTATATCCTCACAAGATCTGATCAAAGTAGAACATTCTATAATTTCAGAAATTGAACTCATGAAAATGAGTTAATTATGCACATCAGGAAAAGATTGAATATTTAAATCCTGTCAAGGGACAGTGGAAGTATTTGTAGGAAGAAAATACAGCTTATTAGTAGAAGGCAATTGGTCAGACTGAAATTTTAAGACCACATCTGGGATATCTCCCATAACCTTTGGAAAATTTAGAAACCACAAGTTCAAGGGTCTCATATTATTCTCAAGAAATTCTATCCTTCTGGAAAGCATGTTACAATCCTTTACCATTGCAGAGTTAAAAGCTTGAATATCTTTAACTTCCGACACGATGGCCACAACCTGAGTACGTAAAGAGGAAAGTTGACCATCATACTTATCAGACATCTGATCAAGCTTAGAAGACAAAGTGTCAATATTAGAAGAGCAGGTGTTTTAAGGACTTCCCAAAACTTGCAACTAATTCCCAGAGGGAATCCAATGTCACAACTGCCAGCCTTTGAAAGAGTTACACAGGACTCACTATAAGGAGTTTACTGATCTACCTGGAATAGTTCCGAAGATGTATCCATAGCAAGTGAAAAACCTCCAGAGTCCAAAGAGCTTGAAGTGAGAGATAGAGAAAAAGTCATACCCTCTTCCCGATGATCTTTGGCATTACAGCAAAAACTTGCCGCTCCAACACTGACGTCGCACTAGCACCCTCCAACACGATTGCTCCAGCAATGCCACTGCTAGGTGCTGCAGAGCTGCAAGCTGAGTCACGTCTCTGCTCTGGCAGTGGTCGTAGATACAATGAGCTCAAGGATACCTCCTCCGCAGACAGCCACAATGCTCCCTCACCATGGGTGGCATCGCGATCCTCAGCTCCAAATACAGCAGTTGACTGAGACTTGTAAACTGTTATCAGCTGCTGGCACAAAGGGCAAGTGATTTCAGGAGGATAAATCTGTACCCTTCCCTTACGTTTTGAGGGCTTCTTAACGTGTGAGTTCAGAAAAAGGAAGAGAAAAAAGACACAGCAGGCAGACACAACTTCTTTCATGTCGCCATCTTGACTCTGGACCGATGCCAGCTAACTCCTTCTTAATGAGTGTTTTGCCACACCCTGAATCTATCCAGGCTCACATAGAACAGTCAACCAACTCGACTGGAATCACAAAGTTCAAAAGTCTACCATGTGCACCATCTACTAAATTACATCCTTGCATTTTCGCAAAAATATTGGCCCTTTCATGCTCCCACGTTTCATTCTCCCATTGAAAACAATTCTTCTTACTACTTAACATTTCTATAGAGCTATACGGCATGCGCAGTGCTGTACCAAATATACAAAAAGTCAGTCCCTGCTCAATAGAGCTTACAATCTAATAAGACAAAAATACAGGACAAGAGACTTGGGGTATGAAGCAAGGCAATGTTTAAAAAGAAAAGAAAATTAACTAACAACTTTCTAATGTGCTTTTTGGCTCCACAATGGAAACATGCTTGTGATGTTTGTTTTGCTTTGATTTCAACAGTGCCTACAAAAGGTTCAGCACTCCCTTCCTTCAGGTGGCTGTGTTCTCTCTTGCACTTCCATTCTATATCCTCCAGCCATTAGGCAGTCCTTGTCAGCATGGTCATCCAACTTACAGATGGATTATGCCCACTGGTTCTGTTTTCCTTTTACCTCCATGATTCCTATAAAAAGGTTCCACGTTCTCTTCCTTACCATACAGGCAACATTCCTCTTTATGCTTCTCCATACAACTGGCTGAATATTATAAGCATTGCTCACGCTAAAAGGCCTATATACACAAGTATGTGGACTGCATGTGACACGAATTTTAAAAGCCACTAATTACGCGCATCTTTGCATGTGCATGAGCTAAAAATAGGGGGTGGAAAAGGGGCAGGGCATGGGCATTTCAGGGCGGGGCCAAAGGTTATGCATGTAAAGCCATATTTTAAAACTGGCTGCCGCAGCACACAGCAGCCTATTAACCGCATATATTTACTGCTGCTCCTGATGAGGTGAAAGTCTGTAGAAATCTCTGTTTATTTATAGAAATGTATATTCCACCCGTTTACCAATTTCTGTTCTGAGTGGATAACAACAACATAATACAAAATAAACAACATTCTTAAACAAAAATTGTAATAAAACAATTTAAAAAACCCATCTAAACAAAACTCTGGATGACAGATCTGAATCAACTAGGGGGAGTTCAGGATGAAGAACCAGAGGACTGGGCAAACTGGTGGACTAATGGGTAAAACTGAGAATAGCCTTCACACAAGCATGTTTTAAAATTTGCTTCCCTGCATGCATTAAAGCCGACAAATCCTTAAGGAAGATATACGCTTTGGGGCAGATTTTTAATCCTACGCGCACAGGGTACATTTGTGCGTGCTACCCGGCGTGCACAAATGTACACCCGATTTTATAGCATGTGCGCGCTGCCGCACACTTTAGAAAATCCAGGTCAGCACGCACAAGGGGGTGCACACTTGTGCACCTTGTGCACGCCGAGCCCTAGGGGAGCCCGGATGGCTTTCCCTGTTCCCTCCAAGGCCGCTCTGAAATCGGAGCGGCCTTGGAGAGAAATTTTCTTTCGCTCCCCCCCCCCCCCCTTCCCCTCCCTTCTCCTATCTAACCCAGGACATACGCGCGTCCCGGGGCTTGTGCGCGCCGCCGAGCCTATGCAAAATAGGCTCAATGCAGGCAGGGGCAGGTTTTCGGGGTTACGCACGTAACCCTTTGATAATCTACGCCTTTATGTTTACTCAAGTAACTGCTTAAAATTAGGAGCACACATACGTGTGATAGGCATATTTTAAATCATAATTTGTAAATACGCATATGATTTAAAACTCCAGCATATGTTCATTCACGTGCCAGAGACTTGACCTGAAGTTTTCCAGATAAAGTTCTCTGGCTAACTTTTTGATAGCCTGGTATATTCAGCGGCATAGCTGTGCTGCTCAATATCCCAGCTCAGCGGATTGTGGCTGAATATGGACCTCTGTTTCTCTCTACATCTCTACACACTCACACACACACACACCCTTGGTTTCCATAACTAACTTACTGGGGGAGGTTCTGTGTAAGAATAGGTGAGAGACATTTAGGTTTGCATCCCCATGTGGGAACAGGTAATTGATGTGTGCTAGTTGTTTATCAACCCAAAGCACCTGCCATCCTCGTAGATTTTTTAAATTATATTTTCAAGCAGTCAGGAGCTTACTGCTTCCTGCTGTTTAATTTTTCTTCTAATTTATGGGAAAGGAGTAAAGAAGTTCCTGTTTAGGGGTTGACCTCCTGTTGACTCATCTACATGCCTTTGAAGATTGGACTTTTTTAAGCCAATTTTTGAGATTCCCCTGTGAGGGCCCATCTCCCTTTGAGGCTGGATGAAGGGGTAAAGAAGATTTGCTTGTGATATGTCTCCTAAAGAGCATACATAGAGACAGTGACCTGCTGCAGAGGAAGAACATTTTTGCAATAACTGCTTTAACTATTTCGTCAGTTGCGAGGCATGGAAGTTTTTCCACCCTTCCTGCTTCTTGCTTAATTTTTCCCCTTGTTTGGGTTCCTCTAATATTTTTGTCCATTTGGAGTCAGCATCCTAAACCTTTCTTTCAGAAAGATACAGAGGAGTTACCAAGATCATCTAAAGAAAGGGATTCCAGTAAAGTGCACTGATAGGAGAAATAAAGAAGATACAACATAAAGGTAGCAAGAACTTTGTTGCTATTGAGGAAAGGTTGCTTAAGGATGTGAGAAGTGCCTACCCACCCAGTGCTGCCTGGAGTGGAAATAATTCAGGAAATTTTAAAGGAGAGTAAAGTACCCTTCAGATGCTGCATAAGGAGCTTAAAAGTATGCAAAGAGGATTCCTGAAAATGTATTAGATCTGGGACTGAGTTTGGATTAAATATTGGGACTGGATGTATATTCTAACCACCTCCTGTGGGAGGAGTCAAAAAAATAAATTGGGGAATTAAGGAAGATAAAACTAACTTTAATCTGCATAATCTGAGGCACTTAAGGAATTGGATAGAAGAAGGAATTCTGTGTAAATATAGAGCTTCCATTACAAATAGAGACTTTACCAAGAAGTGGAGTCACAAGTTTATCTGATGTCTTATTATTTATTACTGCAAGAAGTGTAAATATTATTCAACTATCTAACCAAACTGTTACGATTGAGGCTGTACAGGATTGGAGACTGAAACAAGACTGGGGTCAGAGACAAGGGCTAGATACAATGGCACAACCAGAATAAGTGGACAAGGACAGGACTAGACAGAGAACAAGGAACTCAAATGCCTGAAGGCAGCAGGCTAGATAGGAAATCCACAAGGCACAACTATGCAGAAGGCCTGAGAGGCCACAAGGCAAGACTAGAGCAGAAGGCCTGAGGAGGCCACAAGGCAAGGCTAGAGCAGAAGGCCTGAGGAAGCCACAAGGAAATACACAGAAGAAAGGCCAATCAGGGAGCCAAGTAGACTTGATGACAAGGTACTGGGCTTTTCAAGAAGCAGGGTTAAGTAGGCTGAGTCATAGGATTATGGAGACTGTTTGGAGCAAGAGTAGATGTAGCTCCATGGGGACCTCTGGTGGCAGGGAAACTGCACAACAGTAGGATCCTAGAAACCAAACTATCAGTAAAGAAGTTGGAAACCACCATCCTCTGCTGTATGTTTTTGGATGCTGAGACTGTATAAATATTGATGCTGTGAAATAAGATGGAAACAGAGAAGGAAGTGCAAAGAAGCAGGGTATAAGAGCTATTGTTCATCCCCACATACTGGAACTCAAGGCCTCAGATGAAAGCTATCCGGTAGGGAAAGAGAGTTGAATAGAGACAGAGGAGTTGTGCAGAAAGGGTTTGTTTCTAATTTTCTTTCTATATGCCCCTGGGTGCCAAGTATAGTTGTCCCATCCAGGGGTTTAATATAAATATATGAGGCAAATATTTAAATCTAGCTGGCTATGTAAGATAGCCATATAAGACTTACCCAGCTAACTTACTCAGGATATTCAATGGCACGGCAATGCCGCTGAATATATCCAGATATATATTCAAGTTAGTTGGATAAGCTAACTTTTTGATCTACTAGGGAGAATGGCTGACTTATTTGGTTAACAACCAAATAAACCTGAATATTGCTACCTATCCAGATAAGTTGTGTCACTCAGTTACGCTCACTGGGGTAGATTTTCAAATAGCGCGAATTGGCTTACTTTTGCTGGCGCATCAGGCGCAAGCAAAAGTAAGCTGGATTTTAGTAGATACGCGCGGAGCCGCGCGTATCTGCTAAAAAACCTGGATCGGCGCGCGCAAGGCTATTGATTTTGTATAGCTGGCGCGCGCCGAGCCGCGCAGCCTACCCCCGTTCCCTCCGAGGCCGCTCCGAAATCGGAGCGGCCTCGGAGGGAATCCTCTAACGCCCTCCCCTCACCTTCCCCTCCCTTCCTCTACCTAACCCACCCGCCCGGCCCTGTCTAAACCCCCCCCTTACCTTTGTTGGGGGATTTACGCCTCCCGGAGGGAGAAGTAAATCCCCGCGCGCCAGCGGGCCTCTTGCGCGCCGGGCTTTGACCTGGGGGCGGGTACGGAGGGCGCGGCCACGCCCCTGTACCCGCCCCCAAAACGCTGCCGACACACCCCGAAAACGCCGCTGCGCTCTGTCCCGCCCCTGACACGCCCCCGACACGCCCCCCTCCGAAAAACCCCGGGACTTACGCGAGTCCCGGGGCTCTGCGCGTGCCGGTAGGCCTATGTAAAATAGGCTCACCGGCGCGCAGGGCCCTGCTCGCCTAAATCCGCCCGGATTTGGGCGGATTTAGGCGAGCAGGGCTCTGAAAATCCGCCCCACTGAGTATCTGGCTAAGTGGTATAGCCAAATATTCAGAGGTCCTTCACTTATGGGCTGATACAGTACCGACGCATAAAAAAAAGTGCGGCAGTATCCGGCGTCCGCTCATTTGACGCGCACATTTTGATTCTCAATCCGCTCAATTCAGTATTAAAATTAGAAGCAAATCCAAGCGGCGCCAAAGGAGCGCCAAAAGCGCGCCTATCAAGCAGTAGGCGTTCGCAATCGATTTTACTGTATAGGGCATTATAGGGCGCCTATACAGTATCCAGGGTGCACTGGTTCCATACCTGTCATTTCTATGGAACAGCAAATGTCATTTTGAAAATGTAACGAAATGTTACATTTTGTTACATCAATCTTGAAACTTATCCCATTGTTCCCCCTTTGTGACATCATCACCGTTTCATAATCCTACCTTGGACATGTATATAAGTCGCATCGCCAAGTAAAAAAATCCCTTTGTATTTGGTTCGGGCCAGGACAGAGCGGTTACAGCGGTACCTTTGGATATCATTCGGAAGATCGGCAACACTTTCAGCAGGTAATTGGATGTTCTTTCCAACAGACCCCGCATGGACACCGGGACCGCTACCCTGAGCTGCCCTGAGCATCCGGACGTCCATGATCGGAGGCCCCACTACCTTCCACGTCTGGGTGCTCAAGGCAGCGGCAATGGACATCGGAAGGCAGCGGGGCCTCCGATCATGGACGTCTAGAAAGAGGTGGGAACATCGACCCCTACCTTCCACGTCCGGGCACCTGTGAAGGCCTGGGAAGGCACTCAAGGCAGCCTGTATGTCCAGAACGAGCTGTCTTCCAACGTCCATGGCCGCAGCCTTGAGCGCCCGGACGTGGAAGGTAGGGACCTCTGATCATGGACGTTCCCGCCTCTTTCCAGACATCCATGATCGGAGGCCATGCTGCCTTCCAACGTCCATGGCCGTTGCCTTGAGCACCCGGACGTGGAAGGTAGGGGCCTCCAATCAAGGCGCTCAAGGCAGCGGCCATGGACGTCTTTATTGCATGTTCTGCATGTGCTCTTCTTCTGTTTTGTTGATTTTGACTGTTTACTGTGCTCCTCTTCTGTTTTGTTGATTTTCCCTCTTTATTGTATTCAATCTTTATTGTATGCTCTGCATGTGCTCCTCTTCTGTTTTGTTGATTTTCCCTCTTTATTGTATTCAATCTTTATTGTATGCTCTGCATGTGCTCCTCTTCTGTTTTGTTGATTTTGACTGTTTACTGTGCTCCTCTTCTGTTTTGTTGATTTTCCCTCTTTATTGTATTCAATCTTTATTGTATGCTCTGCATGTGCTCCTCTTCTGTTTTGTTGATTTTCAATCTTTATTATATGCTCTGCATGTGCTCCTCTTCCTTTGGGGTCATTCTGTTCTTGATTATCACTCCATTCATTGATCCCTTTCCTCCATTTTTTTTTCTCCTTTGCAGATAATCATGCCAGGAAAACATTCCATTGCACGGGTAGAGGCAGAGTCCAGAGATCTGCAACCGCTGGAAGGCACTAGTTCAGCCTGTTGCTTGATGCTGTCCATGGGCCTCTCTTGTTTTTGGTTCAATATTTTTTTTCATTTATTCTTAATATCCCACTATTCTTGAAATATCCTGCCGTATTTGTAGATACACCACTGGTCTTTCTTGGAACTCCAACTTTACTTGATTGAAACTCAATTTCCTTGTCTGTGTAAACAATTTAGAAAAAAACATTAATATAATTAAAATAGATTCTAAAATTGCTTATTTCTCCTCTCTTCTACAAAATAACTCCAATCGCAGAAAAGATCTTGAATATCTACACTTATAATCACAATCCGCTGTCTTCAAGCCTCACATCGATCATCAAAAATGCTGATAGATGTTGAAATAATATTGTGGGAGGTTGAGCGATATCTTTCTGGTTAATAGGTGAAATTGCTGTGGATAATACGCAATGGAAGCATGAAGCTTTGAGATATGTGGAGGATATCGGCAGTAGCCAGAAGAAAGGAACTTGGTGGCAATTGAATGTTTGGTGTTGTAGACGTGGGTTTTAGTAATGATGTTCGCATAATGAGGATAGCACTATGAGCGTTACGTAGCTGTGATTTTTTGAGTCTTGTAGTAGCGAGGGGGATGGTCAATGACCAGTCCCTTCTTAAAAGGATTTAAGATGAGATATGGTGGATGTGTATATAAATATTGGGTAAGCTCAATAGTAAGTAGGTAATGTTGATTTATTTATATTCAGTAGAATTGAAGAGAAAAATTATGCATTTTTGATGATCGATGTGAGGCTTGAAGACAGAGGATTGTGATTATAAGTGTAGGTATTCAAGCTCTTTTCTGCGATTGGAGATATTTTGTTGAAGAGAGGAGAAATAAGCAATTTTAGAATCTATTTTTTTATGTTAATGTTTTCTAAATTGTTTACACAGACAAGGAAATTGGGTTTCAATCAAGTAAAGTTGGAGTTCCAAGAAAGACCAGTGCTGTATCTACAAATACGGCAGGAATTTCAAGAATAGTGGGATATTAAGAACATTGAAAGGGCGTTGGTTTGGAAAAAAATGTATAAATGAATGCCCCTAAATCGTTGTAGATAGTATCACATTGAGAATTACTGTTTGTTAATTATTGCTTTCAAATTCCCCTGACGAAGCCGTGAGGTGAAATGAGGGCCCTGTTGGAATTGGTGGAAAGATCAAGAGATTGATAGAGAAAAGGGATTGGTCTAAAGATCTAGGGATTGATGTAAAGCAAAGAATTGAGGACTACATTGTGTGATTTATACAAAGAAAAGGGATTGAATTAAAGAAAAGATTGAGGAACAAAGTGTATGTTGATTAGATTTGGTGAGTTCTCATGTGTTAGGATTGTCTAACTTTGAATATTTTTTATGAGTGAATAAAGTGTGTTTGAGTGTGTATGAGTATGAGTGGGGATGTTTTAAATCAATAATTGTGGTGAAAAATACATAAGTATACATTGTATATTTTATGAATGCTAAATACAACATGAATGTTTTTTGATATTTTTCTAAACTATAATAAAGAGAATTTTTGGTGAAATATTGATAAATGCTTGTATTCCACTCCATTAGGAGTGTTTTTTGTTACTATATATATATTTTATTTTTTTTTATTAGCGCAGAGTTTCCTTACTAAAATGGGAGTATTAATAGCTTTACATACCAGAACCTCATAATGTAATCATTTGCATAAATAAGAATTGTCTGTCACATAAATAAAAAATAAAAAATAAATTTCTGTCACATGATTATTGTTCAAATAGTTATCAATTTTATTACAGAGTATTGACCAGATAATAGGAAAAACACTTCCTAGGAACCAGAAGCCAGTTCAAATAATTTCAACAGAGCTATTTACACCTGACTCATAAAAACCTGCCCCAGTTTTGCAATAGGCAGGCACTATAAAGCTTCCAGAGGGTAATTAGTCAATGAGAAACTGATTTGGCTTGCATATTTTTTATATCATAATTTATTTTTAATATTTTCTCATGCATTGGGTACAAATTGCTCTCCAGTAAGTAATTTTTTAAAGCAGGAGCTTGGAAAAACACCTACGAAGATGAATTGTGAAGAGGTTTCAATTAGTTAATAAATTCTGCAAGTAGCAACTCATATGGTATCAGTGTTTCCATTTTGAGATTGAAAACATTTTTTTTACTTTCCTTATTTATTTTTTTTTTTTGGTGGGAGGAAATCTGCTAGGGGTTACTTACTAATAAGGTAACAACCATGAGCACATATCAAAAAGAGGTCTAGATGTTCAAAATTCAGAAAAGTTTATTAGTAAGCCAGATGAAAGTAAACTCTAGCAGAACAGTAAGATATAGAACATTGTGTGCTAGTGTGAGAGACAGCAGGGACTGAGCATGTAGCACTGAGAAATCAAGGCCAGTGACTCTATAATGGAGCTACAGGCACTTCAATTAACAAGACCCCTGCAGAAAATACTAAGCGAAGCAAAGTTAGGGAAACCAGCCTTCCGAGGAGTCCTTTTAAACCAGCACTAGTTGAGTCCCAAATAGAGGGCTATATATAAGGATCATACGTGGGAATTCTTTGGATTTGGCCCGGAGAATCCAAAATTCTGAAGGAATTGTCAGGTCTCTGGGCCAACACCCCAAAACTCCGGGTCCTCCTGCAGAAGCAGGCCCCAGAAGAAAAATTGCCAGAGCCACATGGGCAGGAAGGAAGAGGAGCATCGGACTGGTACAGAAAAGAAAGAGGGGTAGCATCTGTCCCAGGGCCAAAAAAGTAGCCTTTCAGCTAGTCACAATAGATTCCCTCCTGCAGCAGCCTGAGAAGATCAGGGCCACCACAGACCTCATCCCCCCCCCGGTAGCCCAGAAGCAAGGCCGCTATGGACCTCATCCTGTGGTGGCCCGAGGAGGCCAAGTAGAAGGGCTGCTGTGGACCCAATCCTGCTGTGGTCCTAGTATATGAGGACTAGAGGAGAGGGGAAAAACAAAGCCCTGAAAGAATGTGTGTGTGTGTGTGTGTGTGTGTGTGTGTGTGTGTGTGTTTAAGCAAGAGAGCATGTGAGACAGAGATCCTGTATATGAGAGACAGCATGTGAGAATAAGAGCCTATGTGTGTGCATGAGAGAGAAATAGCACGTGAGAATGAGTGTGTGTGTATGTGTGTGTGAAAGAGAGGGAAAGAAACAGACAGCATCTGAGAGTGAGAGCCTGTGTGTGTTTTTGAGAGATAAAGGGAAGAAAACAGATGGAGAGGGAAGAAACAGAAACAAAAAACATACCTTGAAAAAGGAATTAAGAAGACCGAGAAAGGGAACGTGGAAAGAAGAGTTTGGGCCCAGTCCATTCAAAAAATAAGATCAAAGGTTAAAAAAATATATATTTTGAGTTTTTAGTTTTGCATATGCTATCTTTGGGAATGTGCATTACATTTATGTATCTTTCTTTTTCGTCAGTATGCCACTGTTCAGAATCGGTTTCTCTGGCTTTCCATTTTATTTTTGTCTGCATGTTTCTGTTTCTAATTTGTAATTCCTTATTCTATATTAGGTAAGGGTCGTCTGTGTTCTGCATTTGTAACTGAGGTGCAATATTTCAGCTGGCATGTAGTTTTTATATAGGGCTTTGTTCTGGTAACCCCAGTAGGTGATGCATTAGTGCTCTAGGGCATGGTATAATATTTGCATCGCTGCCATGATTTAGATAAGGGATTTGCTATTTTGAGTCCTGAAGGGTTTGTGTTACATCTCAAAGTGTTTGGCAGCGAAGGGTTTGCAGTTACTGAGATAAGTGTGTGTGTGGAAGAGGAAGAGAACTGAGTGAGTGTGCATGAGTCTGGGGAGTAAATGAGAGGAATGAGTGTGTGTATATTTGAGAATGAGCATATATGCATGTGAAAGAGTATGAGAGTGAATTGGCAAGTGTGCCCGTGTATGTTTGTATGCATGCTGCTCCAATGTTTTCTCTAAGGATTCGGTTGCTGTGAGCATAAAATTGATGGGATTTTTGCATCAAAGAAAGTAGTGCTCTTAGGGTAAAGAAACAAAAACAAACACCAACAGAAGAAATCACATCACACCCATCCTCAGAGATTTGCATTGGCTTCCAATAAGCTTCAGAATCCTTCACAAATCCCTTACTATCATTCATAAATCTATTCACCACCAGGTCCCCATCGACCTGCAAATCCCTCTCAAACTCCACACCTCTTCAAGACCTATCAGGGAAGCATACAAAGGTTCCTTACATGCCCCTCCCACCAAATCCTCCCATCTGTCAACCACCAGGGAACGGGCCTTTTCGACAGCGGGACCGGCCATCTGGAATGCCATCCCCCCAGACCTCAGACAGGAACCTTGCTTACTGACTTGCAGAAAAAAACTTAAGGCATGGCTGTTTCAACAAGTCTTCCCCTGACCAAGGCCTACATCAGCCATGCCGATGGCAAACCCAATACTAAGGCCTATTAAGTACACGCATTCGCTGTTTTTGTAACTAGCTATTGAGTTCCCTCTGTACTTCTGTTTTCTTCCGTCACCCCAGTTCATTACTCCTGTTCTATGTAACTTTTGTTTTGCTTGTACATCCTCTTCTTCTGGTTAAGGTTAATGTTATTACCCCCTGTTTCTTGTAAACTGATATGATATGATCTGATTCATGAATGTCGGTATAAAAAAGTGTTAAAATAAATAAATAAAGTTTTGCTCACAAGCAAAAATGTTTGCGCACAGCAACCCAACAATTCTTAGAGGGAACATTGGGTTCTAGGTGTCTTTTATTTTGCAGGGGCTTGTGTTACTTCGCAAACTACTTGGCAGTGCAGAGTATTCGATTTGCTGTTACTGAGATGAGTGTGTGTGTGTGTGAAAGAGGAGTAAAACTGAGTGAGTGTGCATGTGCTTGAGAGTCTGGTGGTGAATGAGAGGAATGAGAACAAGCAAATGAAGTGTGTGTGTGTAGAATAAGCAAGCATGTGTGTGAAAGAGAATATGAGTAAACATGTGAGTCTTAGTGTGTCTGTGTATGTGAGAAATTTTGTGTGCATGCTCCTACTAGCACACGTGTGCACGGTCGTTCCCCCCATCTCCTAATTGTCATAATCTCAGGGTAACTGGAAATCAAAGCTCCAGATATGATAAGGAGTTCTATCTTGATACTCCTTTGCTGGTTCAACAGTCAACAGAGTTTGTTTTGTGATATCCGATTCCCTGGCTGTTTTTCTTGCATTTCCTGGTTTCTGCTCTGGTCCTGGGTCCTCAGCTACATCCTGATCCCTGCTCTGTCCTGTTCTTCGGGTCCTATTTCCATTTAGGAAGTTCCGACAGCCGCCTGCATCAAAGGGTCAACCCGTGGGGAATGGCGGCTGCTGCAGTCAGAAGACAGTGGCTCCAGACCACCCAACCTCTTCAATGTATTCCTCTGCAAAGACATCATACCTCTTTTACCAGCCCCAGCAGAGTGGGTCATGACAGTGAGCTGGGAAAGGCTGTTTTACTGCAGTTGGAAGCATTCATTTTATGCCAGTGGTGAAACAGCAGTTAGCAATATCACAAAGTTCTTTACTTTCCACAATGAAGGCAACTTTCTGAAACACCACTTTACTGATGCTGACATAAAATGGATGCTTCCAGTAGAAACAGAGCAGTCTTCAATATAAGCTAGATGAAAACTAGATCGCAATCCACTTGTATCTATAAATTATTGTGCATTCATGGGGAGGGGGGAATGTGCACTTTTAATCAGCTACCGCTTTCAATTTTTAATATGGAGTATCATTTTAAGTTATAATATGGGAAACTGAAAAGAGTTGAACTCTGCTCGACAGTAAGCAATATCTGTCTTCACTCATGCTTCCACAGAAAATTTGCAAAGCAGTAACTGTTCAGGCATATTTTGCACAGGCTGTGCTTTGTATTTAAGAGGGCTGATGGTGAGCTGTATAGTTAAGATATTTGTTAATTCAGAAATAAAGCCTACTGACACTCATGGCACAAATGTCTTTTACATGTTTGAAGGAAACTTATCCAAGTGATTCTCCACCTCCAGTCTTGTGGGTCAGAATCAAAGCCAAAAGTGACTAACCAGTTTACATGGTTTATGAATCATGTATTCCCCCTTAGGAAATGTTAGTCATAACTGTATAACCAACTCAACCTCAGCCTTAAAATTACATCTGTTCTCTAGTTTATATGACACTGCAGAAAAACTGAGGCACTACAGAAAGGTCACTCTGCACATACATCATGCACAAAAAGCTGGCTGGACTCTTAAAAGGGAACAAGGTCCTGCTGTTTTGTACAGGGGCCCACTGTACAAGTGACTTAATGAGCAACCTTCTAAAATTAGCACTTGGAAGAAGACAAGAACCACAATAAATTGCCAGTTCATGCAGCCTTTTCTCCTTTAGCTTTAGTTCTGTATTAGTTGAAGAAAAAGTTGGGTTTTAGAGTCCGTAAATTCAATCCCACTTTATAATCACCTCTGAAAGGGGAATTTAAAGCATTGAGGGCACATTTATGAGCTTTCCAGCACAAAGGAGAGAGTAAGTCGAGGGGCATGTCTGGAGATGTCTCCAAGCACTATGGAGAGAGAGAGAGCAGTAAATAAAAGGGAATGGGTAACTCTGCACTATAAATGGAGGCACATACATGAATAAATCTCTGAGAAGAATATGGATGTGGATGAATTCATAAGGGAAGTCTCTCTGCATTAAGGATGGAGTTCTAAACATGTATAGTACATGAATACAACCTCAACTAAGGAGAGCGTTAGAAGAGGGATTTATATGGATGTCTCCCAACAATATGGATGTCCATGTTCAGAAGCATTTAGATGGATAACTCAGAAGTTATCTGGCTAAAGGAATATTTGGGCTCTTAGCTGGCTATATTTTAGTCAGCTAGAATTTAGCCAGCTAAGGCCTGGATTCTCTAAGGTCGCAGACCTTAGAGAATCTGGCAGTAACGGGGGGCGGCCCTGCGATAGCCGGCAGCGATCGCACCTCTGCGGTGCGATTGCTGCCGGCTTTCGCACCGAATAACTATGGGGCGAAACTGGCGGCGATACCTTTCGCAGCCAGCGATGTGTCCGCAGCGTCAGCCCCAGTGCTGCCCCGACTCCTCCTCTTCCAGGGACGACTCCGCCCCGAGCTAGCTATCGCGTGCAAAAAGTCCCTTTTCACGTGTGATAGCGTTAGAGAATGACCCCCTAAGTTAGGGGTATTCTGGGGATGTAACTGGGAGAAGTTGAGCTATTAGGCTGTTATCTGGCTAACTCCGATAATAAAGTTTGCTAGCTAAGTCTAGTCGAGCCAAAGAGCTGTCCTAAAGTTAGTCAGATAACCTTGATATCAGGACTGTGACTGAATATGGATCTCATGAAGTATTAGTAATAGAGAGATATGCTTCAGTATGTCACTAAGCAGTAAGAAGATTGTTATACATAGAGGGAAGTACCTGGATAAGTTTCTCAGCTTTAAGGAGAGTGTTAGGAGTGAATCAATATGTCTGGTTAAATCTACCAGCATAAGGCCCAGAGTTAGAACTAGAATGGTGTGCATGAACATGATTTCCAGCACCAAGAATAGCTATAGCAGTAGAGGAGTGTGAATGGGTATATTAAAAGCACTACAGAGAGAAGCTAAAATTGGAAGGGTGTTCCCTGCATAATCTCTCAGTACTAAAGAAGATTAAAAGTAGAAGTATGTTTTCCAGCACTTACATTCTCTGGGTAAAATATATGCTCAAGGTGTAACAATATTTCTAGACATTATAAACAATTGCTTTTGGGAGCTACTCACCAAAAGTGGGACAATTATTGAATTAGCCCCATATAGCACAGATCGTTTTTTTACCTTTTGAAGGTGTGGTATCCAGAAATGTACACAATATTTCAAATAAGGTCTCACTAGGGGCTCAGACAGGAGCAATATCACCTTTTTTTCTGTTGACCACTTCTCTCCCTCTGCATCCAAGCATCCTTCAAAATTTTGTTGTCACTTTAAAACCTGTTTGGCCACTTTATCATCAGCTTCCCAGATTCTGCTCTTGTTTCATGCTTAGAAAAATGTCACCACCTATGCTGTACAGCATCCTTTGGTTTATGTAGCCCAATTACATGATTCTGCATTTTTAGGCATTAAATCATAACTGCTAGACTGGGGAACATTTTTCATACCTTCCTGGGTGTCTACTCTTTTGCAGATTTTATCTTTATTTCAGCATTTATATACTGCTAAATCCCATAGTTCATAGCAGTTTCCAAGCAAACTATAAATTACATCGACACCACAAAAAAACCAAACCTTAAGTATTTCCACAATATCACTTATGAAAATATGCCAGAAACTGCACTAGCTTCTGTTTTAGTATCAGTTTAATTACTTTACTTTTCACAGAAATCAGAAAAACAAGTCTGTAATTCCCTATCTCCCTTTTATTTCCACTTTTGTGAATAGGAACCACATCCACTTGTATCCGGTCCTCCTGAACTACTCCTGACTCTAAAGAAGCATTGAAAAGTCAGTTAAAGGAGCTGCTACAATTTATCCAACTTCCCTTAATACTCTTGGATGTATCCCAACTGGCTTCATGGCTTTATCTATCTAAATCCTCACAAAAAGTCTTCTGAAAATCATGTGAGGTTTATCTCATTTCCAATCCTATATGTGTTCATTTTGTGTGTTCCTACTCTTGAGTCCTGACCCTTCCTCAGTGAACACTGAACAGAAATACTTTTTCCTCATCAGCCTCTATGTACTTCTCCCCCTTTACTTCTGATATTCACAGTGCCGCTTTTGCACTTCTTCCTTTCATTAACATATCCCAAAAAAATCTTATCCCTCCCTTTTACCGTGTCAACTATATTATTTTTCATTAGTATCCTGACTCTCCTGACTACTTTTCTAGCTTTTCCACATATGACCTGTCTTTCTGCAATCTCTTATAGGTCATGAATGCTAACCTGTTTTTCCTCACTTTTTCAGCTACTACTTTGCAAAATCATAGCAGCTATCATGCTTCAGGGAACGTGAGCCCTTGGGCAGAGCCTGGGGGGTGCGAACACAGAACATGCCCTAGCAGGCAGTAGCAGACACACCACAAGGCAAAGTTTTTTTGCCTGACCTGCCACCTCCCCAGCAGGACTTCCAGGTAGGGTACAAGGACTGCAGAGATCAAGGAAAGTCAGTGTCCAGGTAAAGGATAGAAAGAGGCAGAGATCAAGCCAAGTTGGTGTCCAGGTAGAGGGTCAAGGCAGGTAGAGATCAAAACAGAGTCAAAGGCAGTTCAGGTCAGCAACAGAAAAACAGTCCAAGGAAAGGCCAACTAGAAGGTAAGGCAAAATGGATTAGCAAGGCAGGGCAAGACAGAATCGAGGCAACGCAAGGCTGGACAAAGCAGAAACATAGAAAGGCAAGGCTAGGTAAGGCACCACACACTGTAGGCAGGAGCATAGCAAAAAACCCATTGCTGAGGCACTGGCTGATAGCAGAGAACTTCCTTATATACTTAGTCAGGATGTGATGTCATCAGCCACCACCCCAGAAAGTTCTGGTTGCAGGGCCTAGAAGAAGAGCTCCTAGTAGCAGGATGGCCCTTGGATGCTACATGAAGTGAGATGCTATGCTTGGAGGTAAGAGGTATAACAGTATATACATACACATACACACACATACACACACACACACACACACACATATTCATTCTCTCTCTCTAGAATTTGTTGCCAGAGGATGTGGTTAGTGCAGTTAGTATAGCTGTGTTTAAAAAAGGATTGGATAAGTTCTTGGAGGAGAAGTCCATTACCTGCTATTAAGTTCACTTAGAGAATAGCCACTGCTAATTACTAGCAACAGTAACATGGAGTAGACTTAGTTTTTGGGTACTTGCCAGGTTCTTATGGCCTGGATTGGCCACTGTTGGAAACAGGATGCTGGGCTTGATGGACCCTTGGTCTGACCCAGTATGGCATGTTCTTATGTTCTCTTTCTCTCTCTCAAGCCCTCCCCCAGGGCCACCCTTCCTGGGTTTATGGGGAAAATTGTGATGAATATTTGGTCCAGCTTGTAACATAGTAACAAAATAATGACAAAAAAAAGACAAAATGGTCCATCCAGTCTGCCTTAGAAAGCTTCCCATGGTAATAACTGTCTCTTCATGCCGTTTACCACGTTTCTGTTAAGGATAGTAACTGCCACTCTGTGCAGGTTACCCCCATTCTTTCTGTTAAGGGAGTAACTGCAGCTCAATGCAGGTTACCCCTATGCATTCTGTTAAGGGTAATAACTGCTGTTCCATGCAGGTTACTCCCAATCTTTATGTTAAGGGTAGTAATAATTACAATTTAAACCAAGCATCTGTCAAACCCATTCAAAATTGTTAGCAACATTTATACAGGGTAAGGAGCCTTCATGATAATACAGACAAAGCTGCTTGAACATGCTTTGCTTTTGGACTTGGCTGTAGAAGCAGTTTTGTGTTTAACCCTAATGTCTGTATATCAGTACCCCAAATCGTAAAAGTCTGGGCCCAGTATTGGCTGAATTCAATTCCCATTTTTCCCCTACCGTTGAAGCACAGAGTGATGTTGCAGTTGTGTCACAAACCTCAAAGCTAACTTGTTAAGGGTAGTAATCCCTGTGCCTTCTGTTAAGGGTAGTGAGTGCTGCTCTGTGCAGGTTACCTCTATGCACCCTTTTCTTCATTTCCAACCCCTAGTTCTTAGGGATCTACCTTCACCCTTTTGAATTCATTTACTGTTATCGTCCTCACTGCCTTTTCCAGAAGGGCATTGCCGGCACCCTTCATCCTCTCCATAAAGAAGTATTTCCTAGTGTTGGTTCTGAGTCATCCCCCTTGGAGTTTCATTTCATGACCCCTAGTACTACAGTTTCTTTTCCAATGGAAAAGGTTTGAAAAATGTGCATTATTAAAACCTTTCAAGTATATGAAGGACTGTATCATGTCTCCCCTGTACCTTATCTATTCAAGAGTATACATATTTAGATCCTCTGCCTCTCCTCATAAGTCTTGTGATACAGACCCCACACCATTTTGATCACCCTTCTCTGAACCGCCTGCAGCACCTGCAAGCAACATCCATGCTTGGAAGCATGGATGTTGGTTGCAGGCTCTCAATATATCTCCTTCGATCCTTAACTCTTTCCACTGTATTAAGACAATTTCTCATGTGTCCTTTTGGCATCCAGCATGTCCTGGACTTCATATTGTGTCAGGATCTGCGGGCACTATTGAAGGCATGGGGGATTTTCTTGATTTCCAGATAAGCACCAAAGGTTTTAAGAGTGACATGTGAAATGAGTTTTGTATACACAAGGTAGGTGGCAATTTGAGTCGGTACGTAACTGCCCTATTTGTCGTATCACTTGGTACGTCCAATAAAACTTGGTGTGAATTTCATTAAAAGGTAACTTCAGTTGCAAATTCTTTATACTGAGCCAAACTTTATCCCCTGGTTGGAATTGGGGAGCCAGACATCTCGTCAGCCTCCTTTTTGTTTCACCCAGAGGCTTTGATCAAGTGTTCATGGATTTAGTGCTTATCTCACTGAGGATTTGAGAGATTTGCTCTGCTGTGGGGTTTTGTGTGGAAAATCATAGTAGCAAGAGGACCTTAGGATGGCATTCATATACAATGGAGAAAGGTGATGATCCCAAGGATTTCCTAGTATGATTATTATAGCAGAATTCTGCCCAGGGTAATAGAGAGATCCAATTGTCTTGCCATTCACTGCGTACGCACAAAGAAAGGCTTTCAGAATTTGACTGACCCTTTCAGTTTGCCCATTAGACTGGGGATTGTAAGTGGATGAGAAGTCTAAGGTTATACTAAACAGGCTCTTCTCTTCTCTAAACTTGACTACTGCAATACCCTACTACTAGGTCTCCCAGCTTCCACCCTCAAACCCATTCAACTACTCCAAAACGCTGCAGCCAGAGCACTCACAAACAGCAAGAGATCAGACCACATCACACCCATCCTCAAAGACCTACACTGGCTTCCAATCCCTCAGAGAATACAGTACAAAACCCTAACCATCATTCACAAAATCCTCCACAACAACAAAACCAACCCACTGCCCACCCCCCTTCTCCTCCATACTCCCACACGGAATCTTTGCTCCTCAAACTCTGGCCTCCTACAAACGCCGCCACTCAATGGATTTCAACAAGGGAATGAACATTTTCTTTTGCCGGCCCCATTCTATGGAACAAACTCCCCACAGAACTAAGAACAGATCCCATCCACCCAATCTTTCAAGAAAAATCTTAAAACATGGTTATTCTGCAAAGCTTTTCCAATATCACACACAAACCAACCCTTAACCAGACCCTAACCCTGCCCTCAGAGCAAACCCCCCTCCACCACCAAACCAATAAATTCACCCCTCCACTCAATAGACACCCGCTCCCCCTTAATACACATCTCCTCCCCATCAAGCTCCCTCAAGATAATACCCCTTTTACTGGCTTTGATACAAAATATACCTGTTGATAATTGTTGTTACACTGTTACTACAATGCTAATTATTGCTATTATATTACTATTTATGCTATCTATTCCTTCTTTCTTACACTATTATTATTCTATCTATTCCTTCATTGATGCCGATGGTTTTCATTATTGGCACTGTTTTTACCCATGTTGCTGATATAACATATTATTACATTTCTCTAATCATTTACTGTACCTGTCAAAAGGAAAGGACTTCCTTCCTGCACCTTTCAAATTATTTGTAAACCGAGGTGATATGTAAATCAAACACTGGCATATAAAAACAAATAAATAAATAAATATTAAACATCTTGCACAGGTCTTGACAGAATTTAGAAGTAAACTGTACTCCTCTATCACTCACAATATGTTCTGGTAGGCCATGCAAGAGAAAGATGTTTTCGAAAAAGTGATGTACAAGTGAGGACGCTGTGGGCAGGGATTCAAGTGGCACAAAGTAGGCCATTTTAGAGATACGGTCTACAGTGACCCAAATAACTGTAGCTCCCTTGGATGGGGGAAGATCCACGATAAAATCAATGGAGATGTGGGACGACGGTTTGTCAGGAATTAGAAGAGACTGTAGAAGGCCCATGGGTGTATGTGATGGCTTGATACAGGCACAGTTGGAACAGGACTCTACCATGAAATCCTCCTACAGTGTCTGTATACAATGGGGTACATTTTATAAAAAAAGCACGAGCGTGAACTTTTGTTCGCGCACCATGCGCAAACAAAAGTACGCCGGATTTTATAAGATGCGCACGGCTATATACGTATAGCCATGCGTATCTTATAAAATCCGGGGGTGCACATTTGTGCACCTTGTGCGCACTGCCCGTTCCCTCCGAGGCCACTCCAAAATCGGAGCGGCCTTGGAGGGAACTTTCCTTCTGCCTCCCCCCACCTTCCCCTCCCTTCCCCTACCAAACCCACCCCCCCCAGCCCTATCTACACCCCCCCACCTTTATTCCCAAAGTTATGCCTGCTCAAGGCAGGCATAACTCGCACGCGGCCGGCTGCCGGCGTGCCAGGTTACGGTCTGGGGACTGGTCCGGAGGCCATGGCCTCGCCCCCAGAATGCCCCTGGGCTGGAACCATGCCCGCGGCCACGCCCCAGAACACCCCGGGTGACGCATCGCCCTGACACGCCCCCCCAGGAAAGCCCCGGGACTTGCGCACGCCGCCGAGCTTATGCAAAATAGGCTCGGCATGCACAGGTGGGGTTTGTGGTAGATTTTTGGGGGTTATGCACATAACCCTTTGAAAATCTACCCCAATAAATTTTACCAGTTCAGTTCTCACTTGATTTAAATCATATTTTCACAACAGATATCATCAATTCCAAATCTTCACTAACACAGCTGCATGGTTCCCCTTTACAACCAGAATTCCTTAGGCATCAGCATTATCCTGTTTTATTCAACATATACTTAACCTCCCTCTGCTCCCTTCTCTCAACATCGGGTGTGTCATATTGACTGTATGCAGATGATATCCAGTTTTTCTTTCCTCTAAAGAGTACATGGTCAGCTCCTTCTCACATTGTATCACTCTATTGTAAAATGCTGACCAGTGAAAATCTAAGGTCAGACAGAATGAGCCAAAGTCCATGAACCCAGTATGTGGAAATCTGAGAGGGTAAGGGGGAGTGCTGCATCTGTGAAAAAAAGGAACTTCTGCTAATAGCAAGCAAGAAGTTTCCCAGGAGCTAAGCTTGTTTGTGAGCATGTTGGGAGATGTTGGGAGGGGGAAAAAGGAAGTATTTTTGCAAGCTGTTTCTAACTTGTCTGGAAAATTACAAAGAGAAAGACAGCACTTGATGGAAGGCCCAAAAAAGGTCAGACAGTACTATATTGCTAGATGTATTTAAGAAGGAGCTTAGAAAATGTTATTTGAAGGAGTTTGGAGAACAGTCTGACACTGCACTCTGTGTATTATTATCTTTCCTTCCACAAATACCTTGTAAACAAAAGACAAATTTCCCTTACAATAAAGATGTCATTATTGGTCATATTTGGTTTTCCTGTGTATTGGTATTGGGGGCAAAACACACATTTTGGTGACCCCGATGTGATACCCAGGCATGGCCTGGAGGGCGCAAAAGTTGTTTTCTCTGCAGAATGAAAGGACTTTGGAATACCCCGACTGAGATAAATGGGAAGTGCAAAGGTACCTCGGCAGAGATGTCCGAGAGGTATTGTGATAATTAATGATACTGGATGATAAGAACTCCGATAGAGATTGTAAGTATAATTTTTCTTTGTTGTTTACAAGTAAAAGATTTTCAGTGGTCACTTACAAATAAAAGTGCACTATTTACTTTGATTTGCTGTGGGGATGCCCATTCATTTTTAGGTTCTTTCTAGCATGTAGATTTGGTTTGCCCAGCATTTCCACTTAATATGCTTGCACTGGAACACAATACAAAGAGGGTCAAAGGAGAAAAATCTAGCCCTTGTTTGTGTTGGCTATGGGCTGGCTCTTTGATGGCAGCCTTGCTTGCAGGGCTCCGAGATTACTTAAAAGAGCATAAGAAGAGAAAGTCTTTTGAAAAGCATTTGCAGGTTTTGGACTTCTGAGAGAACTATCCATTGCTGGCCCCTTCACCTAGAACACCATGCCTCCCAATCTCAGACAAGAGCAATGCACTCATAAATTTAAGAAAAAACTCAAAACATGGCTCTTTAAACAAGCTTACCCTTAACTGCCCCTCTCTCCCACCCAACTCACTCCACACATTTCAATTTATAATCTCACCCTCTTTTATGCCCTCCCTTGTAATCTGACCCTCACACCAATCAGGCCTCGCTCCGTGGACTTATAAACTTCCCATCCTTTCTTTGCTATGCTATATGCCCCCCATAACCTTGTGCTCATATTGTTATTGTTTGTGTTCTCCACATATCTTGATATGTCTTATAGTTATTCACCACGTTGTACCATAATTCATAAAATGCCTCCATTTCCTTAATTCCCTTTGCCCCAGCCCTTGTTTCATGTAACTTTCATTCACTGTTAATGTTTGATGTAAACCGGCATGATGTACCTACAAATGTCGGTAAATAAAAATCTTAAATAAATATTGTCAGACTAAGGAGGGAAAAATAATAATTCCCCCCCCCCCCCCAAAATTGTTTGGAATTGGGTTTTCGGGTTTTATGTTTGTTTGTTTATTTATTTATTTATTTATTTATTTAACAGCTTTTAATATACCGGTGTTCGTGTGGCACATCACGCCGGTTTACAATAAACTTGTGAAAGGAGGAAAATACAATAAACAGGGAGGGGGGTAAAGGGAGCAGTAGAGGAAAAAAAGGGGGCGGGAGTGGGGGGATAGATAGGAGGAATGTAGAGAAGCTGAGAAGATAGAGTAGAGTAACAACCGTACCGGGGGTGGTATTTTTAGGGAGAGGTATTTACAGCGAGGAGGCTGCGGAGGTGTGCGGAGTTTAGAACAGGTTATACACAAAAATTATTTACATCAGATTCAGCATTAAAAAACTTATTCACATCTGGGTGAAGGATACAAGTGGCTTATGACTATTATTTACATCAGATTCAGCATTAAAAAACTTATTTACATCAGATTCAGCATTAAAACTTATTCACATCTGGGTGAAGGATACAAGTGGCTTATGGCAATGCAATAAGTTAATTACAGCAGGTTATAAATGTTATAACTTATTTACGACAGGGTGGGCGATACAATTGGCTTATGGAAAGCTATTGGGTGGCATGCTGGGGGATCTAGGGTAAAGAACAGGTAATGCGGTAGGAGGGGGGAGAGGGGGGTGTCAAGGTGATTGGTTTCATGGGGGGGTAGGCTAAGGGGGTATCAAGGGGGGGGGTAGACTACAGGGGGGATGGTTTCAGGGTAGGCCTGTCTGAAAAGCCATGTCTTGAGGCCTTTTTTGAAATTGGGTAGGGATGGCTCAAGACGGAGGTGTGTGGGGAGGGAGTTCCAGAGGGCAGGGCCTGCGATGGTGAAAGCTCTTTCCCTGGTGGTGGAGAGGTGTGCTGTTTTGAGGGGGGGTGTGTGAAGTGTGCCTGCAAGATTGGATCTTGTGGGGTGATGGGATATGTGAAAGTGGGGCATTTCCTTAAGCCAGGCAGCGTTGCTTTTGTATAGGATGTTGTAAAGTATGGTTAGGGTTTTATATTGGATACGGAAAAGGATGGGCAGCCAATGTAGATCTATAAGAATGGGTGTAATATGCTCCCTTTTGCGAGAGTTAGTTAGTATTCTTGCCATGGCGTTCTGTAGTGTTTGTAGCGGTTTGATGGTGGAGTACGGGAGGCCTATGTCTAATTGCTGCCATGGTGTAACTGTGTTAACGCATCGCAGAGAAGAATTGCTGTCTGCCCATATCCTGGAGTGGGGATCTGCTCCAAGAATCACAGCCCAGTCTCAATTTACACTTGCTGCAGAAGTTTTAGAACTTGAAAGGACACAGGGAGCTGGAGAATTAACTAAGTTGGCAGAAAAGAGGAAACATAGAAACATAGAAATGACGGCAGAAGACAAAATGGCCCATCCAGTCTGCCCAGCAAGCTTTTCACACTTATTTTTCTCATACTTTCTATTACTCTTGGCCCTTATTGGTAACATTTTGGTTCTAATTTCCTTCCCCCCTGCCATTGATGCAGAGAGCAGTGCTGGAGCTGCATCAAAGTAAAGCATCCAACTTGATTGGTTAGGGGTAGTAACCGCCACAATAAGTAAGCTACTCCCACTCTTATTTGTTTACCCAGCCTGTGCAATTCAGTCCTTGTTGGTTGTTGTCTGATAATACATCCTCTTTTCTTCATTCCCCCCCTGCTGTTGAAGCAGTGAGCTGTGCTGGATATGTATTCCAAGTGAAGTATCAGGCTTATATGGTTTGGGGTAGTAACCTCCGCAACAAGCAAGCTACTCCCCCACTTATTTGTGAATGCAAATCCTTTTTTCCACATTTTCTCTTGCCGTTGAAGCATAGAGCAATGTTGGAGTCACATTAACCATGTAAATGTTTATCGAATAAGGGTATTAATCACCCCGTAGTAGTGTCATTCCCGCAAGCCACCCCCATGCCTCTTCTCCTCATTCACATCCTCTAGATTTTATGGATCCACAATGTTTATCCCATGCCCCTTTGAAATTCTTCACAGTTTTGGTGTTCACCACTTCCTCTGGAAGGGCGTTTCAGGTGTCTACCACCCTCTCCATGAAGAAATACTTCCTGACATTGGTTCTGAGTCTTCCTCCCTGGAGTTTTAAATCGTAACCCCTGGTTCTGCTGAATTTTTTCTGATGGAAAAGGTTTGTCGTTGACTTTGGATCATTAAAACCTTTCAAGTATCTGAAAGTCTGTATCATATCACCCCTGCTCCTCCTTTCCTCCAGGGTATACATGTTTAGGTTCTTCAATCTCTCCTCATAAGTCATTCGATGAAGACCATCCACCTTTTTGGTCGCCCTTCTCTGGAGCGCCTCCATCCTGTCTCTGTCCCTTCGGAGATACAGTCTCCAGACCTGAGCACAGTACTCCAGGTGAGGCCTCACCAAGGACTTGTACAACAGGATAATCACTTCCCTTTTCTTTTAAACTTTATTGAATTTTCAGAATATATGACAAAACACTGTCATTCAAAAAATGAGTATCGACAATCAGTCTCCAAATAGGAGAAAAAATAGCAAGGAAGAAAACTCTTCTAACATATAGTATATCATAATTAATACTCAATAGTACAATGAAATTTAGGAGGAATCAACACATTAGAGCACAAATCAAGGCAATATTTACTTTAGTATATAAATATATACTGGTAACCTAACCCCATTAACTACATTTTAACAGCTAACATTGATCAGAAACTACTTCCCCCAGCAAATCTTTAGCTTTCAAGAACTTTTCCAGATCGGAAGGTTCAAAATAAACATAATTAACATTATTTAGTTTTACCATACATTTACAGGGGTAACACATTACCATCTGGGCCCCCACCTTTTCTGCCAGTTGTTTTAAAGCCAAGAATTCTTTTCTTTTACTTTGTGTTGATTTAGTTACATCGGGGAAAATCCATATTTGTTGATTATAGTATTTCACTAATCTATTTCTGAGAAACAATTTAAGGACCATGTCCCTATCTGATGGGAAGATAAATCTAACCAGGACTATTCCTCTCTTGAGTACTATTTCTTCATTTGATGATTCTAATAAATCTGTAATATTCAGTACTCCAAGTTGTTGTTCCTGTTGACCCACTTGTTCTTTATTTTTCATCTCAGGTAGGAAATAAATTTTTGCCAAAGGTGGGAGGGATTCTTTCGGTATTTTCAAAACTGTTCCAAGATATTGTCACTTCCCTTTTCTTACTTTATATTCCTCTCTCTATGCAGTCCAGCATTCTTCTGGCTTTAGCTATCACCTTGTTACATTGTTTTGCCGTTAGACACTATCACCCCAAGGTCTCTCTCCTGCTCCGTGCACATCAGCCCTTCACCCCCCATTGAATACATTTCTTTTGGATTTCCACACCCCATATGCATGACTCTGCACTTCTTGGCATTGAATCTCAGCTGCCATATCTTCGACCAGTCTTCCAGCATCCTTAAATCCAGTCTCATTCTCTCCACTCCTTCAGGTGTGTCCACTCTGTTGCAGATCTTAGTATCATCCGCAAAAAGACAAATCTTACCTTCTATCCCTTCCGCGATGTCGCTCACAAAGCTATTGAACAGGACCGGTCCCAACAAGTGGGAGATATGTAAAACTGAAAGTAATTCTCATACACACATACAAATGGAGGAGAAATCTTGCTTCAATGAATTGCTTTTTTCTGTTTAAAAGTTATAAACAGACTGATAGGGAATTAAAGTTGTGGAGAAATGAGTTGATCTCTGCAGAAAAGGAATTTAATTTAGTAGATTGTTTAAGAAAGTTTGGTTTCATTGGCAGTGAAGTATGTATACCTCTGTTGATGGTTAGCATTAAATTTGTACAGAAACTAAAAAGGTATGGTTTCTTTAAATGATGGGTAAATAAATACTTGTATGTGAGTTAGATAAGGAAGGTGAATGTCTCTGATCAAGAAATAGAGAGAGAGCACCTGTCTTGTCCATTCTCTCTGTATATAAAATATATGTTTTGGTCCCAAATCAACAGACCGGAATACCTGTCCCGTGACTAATTGAGTTCATAAGTTTTTTTATTTTTTAATCCCTATTATATGTAATGAAATATTATAGATACTGTTTATTTAGTGAAGTTATTTATTTTGTTTATTTAGTGTACATTACAACATGTATCGCAGAATGTATTGAAAAACACAATTGCTTTTTGGAGTGCTATGATCTTTGAATAAAGTAGATATTTGTAGCTGCTTATACAGGGATCTGATAGGGATGAGATAAGCTTCCTTTTTACTTTTCTGCCTTTTGCTTTCTTTGCTTAATAAATCAAAAATCATGTAGCTAGAAAACAGTGGGATTTCTATCTTCTTCTTTTTTTTTTTTTAAGTTGTGTAAACTAATCACAGTAGTTTCCTACTTTAGTAAGAAATGAAAAGGTATCCTGTAGTTGTTTTTGTCTTGCCATGTGATTAGATTTAAAAGATGAATCAAATTTTTCTTTGTATGTGAGATTTTATTTCTACAGGTTAACAAGATTATTAGAGATGTGAATCGTGTGCCCGATCGTCTTAACGATCAGGTTCGGATGGTGGGAGGGAAAAATCGGATCGTTAGAGATTGTGAATTGGAATCGTTCCGATTCCAATTCACATTGTTAAATTTTTAGTGAGGCCTGAGCAGATAAACAAAACCCCACCGACCCCCCCCCCCCCCAAAAAAATGTTAAATTACCTGGTGGTCCAGTGGAGGGGGGGTCCCCGGTGTGATCTCCCGCTCTCGGGCCATCGACGCCATTTTGGCTACCACTGATAAAAAGGCGCCGATGGCCCGAAAAAAAAAAACCCACCCCGACCCTTTTCAAATTACCCCTTTGCTTCTCCCACCCTCCCGACCCCCCCAAAAACCTTTTAGATGTACCTGGTGGTCTAGCGGGGGGTCCAGGAACCATCCCTTCAATCGTGCCGGTGCTGGAGGTTTCAAAATGGCGCCGATCGCCTTTGCCCTTACCTTGTCACAGGAAGCGACCGTCGCTCCCTGTGACAAGGTAAGGGCAAAGGCGATAGACTGCCAATATGGTAGGTGAAAAATTTCAACATGTAGATAAGAAAATATAGTAATATACTCTTTGAAAGGTGATTTTTCTTGTATTTCCAAGAGGGTTGTATATGCTATTATATGCCCTTGCCAACTGATAGGACATACTAAGCGAATGATCCGACAACAGATCATTGAACATAACAGTAATATCTGGATACAGAAAGAGGGTGCACCTCTTGTAGCTCACTGGGCTAATGCACAACATCAGATTGAGGATTTAAGGTTTTTTGTGTTATTGCAATGTGTAGAGGAATATCGAGGTGATGTGACGAAATGGCTATGGCGCACTGAACAGAAATTTATTTTCCAATGGAAGACTGTATACCCGTGGGGTCTTAACAGTGAAATTGAATGGGCAGCTTACTATGCCTAACAGCAATGGAAACAAGAGTTTACTGAGACTGACAGGTATATTGGGGGGATGTGATGAGAATAGAACCGGATTGATTGGATGAAAAATGGGTGTGTCTGCTTTGACGTATAAGGGAGAAAGTGGAATCTAGCTTTCACTGTGATGAGACGTTGACCTATGGCGTTTTGAGATTCTTACGGTTGTTAAGGAGTTTGGAATGGATATTCAGTTTTTGTTGATCTTTGGTGTGGTGAGACTATGCATAACAGCAATGGAAACAAGAGTTTATTAAGATTGACAGGTATATTGGGGGTGTGTGATGAGAATAGAACCGAATTGGTTGGATGAAAAATGGGAGTGTTTGCTATGATGTATAAGAGAGACAAAAAGGAGGAAGTGGTATCTAGCTTCTGCTGTGATGAGACATTGACTGATGGCGTTTTGAGTGGTGAGACGGCGATTATAGAGGTTTTTTGGAGATATATGACTTATGTGAGTATCTGGAATGATTTTTATAATATGGGATATATGGTTACAAGAACGGGGTGTAGCGACATCATATGATGTGTGTACGTGTTGTAGGTTTACGATGCATTACTGGATAAAATCATGAAGCAGTGAGGAATAGTGGAATATTTGTGATAGTATGAGTAAGTATATGGATATGTGGTGTTACGATATTAGATTAAATATATGTTTGGGAGATAATATATATGATTAATTATTTTCTAGATAGTACTCCCTGCTGATGAGGATCGCAGTACAGTGAATGAGTGATATCGGTAAAAATTGAGTTAAGTGATATCGAAGGTGTAGAAAGAGTGAATAATAACATCTAGAGTATAAGTGATTGATTTATATTTTTAGGAGATATTAGTAAAAATCAATTTTATATGTATATATTATAGGATATTCGGGGCACCCGGGCACAATGTATTGAGTGTGGAACTGCGGGGAAAATTTATACTGCCAAAGGCATACGAAGATTGAAGAAATGAACCCCTGAAGAAGCCATATATGGCGAAACAAGGGTCCTTGTAGGGTTGTGGTTATACCGATATATGAAAAAAATATCTTGGTTGGCTTGTGATTACACAGATATATGTAAGAAAATATTTTGGTTGTTAACACATGTATAAGATTTAATTGTGCAATGTATATAAACTTTAGGGGGGGGAGGTGCAGATAACGGTATTAGTGGGAGGGTGTTAATTTTAATGGTCCCTTGTGCAGGGACGAGTAGGTGAATGTAGATGTATGAATGAGAAGGATGAATGTGAAGTATTTTTAGGGGGTATTAATATCAGTGCAATAGGGAGGGTGTGTGCATATAGTGGGTGTCTAAATAATATGAAAGCAAATATATATATGTATTAAATGGATATATGTTAACATGTTGATCAATGATATATTGTATATGGATATATGAAATAAAGCATTGTGATGTGACATGTATTATAATTCATGTTTACTACCCTTATGTATTGATATTAGGATTAATTAGTTTAAGGGTGGATAAGAGTCTCGTGTGTTTATTACCAACTAATTTCTCAGCCATAACTGATGCCTGGCTGCTATTACTGAAGCCACCCCTCTAGTCAAAGGGTGAACCAAATTGCAGCCTGCATCTGCCAAAAAGGCGGCTGCTGGTTCCATCACTGCCCTGGAATTCACATCAGATTCATTGACCTCTTGAGAGAGAAATAAACAAGAGCGAGCCATCAGGGATCAAGAAGCTATCTGCAAATTCATTGCCATTGCTTCAAAAGCCTGCTTTAATGATAGCCTCAATTCTCCTATCCTGTGCATCCTTCAAGGCCGCTCCTCCTTCTATGGGAACAGCCTTGTGGGACCTTTTGTACATAGATCCATATTCCGCTTAGTAAAGGCACACACACAATTGCATCCACTTTCAGAAAGTACAATTGCTCTCTTGCAGCTGGATCCAGTCCTTCTAAGGCTGATCCCCCTTTAAAATTAGCTTCCGGGGTACCTCACTTAAAATCATTCAGTGCTTGAATGGCCTCCATAAAAAGGGAAGAAACATGAGGGTTTATGCAAAGAAATCAAAATGGGATCTTTCTTTGGCTAAGACATGGATTCAGCCCCCGGTACTCCCAGCATCTTCAATGTCTGGGAAATCAGAGCCAGTAACTCAGCTTTTTTTCCCCCATTTTATTTATTGAGGCATTAAAGAAGTACAAACAAAGCAAAACAGAACAGGATCAAACATGACTGAACTGTCTCCTCATTTTTCCAAATTATTCCGAACTCCCCCGAAGACACTCACCCCTTCCCCTCCCACCCCACTCCTCCTTACAGAGAATCTCCATCATATGCAGATAAGTCCCATTTAACCTGGAACATTGAATTGCCATTTAGACATGTACAGTTATCAGTTAATACTAATGAGTACTAGGACATGTGGGGGAGAGGAAAGAAGTTGTAATATCAGTAGGAATAAGTAAGACCAATGTTCTGTGGGGATCAATCACAGATTTACCCGCCAGGGCAGCCTAAATCTCCCACCAGCGGAGCCAGGGATTGGATGTACACGGGGAGAGATTGATAATATCTCCCCCAGATCTCCTGGAAGAGCCTTTTCTTGTGAGATGTAAACCTTTGGTACATAGATCCATATTCCAGCTGATATAATGCCATCATAAGTGCGGACCATAGGTCCTCCGTGGGGGCTGCTGTCTCTATCCAATGAAGCATGATACATTTTTTAGCAATTAGGCATATTGTCTATATTAAGACTACTCTCCCCGGTATCATTGTTCAGGAGACAGAAAGAGCAAGATCAAGAAATGTCCATGAGAGGGATGTTAGTGAAATTATGAAAAGATACTTTAAGAATATGGCAGTGCCCTTTAGGGGTACACAGATTCGTATATATCCAGATTTTGCCCCAGTAACACAGGAGACGAGAATTTCTAGTGCTCTGCCCAAGTAGTCTCTTTGGGGTTTTCATTTGTATTAAAATACCCCTGTAAGTGCGTAATTAAGTCTTCAACAGAATGCTTTATTTTCTTCTATCCGGAACAATTAAAATCTTTCCTTAATGCTAGGAGGGTAGTTATAACTCTCTCTAATAATTAGCACTAGAGTGGATCATGTAGTAATAAGCTCCTGTGACACGTTAAAGCCCTATGTAAAGGATGTTTCTGCTTTATTAGTCTCCAATTATTTTTCTGCCCTCAGATCAAAGTTTCTTTAAGGGGAAATGCAATTGTTCTGTAATAAGATGAATGTGAAATTGTTTTTCTTCTTTCTTTTTTTTTTCTTGTTAAGTATTGAACTTGCATATCCATTTTCTTTTAGTAAGATGATGTCTTGCTGTAATGTTAAATTAGAAAAAAAAAAAAAAAAAAAGAAATGTCCATGAGAAAGAGAGATGAGAGCCGGCGACAAATACTGTCCCAAAAAGATTGTCTCTGGTTATGTCCAGAGATACAATGAATCAATGTAGCTGCAGGATGTTTGCATTTAAGACAAGAATCAGATGTAATGAGCCCCATTTTATAAGCTCTCGCAGGAGAGTAAGCAGTACGGTGGAAAATTCTTTGCTGCAGTTCCTGTAGCCCAACATTGTTGGTCATTTTATAAATTGAGAGATAAGAGTTCTTGAGCATATGAACTTCCAGCTCTTCTCCACAGTCCCTCGACCATTTGAGCAGTAGGGTGGAATAAATATCATATTTTTGTAGAGTTATAGAAAGCATACAAACAAGATAAAGTACCTTTCTTTCCTATAAAACATTCAAACAAGTCAGCATGCAGTGAGTTATCAATTTCACCGACTATCCCCTTTAGAACTCCCTGGACAGACTCCTTCAGATAGCCGTAGATTAAAAAGTGATGGGTTCGTAAACCCAGTTGTGCTTGACAGGGTTCAAAGGTATATATTTTCCCCGTATTAGGGTCTAACAAGTCCTTGAGGGGTCAATTTGGTGCATATGAAAGGTGTGTTTCTCTGGGAGAAGAGACAGGGAATCCAGAGTGGAGCCCCGTATCAGATATTGTAGGGTAAGTGGGTAGGCAGATCAAGGAGTTTGCATGTAAGTCCCCAGATCTTTCTGACTGTTTGGATTAAGCTGAAACATTTTGGCATTTTCTGTAAAAGCTGATTCGAGAAATGCAAAATATAACTAGGGTCCCACGGTGCACATATACCCCATATCATATGGGGGTCTGTATACTCTGAGGAGCCAAGCACCCAATCACCCAAGAAATGCAAATTGGCCACCCAGGAATATAACATGAAATTTGGTAAACCATAATCACCCTGTACTCTAGGGGTGGTCAGTGTGGAATTTGGAAGCCAGGGTTTTTTCCCCCTCCAAACAAACTTTCTCACTGCTTTTTGGATTGACCTGTGATCTTTAGAGATAAGGATAAAAGGAAGCATCAAAAATTTATATATTAACTGTGGGGCAACTACCATTTTGATCACAGCTATACGGCCATGCAGAGATAATGGAAGGGTCTGCCAACCTTCCAGTATCTTGGTTGCTTTTTCAATTGCTGGGGGGACATTTAGGGCATACCACTTCTTGGGGTTGGAATGAATAACGCCCAAATATTTGATAGTAGAAGCAGCCCATTTTACTGGGAAATCTGGCCATGTGCCCTTCAGTGAGCTCCGGATATCTATTCTTCGGTTTTAAACAAATTTAGTTTGAACCCGGATAGGGCCTGATAAGTTGTAAACACCCGCAACGCATTTGGAAGGGTGGTGTGTGCGTGTGTCAATAAAAGCAAAATATCATCTGCAAACAAGAGTGTAGTATACATTTGGGTTCCCACAGGAATACCCACGACTCCCGGTGTGATTTTCAATTTACTCACTAGCGGTTCCACCGTCATTATAAACAAGAGAGGTAAGAGAGGGCATCCCTGTCTAGTGCCTCTTGCTAGGTGAAATTCTTCAGATAGCAACCCATTAACTAGGATCTATGCCATGGGATTAGTGTATAGGAGTGTAATGTAATCATAAATCTTGCCGGTGAATCCCAACTTGTGTAAAACCTGTCTTAAGAAGGGCCAGGCAACCCTGCCAAAGGCCTTCTCGGCGTCACAAGTCACTAGCAGGGGTTCAGGAAGAGCAGATAAATTACATGTTTCTAGAGCAGTTAGCACCTTATGTAAATTGACTGTAGACCACCTTCCGACCACAAAACCAACCTGGTCCGGAGATACCAACAATGGTATGAGGGGTTTTAACCGGTTAGCAAGGATTTTAACATAGATCTTGATATCCAAATTTAGCCAGGAGATCGGCATATATTAGGAGGGAAGTGTGGGGTCCCTACCTGCTTTTGGAAGGACAACTATAGTGGCCGTTCTCATGGTGGCCGGCATTGTCTTTTGCTCAACCATGGTTTCAAACACGGCTGGAGCAGCGGGGCCAAATCAGCAGACAGGGACTTATAAAAATTTGCCGTCATCCCATCGGGACCTGGGGCCTTGTGGTCAGGGAGCGTTTTTATTGCCTCCAAAACCTTGATAGTCTCTATGGGCCGCTGTATCCGAGTCTGTTATTCTGGTGTCAGGCTGGGCAAGGGGACTGACCGGAGGAACTCAGCTATATCAGTGTCATCCACCGGGTCAGCTGAATACAGCGTGCGATAATAGTCCGAGAATATCTGTGCAATCTTGGCAGATGAGGACTTAATTATCCCCTGGGGGTCCTTAAGATTAGCAATGAACTTTGAGGATTCTTGTGCCTTCAATAAGTGCATAAGAAGGTGTCCCGCTTTATTGCCAAACTGATAGAAATTAAATTGCCTGTGATGTAAGGCTTTGGCAGCTCTAGCATGCAACAATTCATTTAGAGCCACTTGAAGCATCTTAAACTGGGGTAGCAGAGTGCTATTCCCGTGAATAAGCATTTTCCGCTTAAGAGCCCTCATTTGTTTTTCCAGGGAGAGGATATCTTTATCTAGTTTCTCTCTCTGAAAACTAGCATAGCTGATTATGTCCCCTCATATTACAGTTTTTGCGGTTTCCCATAGGAGGATCGGATCATCACTATGCTGCTGATTAAATTGTAGGAACTCGCGCCATTTCTTTTATAGTAACATCGGGATTTCGGGGTCAGCAGCTACGTGTGATGGGAGTCTCCACTGGCTCTCGGAAGGACAACTCCGCAGCCCAAATGTCCCCACTACCGGGCAATGGTCAGAAATGGATAGCATTTCAATAGAGGATCTGAAAAATCCGGAAAATACAGATTCAGAAATAAACAGATAGTCTATTTGTGAGCTTGTGAGATGTGCCCTGGCAAAATGCATAAATTTACGCTCTCCAGGGTGAAGGGTTCACCACAAGTCCAACAGGTTTAGATGCTTGCAGAGGAAATTAGGATCTTTGAGTTCACTAATTTGGTGGCCCCTCTCGACGGTTGTCTGTCTAGTATTGGGTCTATAGCAAAGTTAAAATATCCTCCAATTATGATGGGGTAATTTCCCAGCTTTGTAAAATAAGCGAGCAAACCAGTATAGAAGGAATGATCATAGGAATTGGGGGCATATACAGAAGCCAAAATCAGTGGAGACCCCATTAAAAGCCCTCTGACTATTACAAATTTTCCCTGGGGGTCCACAATGGTTTCCTGGGCTTTGAAGGATACCGACTTATGAATGAGAATCACCACCCCTCTGCTTTTGGATGTAGCCATGGCATAGAAAACCTGTGCTACCCATTTATTCAACAATTTTAGGGTTTCCTCCAGCAGATGAGTCTTTTGGATGAAAGCCACTTTAGCCTGGATACGATTTAGTCACGTGAGTACCTTTTTCCCCTTTGATTGGGGTGCCCAAACTGGAGAATTTCCAAGTCACCATCTCTAATGCCATTTCAGATCAGTTTCAGAGATATGTCGCAAATAGTGAAGACATCTCTAGACTGAAAAGTCCCCCTCGCCCAATGCTGGCTCTCAGCCACCAAAGCCTCCCCAGTCAAACAATAATCATCAGCATGAACATGGTAAAACAATACACTGGGTACATTCTCTGTTGCAATTATAGCTATATTGAGATGCTCTGTAATTTCCCCTTCCCTCCCCCCTCTCCCATCTGAGACCCACATTCAGCTTGAGTAAAACAGCAGCCGAACGGGGTTCTGGGCGAGAGGTCCCCTCCTCCCCCCCCAAAAAAAATCACCAAAAATCCCTATACAGGGATAGAGAACGTAGATGGAGAAAAATGTGTTCGACAACCATACCCTCTCATGTAGTAGGAAAAAAAAAAACAGGTCATCCCAAAATCATATCACAAAACTGTATTAACTACTCAATGTATTTATTTATTTATTTAAAGTCTCTTCTATACCGATAGCCGTTCACACATCGCATCGGTTTACATCAGAACAAATAACTTTTGGGCGGGGCCCTTACAGGTAACATTCGAGGACATAACTACTAAACTAATTACACTAATAAAATAAGGCGTATCATGAGCAAAAAATAGTAAGCAGTAACTATAGATAAAGCTGAATGGCAAAACAGGTAATTTAAAAATAAATAAAAAGAAAAACTATAATAGAACAAAATATAATAACATAACTGCAATGTACATTTTTTTTTAGCATTCCTACTCAATTGACAGGGGGGGGTGGGGGGTAACAGATCCACTATTCGACTTGTTACTCGCTTGCTGTTGGAGATTTTTTATGAGTGGGAGGGGGAGTAAAAACGTCACTCGTCTGGTCCTGTGGGCTTCAGTACTTGCAGTCTGCGTGTAAAAAAAGAAAAGAAAAGAAACCAGGCCTCACCGCTGCAGAACGAGCTGTAATAAGTCTAGGTCCCCAAGTAGCCGGACCGTCAAATGTATAGAAAAGCATGCCCAGCATCATTGAGCATCACATATATTACCACTGCTGAATCTAAGTAGATTCACCACTCTAACATAGCTTTTCCTGCTGGCTCAGCTCCGTGGTCGATCAGGAATTTGCAGTTTGCTTGGTCCCATGTAAGCCCTGCACATATTCACGGGCCTCAGTGGCCGAGGTGAAGATCCTGGTGGAGCCTTGGTGTGAAATCCGTAATCTTGCAGGGAACATCAGCGCAAACCAGTTCTTTTTATTAAAAAGATCATTGCAGACTCCATTGAATTCCTTCATCTGAAGTGTGACCCTGGGCGAAAAATCTTGAAATACAAGCATGCGGTGGGTGTCACAGAAGAACTCTCTAGCTTTACGATAGTGTTATAGCACTAAAGATTTATGGGCAAAGTGAAGAAAGCGAGTGATGACTACTCGCGGACGCCGCTCCCGTTCTGCCTCGGTCTTCCGTCCCAACCTGTGTGCCCATTCCAGAAGACCTCCGGATGGCGATGCAATGGAGGGGACAATACTGAGGAGCCAGGCCTCCAGTAAGCGAGATAAATCTGATCCACCAAGGTTTTGGGGAAGCCGGCAAATCGTAAATTATTCTGGCGCGAGCGATTTTCTAAGTCGCCTAACTTTTCAACGCTGCTCTTCACCTGTTTTTCCAATTCCCCCACATGCCATTCTAAAGCACCAACGTTGTCCTCGATGAGTAAGATGCGGCCTTCCACCCTTTCCACACGAGAATCAAAGTCGGAGAGTGAGGCTCGTACCTTTGCCATATGCTCCAAAATTTGGTGCAGACGCATATCTAGAGCCGATACCACCACTTATGATATTTTATCTTCTAGCGTTTCCTCTTTCGGAGCGTCAACATCCATGTGCGCGGCAGCCATTTTAGGGTCTGGGGCCTTCACCTTCTCTTTTTTTACTGCACAGGAGGCCATGCGTCTTTAATTCGTACCATTCAGACAAGTCCCCAGTGCCCCACAATATGTCATTGAGCAGTGATGGCAAAACAGCGGGATGTTCGTGATGGTGGAAGGTTTAGCTGGGGTGGTAGAAGGAGCTCAGATTAGCTGCTGCCTACAGAGCCCACCACATCACGTGATCTCATAGTAACTCATCTTTATGAAACAACCGCAACATAGCTCTATACGGCTCCAATCCCAGAGGAATTTCCCCATCCTCCAGGGAGTAAGTATTGGCTTCATCATCCATGACATCTCGGACCCTATCGGGGAGATCCGCAGAAAATCTAGTTGTACTCTGATGCTAACCCGAAGCACCAGGCGTGAAGGATTTCACCGCCTAAAATCCTGACCTGTTAAGATTGGCAGGGGCCAAGGGCTGCACCTGAAGAAAAGACTGCAGTCCTTGAAAAAATTCTATCCAGGAAAAGGCAGAGGGATCCCTGCCAAAACCAGGGGGCATCTGCCCTGTGCCCACTGAACTACCTTCCCCCGCTGACAAACCAGTTAGCAAATGTTGCTTACCTGTAACAGGTGTTCTCACAGGACAGCAGGATGTTAGTCCTCACATATGGGTGACATCATCAGGATGGAGCCCAATCACGGAAAACTTCTGTCAAAGTTTCCAGAACTTTGACTGGCTCCTACTGGGCATGCCCAGCATGGCACCAACCCTGCAGCCAGCAGGGGTCTCCCTTCAGTCTTATTTGAAAGCTACAGGCATTGCCGAAAAATAAAATAACAAAACGTGACGAACCCAACACCACAGGGCGGCGGGCGGGTTTCGTGAGGACTAACATCCTGCTGTCCTGTGAGAACACCTGTTACAGGTAAGCAACATTTGCTTTCTCACAGGACAAGCAGGATGGTAGTCCTCACATATGGGTGAGTACCGAGCTGAGGATGTCTGAATATGCACCAAATGTATCCAACGGCGTGCAACAGGCACAACAACTGGGATGGAATTTGGTAGAGGGCATCCTGAACTCCACCGGGCAGGTGGAAGGGTGTAGGTACATCACGTTGGAAATAAGTTACGCAGGACAGACTGGCCGAAGATGGAATCTTGTCTTCCGGCTTTGTCCAAGCAATAGTGGGCTGCGAAAGTGTGGAGAAAACTCCAGGTGGCAGCCCTGCAAATGTCAGGAAGCGGCACTGATAGTAGGTGTGCTACTGAAGTCGCCATGGCCCTCACAGAGTGTGCTTTGACACGGTCTTGAAAGGGAATGCCTGCTTGCTGATAGCAAAGCGATATGTAGTCCGCCAACCAGGAGGAGTCTGCTTACCCACAGGTTGCCCTAATTTATTGGGATGGAAAGAGACGAATAACTGAGTACTCTTCCTGTGGGCAACTGTACGGTCTAGGTAGAAACCTAGAGCACATTTACAGTCAAGGGTATGCAGAGCATGTTCCCCTAGATTGGAATGGGGCCTGGGAAAGAAGGTAGGTAGTATGATGGATTGATTAATGTGAAACTCCGAAACTACCTTAGGTAAAAATTTAGGGTGAGTGCGGAGTACCACCCGGTCCTGCAGGAGTTTAGTGTAAGGCGGATTGGTAACTAGGGCCTGTAACTCACTAACCCTACGAGCTGAAGTGATAGCCAAAAAGAAAATCACTTTCCATGTGAGATATTTTAGGTCACAGGAGTGAAGAGGCTCGAATGGTGGTTTCATGAGCCGACCAAGAACCAGATTAAGGTCCCAAGAAGGGGCCGGAGGACATAAAGGTGGCTTGATATGGAGCAAGCCCTTTAAAAAGCGTGTTACGAGGGGTTGTACTGATATAGGAACCTCCCTGACACCTTTATGGAAGGCGGCTACCGCACTGACATGCATTCGGATTGAAGAGGTCTTTAAACCTGACTGACAAATGCCAGAGATAGTCCAAAAACCTTGGGATTGGACAGGAAAAGGGATCAAGGGACTGCGAAGTGCACCATGATGTGTACCTTTTCCATTTATAGGAATAAGATTTTCTTGTGGAAGGATTTCGCGAAGCAATCAGGACACAAGAAACCGAATCTGAAAGGTTAAGTGGTTGAAGGATTAACCTTTCAACATCCATGCCGTCAGGGACAAGGCCCGAAGATTGGGATGGTGTAGGCATCCGTTGTTTTGAGTGATCAGATGCGGGTCCATTCCCAAGGGAATGTGCCTGCGGATGGAGAGATCCTGGAGTATAGGAAACCACACTTGGCGTGGCCAGTGAGGTGCTATCAGGATCATGGTTCCCTTGTCCTGACGCAGTTTCATAAGAGTCTTTGAAAGAAGAGGAAGTGGAGGGAATGCATAGAGCAGACCGGTTGCCCACGAGAGGGAGAATGCATCTCTGGGCTGAGAGCACTCGCTCCGAATGAGGGAGCAGTAGTTGTCCACTTTGTGGTTCTGAGGGGACGCAAAGAGGTCTGTCTGGGGGTATCCCCATTGGTGAAAGATTGAGGTCGCTACCGAGGGGTTGAGAGACCACTCGTGTGGCTGGAAGACATGACCTAGTTTGTCTGCCAAGACATTGTCCACTCCTGGCAAGTAGGTGGCCCTGAGGTACATCGAGTGGGAGAGCGCTTCCAACCAAATTTGTGCAGCTTCCTGACACAGAAGGAAGGAGCCTGTGCCTCCCTGCTTGTTGATGTACCACATGGCCACCTGGTTGTCCGTCTGAATCAGGATGACGTGATTTGACAGGCGTTCCTGAAAAGCCCTGAGAGCATATCGCATTGCGAGAAGTTCTAGGAAGCTTATTTGATGTTTGGCTTCCCCTGGAGACCAAGACCCTTGTGTCTGTAGATTGTCCACGTGGGCTCCCCACCCGAGGTTGGAAGCGTCGGTGGTGAGAATGAGTTGAGGATGTGGCACTTGAAAGGGCAGACCCTGGAGGAGATTGTTGTGATTTGTCCACCAGGCGAGAGACAGACGGAGTGAGTCTGTGATGTGGACAATGGTTGACAGAGGCTGAACAGCTTGAATCCATTGTGACCTCAGAGTCCAATGCATGAGTCTCATGGCCAGACGGGCCATTGGTGTGACATGGACTGAGGACTCCATGTGTCCTAAAAGGACGAGGAATTGGTGAGCTGTTGCTGTATGCTGAGACTGCAACTGGTGAGCAAGAGACACGAGGGTTAGCGCTCGTTGTTGAGGGAGAAAGGCTTTTGCCTGCAAGGTGTCCAAGTCTGCCCCAATGAACGACAAGGTTTGAGATGGGACTAAATAGGATTATTCGTAATTGACGAGAAATCCTAGAGAAATTAGAGTGTGTAGGGTCAGATTGAGGGACGACCGAGCAGCTTGCTGGGTTGGAGCCCTGATTAACCAGTCGTCCAGATAGGGTTAGACGTGAACACCTTCTTCCCCGAGAAAAGCTGCGACAACCACGAGACATTTGGTAAAGACTCGTGGTGCCGATGCTAGGCCGAACGGAAGCACGCAGTATTGATAGTGCTTTGGGCCTACTAAAAACCTGAGGTACTTGCGATGAGCTGGAGTTATCGCAATGTGTGTGTATGCGTCCTGAAGGTCCAGAGAGCAGAGCCAGTCTCCTCTTTGCAGAAGAAGTAGAAGTGAGCCCAAGGTTACCATCTTGAACTTTTCTCGCTGTAGGTACTTGTTGAGAGCATGTAGGTCCAGAATTGGACGAACTCCCCGGATTTTTTGGGGATCAAAAAGTACCGGGAATAGAATCCTAGACCTTGCTGCAAGAGTGGGACAGGTTCTATTGCTCTTAACTGGAGAAGAAGGGAAATCTCCTGCTCCAGAAGGATAGAATGGTCGAATACTCGCCATGCTTGCAGAGGTGGTGAGTCCGGTGGAAGAGCAAGAAAGTTTAGGTGGTAACCCTGAGCAATGATTGCTAGCACCCATTGGTCGGTCGTGATTGACTGCCACATGTTGTGAAAGTGGCACAATCGACCTCCCACTGGTATGCTTGGCAGAGGAATCAGGCTGCCGCTCTCCAAGTGAAAGTCAAAAACCTGCAGCAGGCCCTGGCTGGGGAGCTGCTTGTGGCTTTTGCTTTCGGGCCTGGCGAGGCTGAGGTTTTTGAGAAGGCCTTGTAGTTCGGGACCTTGCTGGTGGAGGATAGTACTTCCTTGGACGGAAGAATGACTTCTTAGAGTCCTTCCTAAAGGGCTGTCTTGAGGGTAAGTCGGAAGGTATCGATGAGAGCTGTTTAACGGTCTCATGATGGTCCTTTAATTCAGCCACTAGTTGCTGGATCTGTTCACCGAACAGATTGTCTCCTACACATGGTAGGTCAGGTAGCCTGTCTTGTACTTCTGGCCGAAAGTCAGAAGATTTGAGCCAGGCCCATCGTCTTGCCGAAAAGGCAGCTGCAGACACTCTAGTAGAGGTGTCGAAGATATCGTAAGCTGTTCTTATCTCATGCTTTCCTGCTTCAAACCTCTTGTTGACAAGGATTTGAAGCTGTTGTTGGAATTGTTCAGGCAGGGTTTCAGAGAAGTCCTGTATCTGCTTGAAAATGACCCTATTGTATTGGGTCATATATACAGCTGGTAAGCAGCATTCTGGAGATGAGCATGGCCCCTTGGAACACTCGTCGACCAATATTGTCTAGGAACTTGTGTTCCTTAACAGGAGGGGTAGATGAGTGAGGCTTCATCCTTTTTGCTTTCTTTTGAGCTGATTCCACCACAACTGAGTGGTGGTCGAGCTGAGATTTTTGAAAGCAGAGGGCTGACTGTACTAAATAGGTAGTGTCAGCTTTTCTGTGGACTGGGGCAATGGATCCTGGGTTTTCCCAATTCTTTTTGAGAAGGTCAAGAAGAACTTGATGAACGGGAATAGAAGTGATCACTTTAGGGGCATCCAGGAATTGGAGGAGCTCCATCATCTGGTGCCTATCATCCTCTTCCATCTGAAGCTGAAAAGGGACCAACTCAGACATTTCCTTCACAAAATTAATGAAAGAAAGGTCCTCTGGAGGAGAACACTTTCTACTTTCAGTAGGAGAGGGAGGTGAAGGTATCATCACCCCAGGTGTCATAAGGATCAGCAGACTGACCTGTAGGACAAGAAGGGGGTTGGATACCCGAAGGCCCCGGCTGAGGCTCCAAGAAAATCGATGGAATCGCCGGGGGCACCGTGGACGGCCTGGAAAGCATCGGTGCCGGTATCGAAGGCGCCGATGTGCGTATCGCTCCCAATGAATGAATCGGTGACGAGGGACGAAATGGCATCGATGGCTGAGGCAATACTCCCGAAGGAGGAATGCGGAACGGTGTTTCTCCTCCCGATGAAACTGTCAACGGGGAGCGCACTGGAGCCATTGGAGACCCGGGAATCACCGGTGGAAGGGTGGTCATGAGCACCTCCATCCGGGATAGCAGCGGTGCCAGCGCTGCTCTCATCGGGTCGGTGACCGGTTCCACTCTCAGTGCCGGTGTCTGTGCTGGAGGAACCTGGAGCCTTTGCATCGCCTTGTCGATGGCCTCCTGGACCAGCCGATCCAGTTCTTCCTGGAGACCTGGAGCAAGCAGCCCCGGCTCCGTGACGGAAGAGGGAGGCAGAGGCACAGTCGGAGGGACCACCTTTACAAGCGGAATCGCGACTCCCAAACCCTGATCGGGTGAGGGTGGCCTCGATGTCCCGGTCGCAGGAATGGTCTATGCCATTTCTGGATGGAGCTTCTTCGATGGTGGCTCGGACAGTGGCGAGGTCGATGATTTTGCTCCCTCGACGGTCCGAGACTTATGATGCCGATGTTTCTCCCTATGATCCCCTTGATCTTGAGGTGGAGTAACGGGAGTCGATTGCCGTGAAGACATCAATGGCAGACTGTCACCGGACGGAGGTCGATGCTGGTGCAACTTCGATGGTGCCGGTTCAGATTACGTCGATGCGATGGACGGCATTGGGATGTGAGCACAGAAGAGGAGTCCCATCTTCTCCATTCTGGCTTTGCGACCTTTTGGTGTCATGAGGGCACATTTGGTGCAAGTCAGGACATCATGCTCATGGCCTAAACACATTACACAGATCCATGAGGGTCTGTGATAGACATGGTACGAGTACAGTCTGGGCACAGACGAAACCTCGACGCCATGGCCATAGAAAAAAATCGAGCCGCGGTACGGTCGACGGCCAGTAGGCCGCGAGGGCCAAACTCGACGGTAATCGACAGAAACGGGTAAAAACTTACCGGAGTACCGCGGCCTGAGAAAAGTTAGAGGAGGGACCCCTGTGGGGCAATTTAAGTTTAATTAACTCCGTGAGGAAAATTCCTGTCAGGAATCTCTTCAGAGCTCCTAAACCGCGAGGCTACTGCTGCGCAGAAAAAAGAAGACTGAAGGGGGACCCCTGCTGGCTGCAGGGTTAGTGCCATGCTGGGCATGCCCAGTAGGGGCCAGTCAAAGTTCTGGAAACTGACAGAAGTTTTCCGTGATTGGGCTCCATCCTGATGATGTCACCCATATGTGAGGACTACCATTCTGCTTGTCCTGTGAGAAAGGGGAGCTCCAAAATCAGGCAACCCCTCTGGCAGCTCTATTTCCATTCCCACATCAAGCTGGGAAGAATCGGGCTTAATAAAATCAAACAAAGGCAATTCCCCTGAGTCTCCAAACAGCGCTGACACAAGTTAGAGGGAAAGCTAGGCCGAGATGCCTGAATATGACAAGCAACAGAGGGTTAAGGCGCTCAAGTTTGTTTGCTATACGCAAGCACAGAGACCGGAAGGGAGACGAATCCAAACAAAACTCTCCTTCTCCCTCTTTTTTTTTTTTTTTAAATTACTGCTTACCAGAGTTCAGACCATCCTGGCTGAGTACAAGATCGGTCTCTGGCTGCAGGGGGTGAGGGCAATGACCTTCACTGCTGTGCTTGGCTTCCTGCATCCGCTTGCCTTTCCATTTTTTTTTTTTTGGTTTTTAGTTTTTTTTTTACAGCTAAGTCCATGTCAGCTGAAAAAACCAGCTACCAGACCGAGACACTCATCTGAGGGAGGAATCCAAAGATATCACCTCAGGAATTCTCAACTGAGGGAGGGAACATAAGGTATCACCACATGAGAGCAGGGTGTAATAAATCTTTTTTTCCTTTGATAATTTTTTAAACAATCCCCAGTCGGGAGATGCACGTCCACCATGTGCTGGAGTTGGAGAATACTGGTGGGCTGATGGCAAGTGTAGGGGTATAAATACCATGATATCAGCTTTGCTCCATCTCCATCTGCTGATAGAGGTGCATAACCCACTAGTTTTGGATCCACCTGTTTGTATGCTAAGAAAATTTTTTTTCCCCATTTTGTGTCGATATGAAAAATATTTAGAACTTTGGTTCTTTATTCATTATCATCTGAAAGCTGTTTATTGATGCATGTAAAATAATTTGGGGGTCCAGTTCCCAGTGGGTAAGTGTCCTTATTTGCAAAACACATTATTGCAACTTGGCGCTAAATGGCAACCTTATTGGTAGTCTAAGCAGAAGGCAAAGTTTGCAAATGTAAAGTCAAGGCGCACTGGCAGGGTAGTGTAAGGGATACTGCACTGCTGCAATCAAAGCTCTATCTGTTCACATGACTGAACTGAAGATACCTGGAACTGATACTGAACCCATGCTGTAACCCATGCTCAAGAAGAGCTGATATTTGAGTTATTGAAACCACAAGAACCTGCACATTTATGTTATTTTCTCTTAGTTATAATAAAATTAAGTTTAGAACCTGAAAGGCCTGGGGTTTCAATGTACTAGACTAGGAATCTGACAGTGGAACACAAGGTTTTTTTTTAATAGGAACTATTTTCAATTTTCCTATCAACTGAGGGGAATGCAATAATCACCAATTCAAAGACCATCTCTGACAATTCCTTTTGTAAACATTTTTCAAAGTCCTCTAGCACACACTCACCAAAATATTATGTTAAATGACAGGAATACAGTTGATAAAAAATGTTGATACTAGGAAAAACAAAAAAACCCAAGGATTTTGTAAACATGTTTAATGTCATTTAAATTACATCTGCATCAATATTTGTTTAGAGATCCAAGACTAAATAGGGCTTCAAATAAACAAGAATTACTTTAGATTTGCTTTAACTAACTTCAGAAACTTTTAAAGCAATCACATCCAACTTAAGCCATCCCATTTCATTTCTAATTGGAAATAAATGCATTTCAGTACCTCATACAGGTACACACTGCAATCACCTAGCTATCATCTTATGCACAAGGCTTTTCAATAAGAGGGTTTCACATGCAAATTAGTAATATCACCATTAATTGTGAAGGGAAGATGAGAATAAATCAACAAAATCTTTCACATTCAATCCATAATAAAATCACAGGGGTAGATTTTATAAATGTACGCGCAGGCGTACTTTTGTTCGTGCACCAGGCGCGAACAAAAGCACGCTGGATTTTATAAGATACGCGCCTAGCCGTAGCCGCGCGTATCTTATAAAATCCGGGGTCGGCGCACGCAAGGGGGTGCACATTTGTGCAACCTGCGTGCGCCGAGCCCGGCGCGCACTGCCTGTTCCCTCCAAGGTCGCTCCAAAATCGGAGCGGCCTCGAAGGGAACTTTCCTTCTGCCTCCCCTCACCTTACCCTCCCTAACCCCCCCCCCCCCCCGGCCCTATCTAAACCCCCCCCCTTCCTTTGTTGGCAGATTTACGCCTGCGGAAAGAAGGCGTAAATCTGCGCGCGCCAGCGGGCTGCTGGCACGCCATCACCCGACCTGGGGGCTGGCCGGAGGCCTCGACCACGCCCCCGGGCCAGCACCATGCCCCTGAAACGCCGCGTCACTCGCGGCACGCCCCCCGACACGCTCCTCCATGCAAGCCCCGGGACTTACGAGCGTCCCGGGGCTTGCGCGCGCCGCCAAGCCTATGCAAAATAGGCTTGGCATGCGCAGGAGGGGTTTGGGGTAGGTTTTCGGGGGGTACGTGCGTACCCCTTTGAAAATCTACCCCATAGAGCTTTATGGAGCTCTTTTATGATTCCCAGTCTTACTTTCCTTCTTGTGATACCAGAAACGTGCTCAGCTGTGAAATATAGAAATGTGACAGCAGAAAGAGACCATAAAGTTTAGTCTGCCCATCCACACCAATTAATTCAGTTTTACAATCTCTACCACTCCCTCAGAGATCCCCTGTGTTTATCCCATGTTTCCTTGCATCAGAATCAAGTCCACTAGACTACTCTTATCAAAATATGAAGTCCGGACAGTGCTTCAATAATACAAAGAGTGGTGTCACCGCACACTTTGTAAGAAACACTCAGACTCAATCATCGGATACCAAAATATTGCTAGGAATTTTATTCCTTGTAAAGATCTGTGTTTGACAAAGAACATGCATAAATATAATCAATCAGAAAAGGTAGAAAAGAATAATAATCTCAGTTTGTCAGTACTGAAAAAACACAAACTCTTCTAGATTAATTCCTGTTCCGAATATCATACTCTCTTGCATATCAAATACTATTTTAACTATAAGAGTGCATTATACTAAATACATCAGATGGGTAATGCCAGTGTTCCAATTTTTAATTCACTAGAGATTTCACAGTGGTGCATAAACAATTTTTTTTTTTTTGTTAAAGAAAATCTTCTGTTCTCTCCCCATCCCACTCTCAAGCAGTGGAATATTCCAGTTCTAATACACGGCACAAATTGATCACCGTACACAAAATTAAAGGCAGCAATCACCCCTGTAAGCCAATTGGTTAATGTTAATGCTAAGAAAGCTTTCCAAAGACCCGGAATAGCACTACAATAACAATCTCCATTCTATATGCTATGGATGGAAGTTTACAGCCAAAGAGAAGAGACCATACAGCTTACCTAGTCTGCCCATTTAATCAATCTATATTGTCCATCTAATCAATATTCTCCCTTCCTAACATTGGGACTGTAACAAGTTACCTGTAATTAGTTACTTTTCAGATTAAAAGAAAACCAACATAGTGGTTGGGTGGAGAAAGCACCTTTATGAGGCTAATGAATGTTTAAGGATGCACGTGTTTGGGTCTCAGGTCTCCTCCTCAGGCCATGAAACACTTGAGAAAGCAGGCTCAAAAGCTTGTAGCTTTTGCTGTTCAACACAGATATCACCTACATCCAACCACTTTGTTGGTTTCCTTTTATATTTATTTTGGTAAGCTAACACAGTGTTCTCTCTCTTCTAAGAACTACTACCCAAGTTATCTAAATAAGTTTTCTGTTAAAATAACACAGACTTCAATTAGCAAGAGGTTTTCCCATTCTATGCCTAAGGAAATAAATCCTGGATAAATCAGGCTCTAAATGTGTAACTAGCTACACTCCCAGAAGCTGCATTCACTTTTTGTGTAAGCACAGAACTTTATATTTGATCCACCCTTTCCAAAGACTGGAATGTATTACAAAAGTGCTATTTTAATACCTGAAAAATCCCTCTAAAATCCCTCCCAAAATATCTATAATTGGAATAGTTTTCATTTTTTCTTCTCTTGCATCCTATTTCAAATTTTAACTATCAACTGAATGGCTAAAATAATGTCTACACAGAAATTCATAGCTGAAACTGCTAAAAGAACTGTGGGTGAATGTTCAGGGATTTATTTTAAACAAAAAGGAATATAATTGAGATGCGTTCTTCAGCTTGACAGCTTCCATAGAACTTCTAAAGTTGTAGGTTCTGTGACTTGGCAAATTGTAACATGGCTTCACATCCTCATTTAAATGGTTGCTGCCTTGAATCACATTAGGTGAGATTTAGGGATAGCCATCTCTAGACCTAGCTACCTGCCAGTAAATTCAATGCCTCTTTTAAAAATTTCACATAGGCCTGAAGACTCCTGGGAGATATAGTTCAACCATCTCCCTTTTCATCTTAGAATTCTAACTATATTTTAAATAGCTGTTTTATTCAAGGTTATTGTTTCTATTTCCTCTCTTCTATTAAAGTTTTGTCACTTTAAGAACTGAAACAGCATTTGAATAACCAAATGAAACAATGTAACTTTCCACACTGCTCACAGCAATCCATGACTCACTCAGAAGTATGGACATACGCTATAGCTTCTCCTCAAGCTCATAAACCTTGATGTTTGATTCACCAACCACAAGACAATCTAATATTCATTAAAAGCTTTCCTAGCTTCAAGAATTATTTAGTATTCCATGCCCCCACTCTCCAACCAAAACAAAATGCAGCTGGGTGAACACTTTTGTTTTATATTTTGACCTGGCAGTCTTCTTTCTCTTGCTCTTTTGGCTTCCAGATAAATTAGAGCTGAAGCTGGAATCTGATGTCAAGAGCATTTATTTGCAATTACTTGAGGATATTTTATTCCTTCTCCCATATTACTTTACTACAGTCATTGCAGTGGCAGCCCTTGGCCAGGGCCAAGTACAAGGGTTGAAAAAATGGGTCATAAATTTGGCCACTAGGTGTCACCAATTTGCAATGGCTATGAATCCTCCTCCACACCCTCGTGGGCTATGAACACTGATTCCACAGAATTCCCAATCCCAGCTAATCATGGAGGCATTAGACCTAGGTCACAAATTAAACCTAGGTTCCCTCCATATGGCATGCCATGGAGACACTGGGACTGTCCTGGGTTTCTTGTTGTTTTTTTTCCAATAAAAGTAGAATTTTTGAGCTAGTTCTCTAAAAGAGTAAAATATTGTATTTAGGACCCCTGTAAAAAAAAAAAAAAACCAAAAGCTCATGAGACCACCAGGCTTGCAGAAGCATAACAGTCCTCAAACAAAAATTAGAAGGAACAATTTCCCTAAAGCAGACCAGGCAATAAGAAGGATAGTTCCAAAATGAATGGCCATTTAAAGAAAGCAAAAAATCTTAAGGGGTTCTGGATTGGAAAACTAAAATGGAATTATTAAAAAAAAAAAAAAAAAGAAAAAAACAACCACGCTGTGAGCACGAGAAAATATTTTCTATTCTTCCCTATTCCATCTGTGTTTAATTAAGACTGTGCCCATCTGGTTAGCACCATAGGCAAGGATTGTCCTGGGGACTGCACAGCCAGTAAAAGTTTTCAGGATATCCACAGGGGTACATTTTCAAAAACAGCTCGCGCGCGAACAAAAGTACGCTGGATTTTATAAGATACGCGCGGCTACGGGGTCGGCGCGCGCTGCCTGTTCCCCTCTGAGGCCGCTCTGAAATCGAAGCGGCCTTGGAGGGAACTTTCCTTCCGCCTCCCCTCCCTTCCCCTACCTAACCCAACCCCCCCCCCCCACCATTGTCGGCAGATATACGCCTGCCAGAGGCAGACGTAAATCTGCGCGCCAGCGGCTGCTGGCGCGCCATCACCCAACCCGGGGGATGGTCCGGAGGCCTTGACCACGCCCCCAGGCTGGCGTCACACCCCTGACACGCCTCCTGCCCCACCCCAAAATTCACACCCCCTTTGCAAAGCCCCGGGACTTACGTGCGTCCTGGGGCTTGCGTGCGCCGCCGAGCCTATGCAAAATAGGCTCGGCACGCGCAAGGGCCTTTTAAGAGGGTTACGCACATAACTTATGCGCGTAACCCTTTTAAAGTCCGGCCCACAATGAATATGCATGAAATAAATATGTATATACCGAGTTCCTGGGGAATGAAAATGTATCTCATACATATTCATTGAGGATTTCCTTACATGGTTGGGAAGCCCTTTCATAGGTACATAATCCCCCTACTAGTTAGCGCTACAAGTGAGCAAGCCTTTGTAATTAGTAGGCTCTTCCTCCACCCTTGGTGTTCACAAGTGCAGTTACTTGATCTGTCTTTAACTCTGGGCCCCCATAGCTTCAGCCCACAGAAAGGAGCACTTATAGATGGGTCTAGATGCAGCAGGTTAGACTGCCCTGGTCTTTGGCGGCATATGCCAAAAGAATGGTATCTGCATGTTTAGGAAGTGGATCATGATCTAAGTTGAAAAGTTTGCATTCTTATTTCACCTTTGGCACATTTTCTCTGGCAAAGCCAGTTCATTTACTGATTTAAGAATGGATGTATCACCTCTGTTTGTAAATAAAGAGCATGAAAATAGAGGTAAGACAGAAAGTTTGGAACCACCAGTTTAGCTCTTTAGCAACAAAATAGAGCCAAACTGCTACTAAGGTCCACTCACCACAACTCAAGGCACAAGATAAAAATAAACTTATGGTTTTGGTGAAATGGGAAAGTTGCAATAAATGTGGTTTAGTTTTGTCCACTGGATGAACCACTGATACTAGTCTGGTTCAGTTCCTGCTAAAGATAACAGTGAATCCTGCTGGATTGTGGTTATACAATCTAT